>NC_090750.1:53298299-53310799 GCF_036898095.1 Palaemon carinicauda | reverse complement strand
GTATGTCTGTGTGTGGATAGGATTACGTCAAAACTACTTGATGGATTTTGACGAGCTTTTCACCACGTATAGATCTTAGTTCATGGACGACCTCATTAAATTTTGGACATAATCCGGATCCAGACTCTAGATCCGGATTTGCCTTTTTCGGCATTTCCATTGTGTGTGAAAGATGGTGTGCATTGTCCGTAGACTTTATTTTCATGCCCGTTCTGCTTATCATCACCGTACGTCTTCGGATCATTTTCTTGCTTTCTTGCTTTATTCATATTCATCTATTTATTCTTTTTTCTTACTCTTCAAGATAACTCAAGACATTCTATGAGTTTTTATCACCATCTCTCTCTCTCTCTCTCTCTCTCTCTCTCTCTCTCTCTCTCTCTCTCTCTCTCTCTCTCTCTCTCTCTCAAAACACATATGCATCCTTTGTGCCACATATTATCTCTCTCTCTCTCTCTCTCTCTCTCTCTCTCTCTCTCTCTCTCTCTCTCTCTCTCTCTCTCTCTCTCTCTCTCTACAGAAGTGAAATCAAAATTATTAAAACATTCGTGAATTGAATCCGTAGAGCCTTTTCACTCTCAAAGGTCTCAGTAGTGACATTTTCCTACTTTTCATAACCGTAAAGAGTTAGGAAAGAAACATTATATAAGAAATAGATTTACAGAAGGAAAACTGTGGTAACCTGCTAGTGTTCTTTATCTCCATCAAGGATGTTTGATATCCTAGATTTCAGAATATTTTTTTTTCTATGGAGGAGTAGGAGAGTACAGTAGTGGTAGAACTGACTTTCTGAAATGTAGGGCAGTCTGAGAGAGAGAGAGAGAGAGAGAGAGAGAGAGAGAGAGAGAGAGAGATGTAGCACACAGAACACATACTGTATGAGAGAGAGAGAGAGAGAGAGAGAGAGAGAGAGAGAGAGAGAGAGAGAGAGAGATATGTGGCACATAGAATACATATGTGTTTTGAGAGAGAGAGAGAGAGAGAGAGAGAGAGAGAGAGAGAGTGAGAGAGAGAGAGAGAGAGAGAGAGAGAGAGAAATGTAGCACATAGAATACATATGTGTTTTGATAGAGAGAGAGAGAGAGAGAGAGAGAGAGAGAGAGAGAGAGAGAGAGAGAGAGAGAGAGAGATTACTAGGTTAAAATAAAAGAATGCATTTACTGTTTAAAAACGGACATATTGACGTTAAGGAATGATATAACGGTCACCAACCAGTAAAAGATGATAACAACGTAGGGTAAAAAATATGGCCGCCTGTATTTTACTGAAATACAGCTGAGAACAGCATATTTTTACGTAGAATTTCCGATAAAAATAACTGGTTTTTAACTTTGAAGTGTATCTATCCCTCTATCTCTCTATCTATCTATCTATCTATCTAATCAATAGAACTTCAAAAGTTCAAAGTTGGAGCAAATGTTTTTATGTTGACCAGGCTGACATGAGTCTTTTTATTATTTATATATGACATATGTGTTTTTAATGTTGTTAATAGTTTATATAGGACATATCTGTTTTGACGCTGTTACTGATTCTAGAATGATTTATTGTTAATTTATTCTGATCATTTATTTATTTCCTTATTTCCTTTCCTCACTGGGCTATTTTTCCCTATTGGAGCCCTTGGGCTTATAGCATCCTGCTTTTCCAACTAGTGTTGTAGCTTGGCTAATAATAATAATAATAATAATAATAATAAGAAGAAGAAGAAGAAGAAGAAGAAGAAGAAGAAGAAGAAGAAGAAGAAATAATGTTTTAAAAAATCATACTTTTTTTTTAGTTGTTTTAAATAAGGGATTATATTAAAAAATTCTTGGACCATAAACCAAAGGAGAATAAGCAGTCGAGCATAATTCCTTTGTAATGGAGAGTTTAATAACTCTATTATAAGTTTATGGCAGCAAAATTAGGTTTCGAAAAGTTTCAAGGGTGATGTATTATGTTTTAAGAAAGTCTGAATGAATCCTAAATTATTGACTGAAAATACAGAATAAATGTGGAGCCAGATATAAGCTTGGAATTCTATAAACAAGGGCGAATACATTTTCAAAAATTTCATAGATACTTTGCAAAGTAGGTATGCGGTTAGTTCTAGTATCCTTGCCTTCTACATCACGAGGCTCAATCCTACACAGTATTCTAGAATGTTTATTCTAGCTGTGACCAAATTGTGGAATGATCTTCCTAATCAGGTAGCTGGAACTTCAAACGTTCAGACTTGCAGCAAATTCTTATAGGTTGAACAGGCTGACACAACTCTCTTCTCTTGTAGTTTACCTATTTCCTTATTTCCTTTTCTCACTGAGCTATTTTTTTCTTTGTTGGAGCCCTTGGACTTGTAGCATCCTACTTTTTCTATTAGGGTTGTAGCTGAGTTAGTAATAATTATAATAATACAGTAATATTAATGTATACGATAATTACCCTTGTTCATAAATGAAGAGTCTTTTACAAGATCTTGTTTTACCTTAACGATAAGATATCACTAAAATTCAATTCTGATTAGACACTATTAATAATTATTACGCAAAACATAGAGAGAGAGAGAGAGAGAGAGAGAGAGAGAGAGAGAGAGAGAGAGAGAGAGAGAGAGAGAGAGAGAGGATGGACTTGAAAAATTTTCTTTCGTTTTGTAAATTTAATCTTCTACAAAGAGAGAGAGAGAGAGAGAGAGAGAGAGAGAGAGAGAGAGAGAGAGAGAGAGAGAGAGAGAGAGAGAGAGAGAGAGAGAGAGAGAGAGAGAGAGAGAGAAGGGAGAAGCGGGTGCGGTGGGAATTTAAAAGCATTAATTTTATTTCCCCTTTCAGCTTGTATTTGTCTCCAGTAATAGGATTTGGCAGATTAATGTGATGGCTTTTGTAAAAGGGTTCTTAACTTTAATTTGTTTCTCTAATCTGTATATATCTTTTCATTAAATGGTCATGGTGACTTTCATGTCCGTTTGATTAATCAGCAATTTTTAATTGCATGAGTTTAGAATTACTTGATCTGAACTTCATAACTTCCAGATGCCAATATGCGTAAATGTTTTTTTTTTTTTTTTTTTTTTTTTCGAAGGTGGAAAATGTTATCAAAAACCTTACAGGATACCGGACTTCTTCTTCTTCTTCTTCTTCTTCTTCTTCTTCTTCTTCTTCTTATTATTATTATTATTATTATTATTATTATTATTATTATTATTATTGTTGTTGTTGCCGTTATTATTATTATTATTATTATTATTATTATTATTATTATTATTATTATTATTGTTGTTGTTATTGTTGTTGTTGTTTTTACTAGCTAAGGTATAACACTAGTTGGAAAACAGGGTGCTATTAGCCCAAGGGCTCCAACAAGGAAAAATTGCCCCATGAGAAAAGGAAATAAATAAATAATTAAACTATATGAGAAGTGAATAACAATTAAAATATAAATATTATAAGAACAATAAAAACATTAAAACTGATCTTTCAAATATAAACTATAAAAAGAGACTTATGTCAGCCTGTTCAACATAAAAACATTTGCTATAAGTTTGAATTTTTAAAGTTCAACTCTCCAAGTTGAGGATATTCATTTGATTGAACCATTTAACCTTTTTAGAAATATACTTATCTTTGAAATAATCCCAAAATACATAATTATGCAAATCCAGTTGCGTGGTACGTATCAAACTGAAAATTTCTTTTCAGATTCAAACAGGATTATTGCCATAGGTAATTCACATCAAAATGGGGAACACAAGCAAGCTAGTGTTTAACCAGCTTCTGCAAAAAGTTTTGGCAATGATATAGCTTAATTGCGACGCAATATCTAGTTTAATCATCATCATCATAATCTCCTCCTACGCCTATTGATGCAAAGGGCCTCGGTTAAATTTCGCCAGTCGTCTCTATCTTGAGCTCTTAATTCAACACTTCTCTTTTCGTCATCTCCTACTTGGGAAGGGAGAAGAGATTGCTCAAACCATCCTCACTGGGCTATTTTTCCTTGTTGGGGCCCTCGGGCTTATAGAATCTTGCTTTTTCAACTAGAGTTGTAGCTTGGCTAGTAATAAAATAATGATAATAATGTAAAAAGAAATATTTCGTTCTTATCCCTAGCTTTTTTCTTGAGTATAGCTATGGATATCTAAACTAGTGAGCAATATAGCCATTTATGGAAATTTAATATAATTTATAAGATATTTAATAGGATTTTCTTAACATACGTAGGATTTGTAATCCCAACTTCCATATGCCTACCGTAAAGCTTATTATCATTCCGGCAAATAATATTTTTGCAAGTATTAGCCTTAAAAGGAGCCTCACCGTTGAATTAATTTTCACTATATCATGATTCCTCCTTGGTTCGTTGGTAAATGCTTCGTAAACTTTCGATGTGTAAAGAAAGAAATCACCCAGAATTTCATTTTATGAAATATATGCAAACTAAAACGCGATGAGTTGGAAAAGCTTAGCAATCTAGAACGACGTATCGGAAAAGCTACGCAAACTAAATCGACATATTATAAAAGCTTTGAAAACTAAAACGACAAATTGAAAAAGCTTTGCAAACTAAAATTACGAATTGTAAAAGCTTTGCAGACTAAAACAACCTATCGGAAAACTTTTCTAAACTAAAATGACGTATTGCAAAAGCTTTACAAAGTAAAACGATGAGTTGGAAAAGCTAGGCAAAGTAAAACAATGAGTTGGAAAAGCTTTGCAGACAAAAATGACGTATCAAAAAACCTTTCCAAACTAAAATAACATATAGGAATAGCTTTGCAAACTAAAACGATGAGTTGGAAAAGCTTTGCAAACTAAAACGACTTATCAGAAAAGCAATGCAACCTAAAAGTTGTAGTGCAAAACCTTTGCAGAGTAAAGCGACGTATCGAAAAACCTTTTCAAACTAAAATGACATATTGGAAAAGCTTTGCAAAGTAAAACGACGAATTGAA
The DNA here is from genome assembly GCF_036898095.1 of Palaemon carinicauda. Classification (NCBI taxonomy): domain Eukaryota; kingdom Metazoa; phylum Arthropoda; class Malacostraca; order Decapoda; family Palaemonidae; genus Palaemon; species Palaemon carinicauda. The sequence goes on along the minus strand of NC_090750.1, from coordinate 53,305,872 downwards.
AAAGCTTTGCAAACTAAAACGACGTATCGAAAAACCTTTCCAAACTAAAATTACGAATTGTAAAAGCTTTTCAGACTAAAACTACCTATCTAAAAACTTTTCTAAACTAAAATAACGTATAGGAAAAGCTTTGCAAACTAAAACGATGAGTTGTCAACGCTAGGAATAGTAAAACAATGAGTTGGAAAAGCTTTGCAAACTAAAATGACAAATCTAAAAACCTTTCTAAACTAAAATAACGTGTTGGAAAAGCTTTGCAAACTAAAACGATGAGTTGGAAAAGCTTTGCAAACTAAAATGACATATCGAAAAACCTTTCTAAACTGAAATAATGTATTGGAAAAGCTTTGCAAACTAAAACGATGAGTTGGAAAAGCTTTGCAGACTAAAACAACCTATCGAAAAACAAAACTTTTCTAAACTAAAATAACGTATTGCAAAAGCTTTGCAGAGTAAAACGATGAGTTGTCAAAGCTAGGCAAAGTAAAACAATGAGTTGGAAAAGCTTTGCAGACTAAGATGACGTATCGAAAAACCTTTCTAAGCTAAAATAACGTATTGGAAAAGCTTTGCAAACTAAAACAATAAGTTGGAAAAGCTTTGCAAACTAAAACGACTTATCAGAAAAGCAATGCAACCTAAAAGTTGTATTGCAAAAGCTTTGCAGAGTAAAACGACGTATCGAAAAACCTTTCCAAACTAAAATAACGTATTGGAAAAGCTTTGCAAACTAAAACAACGAGTTGGAAAAGCTTCACAAACTAATACGACGTATCAGAAAAGAAATGCAAACTAAAACGTCTTATTGCAAAAGCCTTGCAAAGTAAAACGACAAGTTGGAAAAGCTTTGCAAACTAAAACGACATATTGAAAAAACCTTGCAAACTAAAACAACACGATGTGTGTAAGGTATGATACTCAGCTACAACCAGGTTAATTAATTTCGAAAGATTTTCAATAGGAGTTAACAATTAACTTATATTAGGAAAGGTTGTACAGGACACTCCGAAATCAAACCATTGTTCTCTTAGTCTTGGGTAGTGCCATAACCTCTGTACCATGGTCTTCCACTGCCTTGGGTTAGAGTTCTCTTGCTTGAGGGTACATTCGGGCACACGGTTCTCTCTAATTTATCCTCCTCCTTGTTTTATTAAAGTTTTTATAGTTTATATAGGAAATGTTTATTTTGATATTGTTGCTGGTCTTAAAACAATAAATGTTTTCCTTGTTTCCTTTCCTCACTGGGCTGTTTTCCCTATTGGAGCCCCTGGGCTTATAGCATCCTGCTTTTCCAACTAGGGTTGCAGCTTAGCAAATAATAATAATAATGATAATAATGATAATATCAATAATAATAATAATAATAATAATAATAATAGTAAATGCTAGACTGGGGCTCGAATCCCGCTCAAACTCGTTAGTTCCTTTGGTCGCTGCAACCTCACAGCCCTTGTGAGCTAAGGATTGGGGCTTTGGGGGAGCCTATAGGTCTACCTGCTGAGCTATCAGCAGCCATTACCTGGACCTCCTTTGTCCTAGCTTGGGTGGAGAGGGGGCTTGGGCGTTGATCATATGTATATATGGCCAGCCTCTAGGGCATTGTCCTGCTTGCTAGGGCAATGTCCCTTTCCTTTGCCTCTGTCATTCATAAGATGTGGAATGATCTTCCTAATCGGGTAGTTGAATCAGTAGAACTTCAAAAGTTCAAAGTTGGAGCAAATGTTTTTATGTTAACCAGGCTGACATGAGTCTTTTTTATAGTTTATATATGACATATCTGTTTTTGACTTTGTTAATAGTTTATATATGACCTATCTATTTTGAAGTTGTTACTGTTTTTAGAATGATTTATTGTTAGTTTGTTCCCATCAGTTATTTATTTCCTTATTTCCTTTCCTCACTGGGCTATTTTTCCCTAATAGAGCCCTTGGGCTTATAGCATCGTGCTTTTCCAACTAGGGTTGTAGCTTGGCTAGTAATAATAATAATGATAATTATAATAAGCAGACTTTAAACTTTTAAACAAGCAGTTGAGAATTCATTGCATGTTACTCTTTGAATGTTAAGAAAATATTTATAGTTCAACTCTCCTCAGCTGATGGGCTTTCAAAACTGTGATTAAATCAAGTGTGTCTGTAATTCGTAATTCCCATCTGTGAATTGAGGTTATATTAAAATCAATGCGAGATACATTACTAGATTGCTACGATGAATTATAACCCTTCATTTGCAGATTGCTTCATCTTGTCCATAGCGGTTAAATTGACTCTTAGATTATGAAAAATATTTTACATTTTTGTGAAAAAACGTATACATAGAATTTAATTATTTTCCACGTTGGGAATGCTATGCGTTTACCTTTAAGAGCTTAATGAACCATGCTACCAGTCTTAATAACAATGCAATTTTTCTGTTAATATATATGGAAATAAGTGATATACTTAAGAAATATTACTGCACTTAACATGAAAGGGCTAAAAAATAGTAATTTAACTAAAATGGAGGCAGCTAAGTACTCAAATGATTTGTAACACTAAAAACTTAGTAAATATGCGAAGAAAAAAAATATGAAAACAAAATATAAATCTCCCTTATGATAATGGCATGATTATGATGTATTACAACTACGATTTCATGAAAGTGTCCTTGACATTGATATGAAGCTAATCACCAATTAATTTATTTACACTATATGAGGTTTCCTATAATTATATCCAGGTAATGAATTTTAGAAGCCCATTCTTTGAAAGCTTTGAAATGAATGATAACATGTTTATTAATGGTGACTATTCTAATTAGTATATCTTGCTTGCTTGAAGTTGATTTTAACTTCACGGGATAGATTTGATTAATGATGACTATTCTAATTAGTTTAAGTATATGATAACATTTTTATTAATGGTGACTATTCTAATTAGTATAAGTATATGATAAAATTTTTATTAATGGTGACTATTCTAATTAGTATAAGTATATGATAACATTTTTATTAAAAGGGATTATTTTAATTAGTATATCTTGCTTGCTTGAAGTTGATTTTAACTTCACGGGATAGATCTGATTTCAAATCATCGTGATTGATTTGCTTGAGAGAGAAGTTTTGAAGAATAGAATTTCTTGGACCCAGGAAAGCAGTGCGAAAATTTCACTTTCCAATCAGTTAAAATATCAGTTACGCCTAGTCTCTTATGAGGTTAAATATAGAAAGAAATATTATATGTGATAAAAATTGCAGTGTAATCAGCCAGAAAATACCTTTAAATATACTTGCGTGTATATATATATATATATATATATATATATATATATATATATATATATATATATATATATATATATATATATGTATATATATTTATATATATACATATATATACATATATATGTATATATATATATGTATATAAATATTTATATGTATTTATATATTATATATATACTATATATATACATATTTATATATACATATATATATATATATATATATATATATATATATTTATATCTATATTTATATATAAATATATATATATATATATATATATATATATATATATATATACACGTATGTATATACTGTATATATATACATATATAATATATATATATATATATATATATATATATATGTATATATATATGTATATATATATATATATATATATATATATACTGTATGTATATACATATATATATATATATATATATATATATATATATATAATGTATGTATATACATATATAATATATATATATATATATATATATATATATATATATATATATATATATATATATATTTCTGCACAGATAAACAAACAAGCACTTATTGATTCCATCGCCAACCTGTTTTGCCCCAGGTGCCACCTTGCTATTTTTCTCTGTCGTTCTTTGAGGCCCATCACTTTTTATTTTATTCCTCCCCATAGAATCTACAATATTTTTATATAGTTCTCTTTTGCTTCAATTTACCAGATATTTTTGGGAAACCCAACAAACCGGGTGGAGAGAGGAACGTACGTAGGAGGTTAGATAAAATAGGTCCTCTAATATCTAATTTCTCTTCCTCTTCCTTTGTTAATTTTTATAGTTTGTATATTAAATATTTATTTTAGTGTTACTCTTCTTAAAAAAAAATTTATTTTTCCTTGTTTCCTTTCCTCTTGCTTTGTTAGAGTTTTTATAGTTTATATAGGAAATGTTTATTCTAGTGTTACTGTTCTTAAAATTTTATATTTTTCCTTGTTTCCTTTCCTCTTGCTTTGTTAGAGTTTTTATAGTTTATATAGGAAATATCTATTCTAGTGTTACTGTTCTTAAAATATTTTATTTTACCTTGTTTCTTTTCTGCTTGCTTTGTTAGAGTTTTTATAGTTTATATGGGATATATCTATTTTAGTGTTACTGTTCTTAAAAAAATTTATTTTTCCTTGTTTCCTTTCCTCGCTAGACTATTTTTTCTGTTGGGGCCCCTGAGGTTATAGCATCCTACTTTTCCAATTATGGTTGTAGCTTAGCAAGTAATAATAATAATAATAATAATAATAATCATCATCATCTGCGTACGTATGTATGCGCTAATAATAATAATAATAATAATAATAATAATAATAATAATTATAATCATCATCATCATCATCATCTGCGTACGTATGTATCTGCCTTGTGCCTGAAGGTTTGACTGTGTGTGTGTGTGTGTGTGTGTTTGTACGTGTATGATTCCATATATCCGTTATTTGTTATGGAAATATTGTATGCCGAAAGCTTAAGCTAAATCATAAATTCTGATGATGTATTTTGCGGAGTATTCATGGACGTTTTTACAGGAATTTTACGATTTGCTTAAAATGCGATAAAATTGAAGTAAATTTTATATAAAGTTAATTTTGATATAGGGGTGAGGTGATAACTATTTTCTTAACTGATATGAATAAGATATCAACATAATTATAAGAATATTGAAAATTAGTAAGAAAGGAAAATTCATTAACAAATGTTTGGGAAAAATTAAGATTTGGAGGTTTATGTAAACCACACTTAAAATTTCCCGTAAAAAAATATAAAAATCTTGGGATAAATGTTGCCATGCATTTACCGTTTTTAAAAACGGATATATTGACGTGAAGCGATATTACGGTCACCAACCAGTAAAAAATTATAACAAATACGGTAAAAGTGACGGTCGCCTGTATTTTACTGAAATACGGCTGAGGACAGTGTATTTCTACGGATAATTTCGGATTAAAACTACGATTTTTTTTTAACAATGTAGGTATTTTTGTATGTTTCCATGAGTGTGTGTGTATATATATATATATATATATATATATATATATATATATATATATATATATATATATATATATATATATATATATATATATATATATACATATATATATATATATATATATATATATATATGTATGTATATATATATATATTTTTTTTTTGCCTTAAGAGTAATATTTTACGGATAATTTCCGATTAAAATTACGGTATTTTTAACACTGTAATACGGGGTACCAAAAACTGTTGAAATTCATATAAAAAAAAATAATTTCAGAAGACGAGAACCTTAATCGGATCATGAATGTTTCAGGGGATAAATTCAGCAATGAATTCTGAATTCAACAATTGCTTTCCCTTTAGAATTCACAAACATTCTCAGTGGAAGTGAATGTAATGCGAGGTTTACGCTTCGCGTAAAATGCTGTCTATTTTGAAAGAGAGAAAACAACACTACGGATAATCCTCTTTGCGTAGAGTGCATTGCGTATATAGCATCGCTTGCTAAAAGAAAAAACAAATTTTTTTGAGCTTCTAGATGAATGAAAATACATACTATATATCTATATCATTTAAAATTAAATAGGAAAATATAATCCATCTCGCGAATACTAAAACAAATAGCAAAATAAATAGGAAAGAAGAAATCCTCCTTGCAAATGTTAGAACGAATAGCAAAATAAACAGAGATTTTATTAGTAAGGTTACTCAGCATGCTGTCAGACCTTATATATCCACATCATATAAAATTAAATAGGATAAAGTTAATCCATCTCGCAAATACTAAAACAAATAGCAAATTAAATAGAGATTTTAATAGCAAAGTTACTCAACATACTGTCAGACTATATATTATATTATATAAAATTAAATAGAAAAAATTAATTAAGAGTAAATAGAAAAAATTAATCCATCTCGCAAATGCTAAAACAAATAGAAAAATAAATAGAAGAAAGTAATCCATCTCGCAAATGCTAAAACAAATAGCAAATTAAATAGAGATTTTAATAGCAAAGTTACTCAGCATGCTATCAGACTATATATTATATCATATAAAATTAAATAGAAAAAAATTAACCCATCTCGCAAATGCTAAAACAAATAGAAAATAAAATATAAAATAGTAATCAACCTCGCAAATACTAAAACAAATAGCAAATTAAATAGAGATTTTAATAGTAAAATTACTCAGCATGCTGTCAGACCTTATATATCCACATCATATAAAATTAAATATAAAAACGTAATCTACCTCGCAAATACTAAAACAAATAACAAAATAAACAGATATTTTAATAGTAAAGTAACTCAGCATGCTATCAGACTCTATATATCTATATAATATAAAATTAAATAGAAAAAATCAATCCACCTCGCAAATGCTAAAACAAATAGAAAATTAAATATAAAATAGTAATCCACCTCGAAAATACTAAAAGAAATAGCAAATTAGATAGAGATTTTAATAGCAAAGTTACTCAACACGCTGTCAGGCCCGACGCAGATAAAACATATATGGAACGAAGATATTCCAGTAAATTATAGTCACTTCTGCCTCCCGTGAATTTCCAGCGCCTTCAAATTCCAGTCATGCATTCCTCATCAGATGAGATGGTTGGGATAGACTAAATATACCGAACGCTTGTTGATTTATTTCCCTTGGCAAACAGGAAACTTGTAGATATGATTTAACGTTTTACATTTTACTGTAAAAAAAAATACTTGAAAAAAAATAGAGGTTTTACATGAATTATTTTGAGAATTAAAAGTAGGTTAATGAAAAGCGTGTGTTGATTTCCATTGTTACATAGGAATGTGTAGATATGCCTTAATGTTTTACATTTTACTGTAAAAAAGAAAGCAATACTTGAAAAAAGGACAAATATGAAATTTATAGATATGATTTAATGTTTTACATTTTACTGTAAAAAATAAATACTTCAAAAAAAATAACAAATATGAAACTTGTAGATATGCCTTGATGTTTTACATTTACTGTAAAAAAGAAAACAATACTTGAAAAAAAGGACAAATATGAAACTTGCAGATATGTCATAATGTTTTACATTTTACTGTAAAAAATCGATACTTGAAAAAAAATGAGATATTTTACATGATTTTTTAGCGAATTAAAAATAGAGATAAATAAGTCACGTGTGTTTATTTCCATTGGCGAACGTTGAAACTTGTAAATCTGCCTTAATGTTTTACATTTTACTGTAAAATATTAATGCTTCAGAAAAATATGATATGCTTTTCAGAAATTGTCTTGAGAGTTAAAAGT
>NC_090750.1:53275799-53290799 GCF_036898095.1 Palaemon carinicauda | reverse complement strand
AACTAGAGGAAAAGAGAATAATTTAACTATAAAAAGTAGGAAAATAGAGAAGGTAAGAAAACTAGAGGAAGAGAGAATAATTTAACTATAAAAAGTAGGAAAATAGAGAAGGTAAGAAAACTAGAGGAAAAGAGAATCATTTAACTATAAAAAGTAGGAAAATAGAGAAGGTAAAAAAACTAGAGGAAAAGAGAATAATTTAACTATAAACAGTAGGGGATTAGGGAAGGTAAGAAAACTAGAGGAAAAGGGAATCATTTAACTATAAAAAGTAGGAAAATAGAGAAGGTAAGAAAACTAGAGGAAAAGAGAATCATTTAACTATAAAAAGTAGGAAAATAGAGAAGGTAAGAAAACTAGAGGAAGAGAGAATCATTTAACTATAAAAAGTAGGAAAATAGAGAAGGTAAGAAAACTAGAGGAAGAGAGAATCATTTAACTATAAAAAGTAGGAAAATAGAGAAGGTAAGAAAACTAGAGGAAGAGAGAATCATTTAACTATAAAAAGTAGGAAAATAGAGAAGGTAAGAAAACTAGAGGAAAAGAGAATCATTTAACTATAAAAAGTAGGAAAATAGAGAAGGTAAGAAAACTAGAGGAAAAGGGAATCATTTAACTATAAAAAGTAGGAAAATAGAGAAGGTAAGAAAACTAGAGGAAAAGGGAATCATTTAACTATAAAAAGTAGGAAAATAGAGAAGGTAAGAAAACTAGAGGAAGAGAGAATCATTTAACTATAAAAAGTAGGAAAATAGAGAAGGTAAGAAAACTAGAGGAAGAGAGAATCATTTAACTATAAAAAGTAGGAAAATAGAGAAGGTAAGAAAACTAGAGGAAGAGAGAATCATTTAACTATAAAAAGTAGGAAAATAGAGAAGGTAAGAAAACTAGAGGAAGAGAGAATCATTTAACTATAAAAAGTAGGAAAATAGAGAAGGTAAGAAAACTAGAGGAAAAGAGAATCATTTAACTATAAAAAGTAGGAAAATAGAGAAGGTAAGAAAACTAGAGGAAGAGAGAATCATTTAACTATAAAAAGTAGGAAAATAGAGAAGGTAAGAAAACTAGAGGAAGAGAGAATCATTTAACTATAAAAAGTAGGAAAATAGAGAAGGTAAGAAAACTAGAGGAAGAGAGAATCATTTAACTATAAAAAGTAGGAAAATAGAGAAGGTAAGAAAACTAGAGGAAAAGAGAATCATTTAACTATAAAAAGTAGGAAAATAGAGAAGGTAAGAAAACTAGAGGAAAAGAGAATCATTTAACTATAAAAAGTTGGAAAATAGAGAAGGTAAGAAAACTAGAGGAAAAGAGAATCATTTAACTATAAAAAGTAGGAAAATAGAGAAGGTAAGAAAACTAGAGGAAAAGAGAATCATTTAACTATAAAAAGTAGGAAAATAGAGAAGGTAAGAAAACTAGAGGAAGAGAGAATCATTTAACTATAAAAAGTAGGAAAATAGAGAAGGTAAGAAAACTAGAGGAAGAGAGAATCATTTAACTATAAAAAGTAGGAAAATAGAGAAGGTAAGAAAACTAGAGGAAAAGGGAATCATTTAACTATAAAAAGTAGGAAAATAGAGAAGGTAAGAAAACTAGAGGAAGAGAGAATCATTTAACTATAAAAAGTAGGAAAATAGAGAAGGTAAGAAAACTAGAGGAAAAGAGAATCATTTAACTATAAAAAGTAGGAAAATAGAGAAGGTAAGAAAACTAGAGGAAGAGAGAATCATTTAACTATAAAAAGTAGGAAAATAGAGAAGGTAAGAAAACTAGAGGAAAAGAGAATAATTTAACTATAAAAAGTAGGAAAATAGAGAAGGTAAGAAAACTAGAGGAAAAGGGAATCATTTAACTATAAAAAGTAGGAAAATAGAGAAGGTAAGAAAACTAGAGGAAGAGAGAATCATTTAACTATAAAAAGTAGGAAAATAGAGAAGGTAACAAAACTAGAGGAAGAGAGAATCATTTAACTATAAAAAGTAGGAAAATAGAGAAGGTAAGAAAACTAGAGGAAAAGAGAATTATTTAACTATAAAAAGTAGGAAAATAGAGAAGGTAAGAAAACTAGAGGAAGAGAGAATAATCTAACTATAAAAAGTAGGAAAATAGTGAAGGTAAGAAAACTAGAGGAAAAGGGAATCATTTAACTATAAAAAGTAGGAAAATAGAGAAGGTAAGAAAACTAGAGGAAAAGAGAATAATTTAACTATAAAAAGTAGGAAAATAGAGAAGGTAAGAAAACTAGAGGAAAAGGGAATCATTTAACTATAAAAAGTAGGAAAATAGAGAAGGTAAGAAAACTAGAGGAAGAGAGAATCATTTAACTATAAAAAGTAGGAAAATAGAGAAGGTAAGAAAACTAGAGGAAAAGAGAATAATTTAACTATAAAAAGTAGGAAAATAGTGAAGGTAAGAAAACTAGAGGAAAAGGGAATCATTTAACTATAAAAAGTAGGAAAATAGAGAAGGTAAGAAAACTAGAGGAAGAGAGAATCATTTAACTATAAAAAGTAGGAAAATAGAGAAGGTAAGAAAACTAGAGGAAGAGAGAATCATTTAACTATAAAAAGTAGGAAAATAGTGAAGGTAAGAAAACTAGAGGAAAAGGGAATCATTTAACTATAAAAAGTAGGAAAATAGAGAAGGTAAGAAAACTAGAGGAAAAGAGAATAATTTAACTATAAAAAGTAGGAAAATAGAGAAGGTAAGAAAACTAGAGGAAAAGGGAATCATTTAACTATAAAAAGTAGGAAAATAGAGAAGGTAAGAAAACTAGAGGAAGAGAGAATCATTTAACTATAAAAAGTAGGAAAATAGAGAAGGTAAGAAAACTAGAGGAAAAGAGAATAATTTAACTATAAAAAGTAGGAAAATAGAGAAGGTAAGAAAACTAGAGGAAAAGAGAATCATTTAACTATAAAAAGTAGGAAAATAGAGAAGGTAAGAAAACTAAAGGAAGAGAGAATCATTTAACTATAAAAAGTAGGAAAATAGAGAAGGTAAGAAAACTAGAGGAAGAGAGAATCATTTAACTATAAAAAGTAGGAAAATAGAGAAGGTAAGAAAACTAGAGGAAAAGAGAATAATTTAACTATAAAAAGTAGGAAAATAGTGAAGGTAAGAAAACTAGAGGAAAAGGGAATCATTTAACTATAAAAAGTAGGAAAATAGAGAAGGTAAGAAAACTAGAGGAAAAGAGAATAATTTAACTATAAAAAGTAGGAAAATAGAGAAGGTAAGAAAACTAGAGGAAAAGGGAATCATTTAACTATAAAAAGTAGGAAAATAGAGAAGGTAAGAAAACTAGAGGAAGAGAGAATCATTTAACTATAAAAAGTAGGAAAATAGAGAAGGTAAGAAAACTAGAGGAAAAGAGAATAAGTTAACTATAAAAAGTAGGAAAATAGAGAAGGTAAGAAAACTAGAGGAAAAGGGAATCATTTAACTATAAAAAGTAGGAAAATAGAGAAGGTAAGAAAACTAGAGGAAGAGAGAATCATTTAACTATAAAAAGTAGGAAAATAGAGAAGGTAAGAAAACTAGAGGAAGAGAGAATCATTTAACTATAAAAAGTAGGAAAATAGAGAAGGTAAGAAAACTAGAGGAAGAGAGAATAATTTAACTATAAAAAGTAGGAAAATAGAGAAGGTAAGAAAACTAGAGGAAAAGAGAATAATTTAACTATAAAAAGTAGGAAAATAGAGAAGGTAAGAAAACTAGAGGAAAAGGGAATCATTTAACTATAAAAAGTAGGGAAATAGAGAAGGTAAGAAAACTAGAGGAAGAGAGAATCATTTAACTATAAAAAGTAGGAAAATAGAGAAGGTAAGAAAACTAGAGGAAAAGAGAATTATTTAACTATAAAAAGTAGGAAAATAGAGAAGGTAAGAAAACTAGAGGAAAAGGGAATCATTTAACTATAAAAAGTAGGAAAATAGAGAAGGTAAGAAAACTAGAGGAAAAGAGAATCATTTAACTATAAAAAGTAGGAAATTAGAGAAGGTAAGAAAACTAGAGGAAAAGAGAATCATTTAACTATAAAAAGTAGGAAAATAGAGAAGGTAAGAAAACTAGAGGAAAAGAGAATCATTTAACTATAAAAAGTAGGAAAATAGAGAAGGTAAGAAAACTAGAGGAAGAGAGAATAATCTAACTATAAAAAGTAGGAAAATAGAGAAGGTAAGAAAACTAGAGGAAAAGGGAATCATTTAACTATAAAAAGTAGGAAGATAGAGAAGGTAAGAAAACTAGAGGAAAAGAGAATCATTTAACTATAAAAAGTAGGAAAATAGAGAAGGTAAGAAAACTAGAGGAAAAGAGAATTATTTAACTATAAAAAGTAGGAAAATAGAGAAGGTAAGAAAACTAGAGGAAGAGAGAATAATCTAACTATAAAAAGTAGGAAAATAGTGAAGGTAAGAAAACTAGAGGAAAAGGGAATCATTTAACTATAAAAAGTAGGAAAATAGAGAAGGTAAGAAAACTAGAGGAAAAGGGAATCATTTAACTATAAAAAGTAGGAAAATAGAGAAGGTAAGAAAACTAGAGGAAGAGAGAATAATTTAACTATAAAAAGTAGGAAATTAGAGAAGGTAAGAAAACTAGAGGAAAAGAGAATCATTTAACTATAAAAAGTAGGAAAATAGAGAAGGTAAGAAAACTAGAGGAAAAGAGAATAATTTAACTATAAAAAATAGGGGATTAGGGAAGGTAAGAAAACTAGAGGAAAAGAGAATAAGTTAACTATAAAAAGTAGGAAATTAGAGAAGGTAAGAAAACTAGTGAAAAAGAGAATAAGTTAACTAGAAAATGTAAGAAAATTTCATTATCAATTATTAATTATCCAAAAAAAAAAAATTTCGTAGAAATTATAATTTCTATATCAAAGTTGATGTATGTTTTTGAAATCCATCATGTTCCATATACGATGGTTAATATTAACTTCATATCACTTATAATTTTAATACCATTAATAAACGGACAACAGCGTTTTATATGAACACCAAATCTAATTTGGCTAATTACTTGTAAGTAACATTATTCTACAAGGAATATCAAATACGCCTGGCCTTTGAATGTAAATGAAAAAAAAAATCAAACAGATTTTAGCTTAATGCCAGAGTTAATTCCCGGATGAGTTAAAAATAAAACCTTGACTCTCTACCCTCTGATCTTGATTTATATTAGTTCTCATAAATTGTGGTTTCTTGGCTACTTGAACTAATTAGGGGAGTAAAATCTCTCTCTCTCTCTCTCTCTCTCTCTCTCTCTCTCTCTCTCTCTCTCTCTCTCAGGGGGCCAGTTCGTTCAGTTCACAATCTTTTTAATCAGCGTTCGGTTACAGTACAAGAAAATTTCATTTATGTAATGAAGAGCACGTATCCGGTTTTATGTGTATATATAGCCTATATATATATATATATATATATATATATATATATATATATATATATATATATATATATACAGTATGTATATATACACACACATACACACACACACACACACACACACATATATATATATATATATATATATATATATATATATATATATATATATATATATATATTTATATATATATATATATATATATATATATATATATATATATATATATATATATATACAGGTCATGCTAACCTCTCCCCGTCCTTCGGGTAGGTAGAGAGGTAAGTAGTCAAACCCTGATTAGAGGGAGCCCGTGTGCGTGTGTTTACATATCCATCTAAATATTTAGCCATCATATTATACGGGTTGCGTACACTAATATCTATAGAAAAATTTTATTTTAAAAAATTACATCGAAAAGTATCTCTAACGATCAACAGTTATTTATATATTATATAAAAGATACGTAAAATCTTAGGGGACACAAATGTTATAACATTGAAGAGAAATTTGATTAAACATAAAGCTAAACAGCAAATGACCAAACAACTTCTGATTGCTCTCATATAACAATGAATTAAAATCCTTTTCCTTAGGCCGGGACCACACTAGCGACTCTGTGGCGCCACAAAGCCACAGCATCGTGTGGCGGGGATGTGGTCTTCCATAGGTTTCCATTGTTTTCAGAGCCACGCCACGCCTGTGGCGGGGATGAGCGACAGAGAGCCACAGTCGCTTGCCACAGTCGCTAGTTTGCGCGGCAAAACTTGAAAACAATGGAAACCTATGTGAGACCACAGCCCCGCCACACGATGCTGTGGCTTTGTGGCGCCACAGAGTCGCTAGTGTGCTCCCTGCCTTAATTGGGAGAAATATTTGAGCTAATTATCCAGAATGTGTATAACAGATGAATTCAACGAGCGATTTGAAAATGGTAAATATCGCCTTTTTTTGTGCGAAATGGTGTAAACACGGTCAGTCTAATAACTTCTAATGAACCTAAATTCATTTTCACGTTTTATGTTTATTCACTATGGAGCATAATGAAAAAATATATATATCGATTTTCATTTGTCTATTATATATTCCACTTACCATTAATGTCTTATTTTTTTTTTTTTTTTTTTTTTGAGTTTACTTAAAGATTTGAATTAAAAAATGGTAAATGCCTGGCAACATTTATTCCAGTATTTTTACCGTTTTAAAAACGGATAAATTGACGTAAAGGAGTGATATCACGGTCACCAACCCGTAGTAATAGTAACAAAGTGAAGTAAAATTATGGTAAATGTCTGTATTTTCATTTGCCTATTAAGTATTCCACTTAACATTAATGTCTTTTTTTTCCTTGAATAATCTTAAAAAAAAATTTGCATTGAAACAAATGTAAATGCATAGAAAAATTATTCCACTAAGTTTATTGTTTTAAAAACGGATATATTGACGTAAAGGAGTGATATTACGGTCACCAACCCGTGAAAGATGATAACAAAGTAAGGTAAAAATTACGGTTTGCCTGTATTTTACTGAAATACGCCAAAGAAATTTTTTTTACGGAGAATTTCCTAATAAAATTAGTGTTTTTTAACAGTGTATCTTTGCTTTGAGACTTTAATACCCTATATATCTATTATAAACTTTCTTAACTTTTTACTTAATTGATTGAGCCATAAACCAAATCTATACCAAGGAAGAAATAGGCGGTCGTCCTTAGTACTAGGCTCAATAGTTGATTGGCTTTCATACAAATTGTGGCAGCCTATAGAAAACGGTACTGTCTCGCAATCCATGGGACGGGAGTTTAACACCAAGCAAAAACAGATAGTTTCCAGCAAGACCATGGTTTCCAGAAAGGTCTGGAAAGTCATTCTCGTTCTGAAAAATGGGATTCAATGTCTTATGGGGACTGGGGCATTAGCAGCCCATCTTGGGTCCTAGCTTTGGTGGAGAAGGGGGATTGGAATAAGCATCCATTACCTAGCTACCCCTGGTACACCTTGGGTGGGAAAAGAGCCTATGGTTGATCTTTAAGGTGCTGCCATGTCCTTTGCTTCAGCCACTCTTGCGTGAGGTTAAGCCATTAACTATCTTTTAAAAGTCGAGCGTGTTTCCTTAACTTTTTTCTAGCTGTTTTTCAGAGGTAAGTATGTTAGTGTGTTAACACAATCCTTATTTGTTTTAAGGTAGCTCTCCACCAACCTATGAACAGCTAGGGCCAGGCAATGGCTGTCGACGACTCCACGTGTAGGCCTCTAGGCTCTCCCAAACCCCCAGTCCCTAGCTCACAAGAATGGTGAGGTTACAGACACTTCTAACACTATCAAGGTAGAGCACGTCTCGAACTCCAGTTCAACAGATCTCTAAATAGGGGCGTTTCCAGTAGGCTACCACACATAGGATTGTCTATCATTGTGTATATATATATATGTATATATATATATATATATATATATATATATATATATATATATATATGTATATATATATATATATATATGTGTGTGTGTGTGTGTGTATATATATATATATATATATATATATATATATATATATATATATATATATATATATATATATATATATATATGAATGTGTATATGTTTGAGCATATTCGTATGTATGTATGTATATGTAAATATCACCCACGAAAGACATTTAATACCGAATTCTATCTTGGGAATATATATCTACTTGGAATTCATTTCATGGTAACAGCTTCTGGCCGGGTAGAGATTCGAACCCCCACCTGTGGGCCGGAAACCATGCCAGCACGACTCTACCGACTGAGCTATCAAGATAGAATTCGGTATTAAATGCCTTTCGTGGGTGATATTTACATTGATTAAAATCACGTGTGCCTGTGATATATGTTCATGTATGTATATATGTATGTAAACTGCGAACCTGATTTAGTCTTCTGTTAGCACAATAATTTATAAATAACTTAAGAAACAATTCAGTAAATCCTAACAATAAATCTTCACGAAATACATCCTACAGAAATACAAAATTGAAATCTACGTCAGTACTTCATTCGTTCTTTTAAATCCCCCCCCCCCCCGCCCCCCTTGTTTACCTCATCCACAAGAGCGTCTTACCACAATTCAATTTCCATTTGCAAAATTAAATATTTCCTTTTTTACTTCCGTTTCAATATAATCTTAAACCTAATGACATTCCTTAATGGCACTGAAGGTAAGCAGAATATCTATCTATCTATCTAGCTGTCTATCTATCTATCTATCTATCTATCTATCTATCTATCTGTCTGTCTATCTATCTAGCTGTCTATCTGTCTATCTAAGTTATTCAGTTTATCGATGAGATGGCACTGAAGGTAAGCAGAAAAACTATCTATCTAACCATGTGTCTATCTATCTATCTATCTGTCTATCTGTCTATCTATCTATCTATTTATCTATATATCTGTCTATCTATCTATCTAAGTTATTCAGTCTATCGATGAGATGCAAATTGGAGGAAATTTTTAAGGCCAAGACAGACTCAGTGCCCTGCTAACACGAATAATATTTTTCAGTATATTTTCTCTCTCTCTCTCTCTCTCTCTCTCTCTCTCTCTCTCTCTCTCTCTCTCTCTCTCTCTCTCTCTCCTTCAGTTAGGTCTCTTTCATAGTGATATCTACTGGAAACACCCAGGCCTGGCGATCTACTGGACTTGTATTCGAGACCCGCTATAACTCGATGGGTCCTTACAGTATCTGTAACCTCACCTTCCTTTGAGGTAAGGATGGTGGTTTGGAGAGTCCTATAGGTCTACTTGCTGTGTCCTTAACAGCCATTGCCTGACTCTCCCTGGTCCTAGCTTGGGTGGTAGAGGAGGCTTGGGCGATGATCATATAATATATGGTCAGTCTCTAGGGCATTGTCCTGCTTGCTAGGGCAATGTCACTGTCCCTTGCCTCTGCCATTCATGAGCGACCTTTAAAACCTTTAATCTTTTAATGGGTAGGCGCTCCAGTAAAGTAGATTCCCTACTTACCATAATTCTAATGCTTTATTTCATTGTATACATCGTCCATGGGCCAGAAAGTGAAACCCTCCCCCCCCCCCCCCCCCCCCCAGGGAATTTTCACGACCCCCCTAGTTTTCTTCCTTAGGGTGTCCTTTAAGTATATCCGGGTGTTTCCAAACATATAAACGTGGCAAAAATGCAAAATTATCACTTTTTGTACAAACCGCACGCCAAATTTTCACATTTTCAGCCGCACTTACTTTGTGTCGCTTTATTGGCTCTAACTTCCTTAATATCCAAACTAAGTGAACATTTTTGGTACCAACATAATGCTAAGACCAAGTGCTACACAATGGTATATAAGTATGTCCATAATTAATGATTATTACGTATTCCAGGGCCACTATTGTACCCCCTACCCTTAATTTTTGTTCGAAAATGGGCACCTGTAACTAGTTGCTACTGATACTGATGAAATTGTTGAGGCATTCGGTTACATTTCTGTATTTGATTTTGTACATAATCTTATTTAGAATATTGCATATCAGTTTCGTTCACTAATTTCCCAAAATATATTAATTAAGTGGCAATAATCAATTCATTGTATAATGGCCACGTATTATCAGCAATACCCACTTTTCCCCGTAACTTCTGTAAATTGTTACATAACTGTATCATTTTGGTGTCAATGGATAACAATATATTCTCCAGCTTTCTGAAATTGGTTCTGTGCTTAAACTATGATGCATTTTCATTTCAGGCAAAGGATCCAATATCAACTGGTAATAATTAGTCAGCATGGCAGAACGTCCAGTTAGTTTACGGAAAAAGAAAAGTCAGAGGAAAAAAACCTCTTCAGAGTGTGCCAAAAGGACTTGCATTATACATTTTTCTGAACAGAAAACTGACAAAATTGTTCGAAAACTGACTGATGTGAGCTTTGAAAAGATCAAGGAATCAGTGCAGCTCCGCAAAGCTAGTGCTGATGCTAATGTGAGGATGGACGAAATCTGTGAAGAAGTTCCAGAGACACTGAATGCAAATACCCATGGAATACACAGGAAGTGTTATCAAAAGTTTACAAATGTTGGTCATATCAAAAGTAGAAAACGACAACATCCAGTTGAAGATGACGAAGGGCCTTCAACTTCAAATCGAAAGCGAGTATCATCCTCGTCAATTTTATTTCCTTCAGATCAGTGCCTCTTCTGTGGAAAAAACAGAAAACGAGACAAGGGTGTCATAGAGTTTCCAAGAAAGTGTGTTACAGAAACTGCAGCTGAGTCAATACTACAGGCTGCAAAACATAAAAATAACTACACATTACTTGGAAAGATTGAAGGCTGTGACTTGCGAGCACGAGAGGCACATTATCATAATTCTTGTCGCAGAGATTACACTCGTAAGCAGGAGCGAAATGTTAATAAAGAGCCGGATCAGAGTGCTGTTGAACATTTAGCTGCCCATAGCGAAGCATTCTCCTACATCTGTGAGTATGTTGAAGAACATATAATCAAGGGGTGCAACGTAGAACGTGTGACAATGTTGAAAGAGAAATATTTGCTATATTTACAAGAACATCATCCATCAACTTACAATCCAAACTACAAAACCTATAAACTCAAGAATAAGTTGGAGAAATATTTTAGTCACAAGGTTAAATTTTGGGCACCCAACTACCGAAGTGAACTTATGTATTCTGATCTCTTACCAGTTGGACAAGCAGTAGAGGCAGCATTTGAGATGGCCGCCTCTGAGGAAAGGTTTCTCCAGGAAGCAGCTATGATGCTCAGGCGACAACTAATGGATGCCAAAAGGAATGCAGCCGTACTGCCATGGCCACCTACAGCAGCGCAGTTGATGTCCATAGAGAACAAACCACCACCAATCCTGATTAACTTTTTGTCGCAGCTTCTATGTGGGAAACCATTTAAAGATATTTCATCAAAGATGGAGAGAATGGTTGATTCATGTGCTCAAGATGTATGTTATGCTATGAGTCGAAGAGAATGGAAAATGCCTAAACATGTTCTTCTTGGAATAACGTTGAGACATATGACAGGAAGTGCTGAGCTCATTACACTGCTGAATCATTTCGGTCACTGTCAGTCATATTCCCAAGTGATGGAGCTAGAAACTGCCATATGTAACCAAATCAACACACAGGAATCCTTACTTCCCGCAACCATATCATCCTGTATGAATAATGTAGTTCTCCATTTCAGCTGGGACAACTTCGACCTGTCTGAAGAAACACCATCAGGGGCTGGAACAACACATTTAGCACATGGTATTGTCATTCAGGAGACATCTAGCAGTGCAAGTTGTGACATGAACAGGGAGCAGCCACCTCAGCAGTCAGGGAAGAGTAATAAAGACAGGTCAATTTGCTATGAGGATAAAGAACTGCCACCTTGTTTCATAAGGAGTAGGACTGAGCCTAATTTGAGAGTGGAACATGTATCTGTGACAACACCAGTTTCATTTCATGAATCCAAGGAATCAGACTTTGCTTGGACTATTGCAAGATTGTACAAATCTAATGAACAAAGTGTTCCTGGCTGGGCTGGATGGTTGTCACTGACTGGAAAAGGTGATTATGTTGAAGCCTGTGCTCAGTCTAAAGTTGATTACATGGTGCCAGTACATAGGGCAATTACTGATAATGCCACAGTTCAGCACATACTCCGACTATGCCAGCAGGCCACAAAGGATGTGCAGCAGGAGGTCACTATCGTAACTTTTGATCTAGCTGTAGCAATGAAAGCTTATTCTATCATGTGGCAAAACCCACGAGAATAAAGTGGTGTTCTTGTAAGGATTGGGGTATTTCATACAATCTGCTCATACCTTGGAGTCATCGGGAAGATGATGTCCGGCACAGGCTTTGAGGACATCATCATTGAGGCTGGTGTATGTGCAAGTGGATCGATTGATCAAATGTTGAGGGGCAAACATTACAACCGTGCAATGAGAGTTCACAAATTGATGTACGAGTCCCTAGAACGGCTCCTGCTTGATGCCTTTTATGCCAAGAGTGCAAATGGAAGTTCATTAAATGCCAGCTTACATGAACAAATTAAGACCCTCATTCAGTCACCTTCTCAATCTGGTTTGAATGACCTCCGTGCAAGTGACTGCTTTAAAGAGCTATATCAGCAGTACTGTATTTTCAAAGATCAAGTGAGACATGGAGAACTTGGCAAAACAGCTTGTTTATGGATAAACTATATGGACAAAGTGGCGTTGCTCTTGCGATTTGCTAGGGCAACAAAGTTGAATGATCTTGATCTACACATAGCCTCATTATGGGACATGTGCCCAGCATTTTTTGCCTACAACCATCATAACTATGCACGGTATGTTCCAGTGTACCTTTTCTCATTGATAAACTTGTCACACACCCACCCTGGTGCTGAGGAATTGTTGCGGAAAAATGGTTTCAGCGTTTCCCGATCAGATGTTCCATCTACACGGAATCCAGTGGACCTCACAATTGAAGAGACCATCAATAGGCATGCAAAATCACATTGTGGAATCATCGGCTTTAGTAGGAACCCTGCAGCCTACAACAGGTGGTGCATCACCCGCCATGCCAGAGCTACATTTATGGAAGCGACATATGAAATGGCAGACATGAGTTCCACAGAGCTTGATACACACAAGGAAATCAGAAAGTCACAAATTGCTAAATCAGAGTCAGACGTCCAGTCTCTTCTTGAAGCAATTAAGGGATTTGTGAACCCTTTTCAGATTGATGTCAAGGATAAATTATTCTGTTTGTCTTCTGGAGCACCAGCAACTTCAAAAATTGAAGCTGACTTGTTGAGCGCTGATGCAGTTGGAGAAAAGGCATTCAGTGAGTTCATAACACAAAGACTACAGAGCAAGTTAGTTAGTTTCCACCAACCCATCCCAAGAAACAAACTGAGAACATTTGCCTCTTTAAGCCAAGTCAAGAAGGTTACAAGTGCGACTAACAAACAAATTCAGATTAAAGCTGAAAGAAACCTCTTTGGACAGCTGGTGATGCTTTCTGAGGAGCACAGCATCAGCCTGGAGAAGACACTAAGCTACCCATTAGCACCAATACCCTGGGCACTTTCAACTGCCGATGGTCATCCTGTGAAGACAGACAAAGCAAAATTGTTACATGTACTGGAGACTGGTGTTGCAGCTCCTGATGCACCAAAGGTAGAAAAAACAGTGTACATCATAGATGGCAACGCAATTTTGCAAGCTCTGATTGGCCTGCCTACTACCTTTGAGGAACTTGCAAGCAAGGTGTTTGAGCAGTTGCCAAAGGTACCAAGAGTAGACTTTGTTACAGACACATACAAGGAGAATTCCATAAAGAGCTATGAGCGATCGCGTCGTGGTGAATCACAAACATTTTTGATCAAAGGTGCAAGTACAAAAGTACCTCGTGACTGGAAATCTTTCATGAGTAATGACTCAAACAAAGAACAACTGATCAAACTTTTGTTGTGTGAATGGCAAACAGAAAAATATGCCCCTAGATTACACAACAGACACATATATTTTGTGTATAAGGAAGAATGCACTCTCCTTACAAGTGAGGATGGATTGACTGTTCAGACCATGCAGGTCCAGGACCTATTTTCTTCACAGGAGGAAGCAGATACTCGGATCATTCTGCATTGCATCCATGCTGCCAAATCATTTGGTACAGAAAAGGTGATTGTAGTCCGTTCACCAGATACTGATGTCTTCCTATTGCTGTTGAAGTTTTCTCAAGATATCGATCCGTCTGTGTTATTTGATACTGGCGTTTCAAATAAGAGAAGACTAATTGATGTGAGAGCTGTTATTAGCAAACATGGTACAGATTACTGTAAACTCATGTACTCTTTTCATGCATTCACGGGATGCGATACAACAAGTGCCTTCGTTCGCCGAGGTAAACTTACACCAAAGAAGACACTTGATGCCCATCCTGAATACCATTCAGCATTAATCTCTCTATCAACCACTGCTGAACTTTCTGAAGAAACATTCAGTGAACTTGAACAGTTTGTCTGCTGTATGTATGGTAAGGCCAACTACAAAGACATAAACAAGCTGCGCTATGATATGTTTAGACAAAAATTCCAGCCCAAGAAAGGCCAAACTTTGTCCAGTTGTGATGGTATTGATCTGAGCTTGCTACCACCATGCAGGTCATCATTGCACATGCATATCCTCAGATGCAACTACCAAGCATATGTTTGGAATACGTCCAGTGTTCCATATCCAGACATACCAAGTCCAGTAGGCAAAGGCTGGAAACTTGATGACTCAGGACAGCTGCAGATTGACTGGGTCAAAGGTGATATACTGCCACAGGAACTCATTGATATCATGCCAGACAGAGAACCCGACAGCGATGACGATTTGGATACAGAGGATATTGACATTAACAACGTAGTTGACATCATTTATGATGAAGAATCATGAACGCAATGTGTAAATTGTCAAGCTAGTTTTTTCTGTAGTCTGTTGCCAGTGACAAAGAGGCACCAACTAAGACATCATACTCCACATATAACGATATTTATATGAACATAACTTCGTTGATTTCAAACATTGATTTAGACTTCCAAGCTCTTCACCATTTACTTGTTGGTATTAGT
>NC_090750.1:53243299-53255799 GCF_036898095.1 Palaemon carinicauda | reverse complement strand
AATAGGATTTCCATTGAATTCAGCTCCATCTATTCTTCGCCCGCGTAGCCAGGGATGTCACACATGCTCTAGTTTGCTTTTCATATCCATGGCGAGAGAAGAGCCTGAAGTGAAAGCCGGTAAGAAAAGAGTTCACGTTGAAAGGGAAATGTGAGGCTGAAGCAGTGTTCAACGAATTCTTCTGCGGAAGATATCCAGTCTTGTTTAGTGATCGTGAAGT
Source organism: Palaemon carinicauda (assembly GCF_036898095.1). NCBI lineage: Eukaryota > Metazoa > Arthropoda > Malacostraca > Decapoda > Palaemonidae > Palaemon > Palaemon carinicauda. The sequence goes on along the minus strand of NC_090750.1, from coordinate 53,255,579 downwards.
GCTTTGATTCACGAGGCGAATAGCAACTAATACTGTGTTTTAACTAGCAGATATCGAAGTTTCAATAATGTGGGATAGTTTTGCTCTGGTGGTGGAGGGCTTGGAATGAAGAGGCGATTATCGCCGTTGCTTCGCATTGCTTAATCGAAGTCTAATATCAGTAGAAGAGGAATGCTGTTTTGACCACGTCGGATCCTGCTGACTTGGTTGCTGTCCAGTGCTATGTTTCTGGTAAGATTTGACTTTTTAAATTTTTTTCTACATTTTTTTTAGTATCTAATGTTTAACTTGTGAAATTTTAATGTTTATCAGGGTGTGTTGATCCTCGTTTCTGTATTTTAATGTTATCGTTCTCCCTGACATTGTTCGTTCGTTTTAAGAACGCCTTGCCCATGGCAAGACAAGGGCTTATACGTGAATCTATTTACTTTAACTTTTTTATAGATAGTCTTCCGAACTTAGTTTGTCAAATTGGGAAATCATAAGAGTTTTATCAATCCACGGAATTTATGAATGTCATCCCAAAGAACTTTACTAATGTATGGCAATTAATATCTAGGGGCAATTCATTCAGTACTTGTTAATGTTATTCTATCCCTATAGTTTTTAGTGTACTTGGGCGCATGGTTCTTTATCTTTTTCCTGTTTGTATCGTCGAAGTGTTTGATTAGGTGTTGCTCTAGACTGAGATTTTATCTTTACTATTCATTGTTATATATTATCTTTAATTTGATAGTATTTCGACCCGAGTGTTTTGACCTTCAACCTTTTTTTTTTTTCGTGTTCACAAAAATTATAGTATTGTATTCGGATCTTGAATATTAGTTCTTCATTAAAATATTACTATTCATTGTTATATATTAATAACTTTTAATTTGATTGAGTGTTTCGACCTGAGTGTTTCTATCTTCAACCTTTTTTTTTTTTTCGTGTTCACAAAAAATTATAGCATTGTATTCGGATCTTGAATATTGGTTTTTCATTTTGTTAAAATAACTGTTTTTTTTTTTTCTTCTTTGTAAACTTTCTTTAAGGTAAAGGTAGCTTAAGGCTATAAAACCTCTTTCATTCACTTATCTTTTTATTATTCTTGCTGGCAAAGATGATAATTTGATGTTACGAAACTATATTCTATTAATAGCACTTGAATTTTTTATCTTTTAATTTTTACTGACAAATTAGTTTAAGGCTAAGAAGGAAACTACTGTAGATTTTCTGGGCAAAGCAGAAAAGCTGTTAAAATTAGTGAAAAAATACCGTACTTGATTTGATAGCTATAGGAGAAATTTAAAGTTAGTGAGGCTTCCTGTCGATTTGGTTACTGTTGCTTCAGGTTGTGAACACTTAAGATAAGGTGCTTTGGTCAGCATTATGGAATGCAGGTTAGCATTGCGTTAAATTTGAGGTTGGTAGGTTGAGATAGCAGTTTCAGATGGGGTGAGATGAAGTAGATAGGGAAAAAGCTATCTAGAAAAGGGAAGAAATTAAGGATGGGCTAGAAAAGGCCAGACTGCAATTGGGAAAGAATTGCCTTTATTATAAAGTAGTCTCGGGAGACTTATTAATCTATATCCTATATCTTATATTCAACAAAGCTGAACTTTTTTTTTATGAAGTCTACAAGAAGTTAGGATTGGCTTAAGACAGAATTACCCTAATGCTGTATAGGTTGATTGGTAGAGAGCAATGTATGCTGCCATGAGTAGAGGCGAGTGCCTACCATGGTAGAGATATTGTATGAAAATAGCATAACCGCCATTAAGTTCCCAGTGAAGCTCTAGTAGAGCAAACTCTAAACTAGAAAATTAGCGCTTGATCAGGTGAAATTAAAAAGGAGTTTCACTATTTTGGGATTTATGAATATAATCTTTATTGGAGTTAATGTTTGACTGTAAATATCTAGCATAAACTTTGATACAGTATGATAAAATGCTGTGGCTGCCGATAAATGAAAGTAAAAGTCATAGTATAAGATTGTTGAAGCAAATTTTGATATAAATAGGTCTGAAAAGGAGCCGGGACAAAAATACTGTTAATCCAAGAAACCTATGAAGGTGGTCCTTTCAAAAGGACAGGTGTAAGGGACAAAACTAAATGTAAAAAGTCTCATATTAGGATGGTTGTTTTGGCTGCAAGGGGTGAGAAGTTTCAGTCAATAGATCTACTCTAGGTACACTTCTGGGAATGGGTATTCCCCCCGGGGGAAATATGGCCCAGGATATATCCCCGGGAATATTGTCCCAGGATAATATTCCCCCCTCTGGGCCAAGATTCCCCATTTGCTTGGTGGAGGTAACCATTATTTCGGAAGGGGAAAGACAGACCATTACACCGGGTCATTAAAGTGTCATTAATTTCTTTAATTTTAATGTTTGGAGTGCGCAGTTCAACATACCTCTGGCCAGTACAAAATTTGTGACCTGGGAAGGGGATACGGGGGCTTTCACCCGGCTAGGGGTTGTGACCTGGGAACTTCTAGGTAAGGCTAGGTGGGTTTGTTAGGTTCTGTACCCTTTTGTACCTTTTTATATTGCGTAAAGGTTTTATGGAAAAATGCTTTTAAGATACAAATTTTAATATTATCGTAGCATTGCTAACGTTAGCAATGGCATCGTAAAGTTGGTAACGTTGCGTAATATTGTGTATGTATGTATGTATGTATATATATGTATGTATATGTATGTATATGTATGTATATATATATATATAAAATATATATATAATGTATGTGTATGTATATATATACACGTGTATATGTATATATATATTCCTGATTTTTTGTCAAACTTGCCGTTTATTATTTGATTCATCAAAATAGTTTTTCTGTAAGACGGTGGGGGAGAAATGGCCTAGGGGGGAAAAATATCTTAGGGCTGAAATTCCCCCTGGGGAATATCAACCCGTGCTGCTTTTCCCGGGGGAAACAGACCCTAGGCTAACTACCACGGGTGAATTTCAGTCAGGGGAAAAATTTTCTACACCGGGAAGGAGTTTGTGGTCCGGTGAATGCTTTGAGAGGTTCTGGTCCTCCCCAGTTGTTCATTTCGATATCTACATAGCCTGATAATTAGTGTTTGTTAGATGAGTTCCCAAATAGTGTCCTGTCCTCTCTAGGTTTAAAGGCTACTCATGAATTGCAGAGAAAGGGATAGTGACGTTACCCTTATCCTAGCAAATAGGACACTGCCTTAGAGACTGACCATATGATCAGCGACACTCTTCCGTCCAAGCTAGGACCAGGGAGGGCCAGGCAATGGCTGCTTACTCTGCAGATGGAAAGTTGCCTCGCAAGGATGGTGAGGTTAACACTGAAGGAACTAGTTTGAGCCGGACTCGCTCTAGTAGGAGGTAGTGTTCCTATTTTGAAGGTTCCTGGCGAAACCACTACCTGGGTACATTTTTTTTTATTTTTATAAGTTAGTAATAGTAGTTGTATTGCCAGATAATCAAATCTAATTTTATAATGGCAATAAAATATTTTAAACTACTTTATAATTGTAATAGTAGAAACAAACTATTTAGTAGAAACGAAAAGATTAATTTAATTAAACTAATCTTAATTATTGAAAAACTGAATTTTAATAGTAATGCAAAAAGTAATTTAATCAAATATTATTCAAGAACGAAAAATACAAATCTTATTATTCAAGAATGAAAATTTTTTTTTTCGTATTTACAGGTAAACCTACTGAGCAAGTTTATCCAGCAAGGCTTGATACCTTAATGTTCAATCCATACTGCAATGCCTCTTTACTTCTTCGCTAACTGAACAACCTGCCTTTGATCCCCGTACCAAACAAGAAGACTCCATACTCCAGTTTGTCACAATTTAACTCTGCCACCAATGAAGATCCAAAGTCTGACTTAAAATTACAACGGGCTGGTTCACTAAAACTACAAAGAGGTCTCAGACCAAACTCTGCCATCAATAAGAAGCCATAGTGTAACTTCAAATTACCGCGGGCTAGTTTACAACTACTTAAGTAGCTCAGACCTCCTAATTTGTTAGTGCTCTAACACATTAACATTCAACTTTAAAAGTCTCATTTGAATAGGGAAAGGACACATCTGAATGGTAGTGGGTTTTTTTATAAACTTTTTCCAGTCCCATTTGAATAGGGAAAGGACACTGACATCTGAATGGTAGTAGGTTCTTTTTTTCAACTTTTCTTTTCCAGTCCCATTTGAATATGGAAAGGACAGTGACATCTTAATGGTAGTGGTATTTTATGTTCAACTTTTACGTTTCCAGTCTATATCCCATTTGAATATTTAAGAACACTATCTGATTTGAATTGTAGCGTGTTTTTTAAATTATTTTCTAAATTTCTTGGCATCAGGGCAAGTATTAAAAGATTACATAATGCTGAAAGAGACCATCCCGCCTGAGGATCCTTTCATTTAAGTTTACGCTTGAACCTTTCGTCGTAATACCTTTATTGGTTCTACTTTATAATAATGTTGCAATGGAACAAATGCTAGGGTCTACCTTTGCACCCCTAAGATTCCCTAGCCTTGTATCAGAAGGCTCTTTTCAAGATGGTCAGTTCCCTTGATGCTGTTCCCCTAGCCTTGTATCAGAGAGCTCTTTTCAAGATGGTCACAGTTCCCTTGATGGCAGCTATCTGCAAACAATTTGTGCTTGGTTAACTTTGTTACCTGAACGAGTTGTTACCTGAACGAGTTGTCTGAAGTTTCCCTTAAGTCCTGTTGTCCCCACCACCACGGGCATTCTTCTTTCTTTGTTCCCAAGCATTTTTCAGATTTGCTTATATTTTTTCTGCCAGTTTGCCTGTTGTCGAAGTAACTGACATTAATACTTGGGTCCCTATTAGATAATGTTGAAATCTAGGACGCTATCCTGTTGACCAACTGAAGTCTTTGAAGATTTATCATGATAGTTAGTAATATTATTCAGGGTTTTTAAGGAATTGTGTTTACTTAGTCTCTAGCATTAATTCACTTGGAGCAGCATTTAATTTTTAAACTTGACTGGGTGTACGGTCTGAAGCTCAAATATTCTCTCAAAACATTTTGGATTTTTAAGTTAATTTTAAGTTTTTACACAAGAATTAGGTTTAGGTTTAATTAATTTAACTATCTATGTGGATGTTTTGAATTAATGTTAAATGAATTTTTGTATCCTTGTTTGACCAACTAATGGTAGTTTCCAGAATTAACTTTTTTTATTAAAGCTTGCCATTTAATAAACTTCTTATTAGTATATTTTAATATATGAAAGAATTGCTTTAGTTATTTTAAGCATATTTATTTTTTGTATTTGTACCAATTATTAAATTTAAGTTTTCGTAATGTTTTCTTTTTTAAATGTTAGGTTAATAAACCTCTTGCTAGTATATTTTAATGTATGAATATCATTTTAATTTTATTTTATTAAATTTACCCTAGGATTACTTTGGTTATTTTTTTAATTTTATTTAATGTACCAAAGATCAACTTTAGTTTTAGTTAGTTTTTTTTTTTCTTAAATGTTAAAAGTATGAAGATTAAAATGTTTAAACTGGTATTATAGTAGTTTTTGTTTAATGTATCAAAGGCTCAACCTTTGAAGAGAATATAATTTTTGTATATATCAAATGCAATCTGATTAAATTTTAATAAACCTGATTTTCGCTTTGTTCTAAAACCGACATTACTAGAAACATTTTCTAGATCTAAAAGGTGAAGTTAGGAACTTGTTGCATTTATATTGATAGAGAAGAGAAATATAGAAAAATATATTCCATAAGCATTTGAGAAGAGTAAAGAAATTTGAATATAGAAATGAAGTCTGGTGTTGCAATACAAAATAAAGATTATTCATTGGGAAAAAATGAAATGGGGAAATAGCATTTAACCCAAAATAGAATTTGAAAGCACTTTAGCCCCCCAAAAAATAGATGAAAAAAGCTTATTCTTTGGGGGAAAATGAAATGGAAATAGCATTTAACCCAAAATAAAATTTGAAAGCAGTTTAACCCCCAAAAAAGAGATTAAAAAAGCTTATTCTTTGGGGAAAAATGAAATGGGGAAATAGCATTTAACCCAAAATAAAATTTAAAAGCACCTTAACCAAAGAAAAGATGAAAAAAGCTTTTTCATTGGGAAAAAAATGAAATGGGGATATAGCATTTAACCCAAAATAAAATTAAAGTACTTTAACCCAAATTTAGATGATAAAGGGTAAACTCCTTATTGCAGATGCATCAAAGGTTATAAAGATTGTCGGGGGCGGGGGGATGCTAGTGTTAGAGGTCATGGGTTGGATTCTATAGTAAGGAAAGATTAATGATTGAAATCTTAATTATGAAATTTCATTTTGATCACATTTATCTTCAAATACTAACATTACGAAAGTGCTAAAATGGGCTTGAATAAATACTTGAGAGTATTTAAAATCCTGTGACTTAATACTGCATTTAAAAAGCAGAAGGTTAAAAGCCACTGTAGTTATGTGAAGACACTTAAGCAGTGTCCACACGATCGCGCATGCCCGACGGGCAAACAGTGATACCAGGCCACAATAGTTAGTGGAAATGAGGGTTAATGACGTCAGAAGCGGGAAAACTCAAGGCAGGTATCTGGCAACACTGTATGCCAGATCCCTGTCTGTGGTTTTCCCGCTTCTGACGTCATTAACCCTCATTCTTACTAACTATTGTGGTCTGGTATCACTGTTTGCCCGTCGGGCATGCTCGATCGTGTGGACACTGCTTTAGAGGGAGAATTATTACGTAAAACCTGGTGCCAAAAAAGGTAAGCTATAGAACAGTGAATATTGTCTAAAATTATCCTGCAATCCGTTAGTAAGAGGTTAGTCCTCCTCAGACTCCATGGTTTATCTGTAATTTAACTACCCTTGTGAGCTAGGAATGAGTTTTATTGGTGGGAACCAGCTGGTCTACCTGTTAAGCTACAAGCCCCCCCCCCCCCCTCCACACGAAGAGCAAATGCAAGGTGGGCACTCTGATTTGCCATTGTTTTCTCTCTCAAACTGTTATCAGTAAAGTCAAAAGGCAGGTAGTAAGTATAGGCATGTAAATGTAAGACTTAGGTCACACACTGGGCAGAGGCCAGCTTAGGCAGAGCTGTGCCAGGCAACGTTGGCCCTACTCAGGCGCCTATTCAGTGCCCTAATATCGGGTACGGGAACACGAGTTTGCCCGTGGTTTCTTCAGTCATCTATACTCGTGATCGCAGCCCATACCATGTAATTGGTACATAACAAACAATTGGTGTCTATCCGCTGTGGATCTGCCCCTCCTGTGCAACGAACGTTAAGCAGCCATTGTCTGGGCCTCCCTCGTCCTACCTTGGTGGAGAGGGGGCTTGAGTTCTTTAAATGTATATATGGTCAATCTGCCAGGACATTCACTGTCCTTTTTCTGGACCATTCAAGTCGCTTTGAACCCTTTGGAAAAGACTACTATAAAGTTTGTGTTAGACTAAATCAAGTTACAATATTAAAGCGACTGAAAACCTCCACGTGTAACCAAACTTAAAAACCAAGTTAGCTTTTGGCACAAAGTTGTACAATTGCTAAGCTTTTAATTTCATTTCCGCATGCGAAAGTTTTCTTCACACTTTTCGCTGTGAAGCAAAATGCTCTTGGCTTCCATCCATATTTCCATTTTAAAGTCCTATCTATTAACCATTTTATCCAGGACTTAGGAAACTGTTGGTAATGCAATTTAACATTGTGTATATTCCTTCATTCTATTTGTCAAATCACTATTTAAAAAATTAAGCATTGTCGGGCAATACAAGTCTCTCTCTCTCTCTCTCTCTCTCTCTCTCTCTCTCTCTCTCTCTCTCTCTCTCTCTCACTGTATCCCTTGCCATAAAATAGCTTTGCGTTTATGAATTTAATTCTACTGCTAGAAGATTATTTCTCTTAAACTATAAAGACATTCTCTCTCTCTCTCTCTCTCTCTCTCTCTCTCTCTCTCTCTCTCTCTCTCTCTCTCTCTCTCTCTCTCACTGTATCCCTTGCCATAAAATAGCTTTACGTTTATAAATTTAATTCTACTGCTAGAAGACCATTTCTCTTAAACTATAAAGACATTTCTCCATGGTCGGATATTTTTCATGTTCTAATGCTTCAGTATTCAAAGCATGGGAATATATTAAAGAATTATTCCTTGGGAATATATTTCAGCATTATGCTAAAACGACGTTTTTAAAACTGATGAAATTAAGTATAGGTATCTTAAATCTGTAACCTAATTATTCTAATACTCCATTAGAAATTAACTTTTTAGTTTTTGATAGCTGCATATACCTGAAACAATCTTTCTTATATCTGCGTCATAAGAATGTATACAAAATACTGCAAATTTATCCATGAAAGAATTTGCATTATCAGCTTATAGTATTTACCAGGCCTTAAACCACATTTTATGAATAACTGTCCTAAAAAATTTTAATTAAAACTGTATCTACACACTTTAAAAAACCGTATTTCTATTCGGAAATTCAAAGTGAAAATATACGGTTCTCATAAGTTTTCTAAAGAAATCCATGAGACTGTAATTTTTACCCTACTTTCTTGAACGGATTGGGGACCGTAATATCAGTCTTAAGCCCTGTCCACACGATCGAGCATGCCCGACGGGCAAACAGTGATACCAGACCACATTAGTTAGTAAGAATGAGGGTTAATAACGTCAGAAGCGGGAAAACCACAGACAGGGATCCCTGCCTTTAGTTTTCCCGCTTCTGACGTCATCAACCCTCATTTTCACTAACTATTGTGGTCTGGTATTACTGTTTGCCCGTCGGGCATGCTCGATCGTGTGGACAGTGCTTTACATTGATATGCCAGTTTTAAAATGCTAAATTCCTGGTAACACTTATTCCTGGATTTTTAGTTTCTTTACGGCAGTTTTAAGTGCTGGGGTATAATTATTCACGTAAGTAATATTTGCATGTCAATGTAACTTTTATTTATAGTACGATTGCGTCCCGCATTTAACCTGAAACCATATTTTTAGTCTACCTTCCCTAAAAATTTTAAATATTTTATCTAAATACCAAATACGCTTCTTGGATTTATTCACGAAAGTAATATTTCATATGAATGTAACTTTTTCTTATAGCAACATTTTATGTGCGTTCCTATTTGCCTGAAACCAGATTTATTTTCTACCTGCCCTAAAAAGGATAAACCATATATTATCTAGATAGAAAATACATACCGCAAAATATTCACGAAAGTAATATTTCATGTGAATAACTTTTTCTTATAGAAAGATTTTTTCTCTCCCATTTACCCTAAAATGGTAATTAATACTGTATTTAGAGAATTTGCCTACCTGCCCTAAAATAATTAATACTGTATCTAGAGAATTTTCTACCAACCCTAAAATGGCTCAATACTACGCAGTACTCTAGAAGTTTTATTCCAGCTGTTACCAAGTTGTGGAATGATCTTCCTAGTCGGGTAGTTGAATCGGTAGAACTTCAAAAGTTCAAAGTAGGAGCAAATGTTTTTGTTGACCAGGTGGACATGAGTCTTTTTATAGTTTATATATGACATATCTGTTTTGACGTTGTTACTTTTTTTAGAATGATTTATTGTTAATTTGTTCTCATCATTTATTTGTCCTTATTTCCTTTCCTCATTGGGCTATTTTTCCCTATTGTAGCCCCTGGGCTTATAACATCTTGGTTTTCCAACTAGGGTTGTAGCTTTGATAATAATAATAATAATAATAATAATAATAATAATAATAATAATACCCTAAAATGGTAATTATGTTAATTTGTTTTCATTTATTTATTTCCTTATATCCTTTCCTCACTGGGCTATTTTTCCCTATTGGAGCCCCTGGGCTTATAACATCTTGCTTTTCCAACTAGGGTTGTAGCTTTGATGATAATAATAATAATAATAATAATAATAATAATAATAATAATACCCTAAAAATGGTAATTAACACTGTATCTAGAGAATTTGTCTACCTACCCTAAGAATGGTAATTAATCTCGTATCTAGAGATACAAAATACAAAGTAAAAACATTTTGAGTGTTAATCTAACTTTTCCTTAAAAACAAAGAATTTACATCACCTTCTGTCCAAGAGACCTAACTCAATCCCTCTGCTTAAGAAACCTTTTAATTCATTTCCACTTAGCAATCCAATTAACCCCTTTTAGCCATGCTATCTCTTAGAGTATGATTTGAGCCATGGGGGTGAATAGGAAGATTACCGGTGGGAAAACCACAGTGATTGCGATTGGATCTAATCCTGAGTGCATCTGGTAATTCCATTTTTTGGGGGGGAGAGGGGCGTTTCAACAGAGCCAATTCCCTGTGTGTTTTTTTTTTTTTGGTAAAATGTAAGAGGATGGAATGAGGCATAGAATTTTATGAAAATTAGTTTTACATTTCTGGTTTATCTATTAGAGAGAGAGAGAGAGAGAGAGAGAGAGAGAGAGAATTAGTTTTACATTTCTGGTGTATCTATTAGAGAGAGAGAGTGGTTGTTTTCCCTTTAAGGTTTATATCAGAATTTGAGAGAGAGAGAGAGAGAGAGAGAGAGAGAGAGAGAGAGAGAGAGAGAGAGAGAGAGAGAGATAGTTTTCCCTTTCTGGTTTATATCAGAGAGCGAGAGACAATTAGTTTTAAATTTCTGGTGTATCTATTAGAATGTGTGTATGAGAGAGAGAGAGAGAGAGAGAGAGAGAGAGAGAGAGAGAGAGAGAGAATTTTCCCTTTCTGGTGTATATCAGATTTTGAGAGAGAGAGAGAGAGACAATTAGTTTTACATTTCTGGTGTATCTATTAGAGTGAGAGAGAGAGAGAGAGAGAGAGAGAGAGAGAGAGAGAGAGAGAGAGAGAGAGAGTTTTCCCCTTCAGTTTTATATCAGAGAGAGAGAGAGAGAGAGAGAGAGAGAGAGAGAGCCCTTTCTGGTGTATATCAGAATTTGAGAGAGTTTTCCCTTTCTGGTTTATATCAGAGAGAGAGAGAGAGAGAGAGAGAGAGAGAGAGAGAGGGGGGGGGGGAAATTAACTGAAAAGAAAGTGTCTTTCTACCTAGCGTTAAGAGGACGTGGATCTATCAATATATTTGCTGCTAAAATGAACGTTTTTTCCCACTAAGTGTTTACGAATAAACATGAAGATTAATTTTCTATTGTATGAGGATAAATGAACAACAGATAAATAATATAAACATTTGTATTGTCAATGTTTAAATGAGGATGAGTACCTGGTTACAGAAGACAAAAATTGAAATCATCAATTAACTAAAAAGATTTTGCTCATGTTTTACTTCAAGTATAAAGAAAATATTTTCCATTGAAACTATTATTCATTAGGTGGCGAAAATTTTTGTCCATTGATCATGTTTTACTTGATTAAATATAAACAATTATTTGCTTTTGTATGCGATACATTTTCACGTATGCGTGAAATTGTTTAGTAAACTAGAGCATGATTTTCAAATAATTTACTCTCCAGAATTAATGCTGAAATTCAGCTCAAACTTTTACTCATTTTTTATAATTTGCTCAAACTTTCTTGAAATTTTGCTCAAACCTTCTACTCATTTCTGAAATTCTGCTTAAACTTTTACTCATTTCTGAAATTCTGTTTAAACTTTTACTCATTTCTGAAATTCTGCTTAAACTTTTACTCATTTCTGAAATTCTGCTTAAACTTTTACTCATTTCTGAAATTCTGCTTAAACTTTTACTCATCTCTGAAATTCTGCTCAAACTTTTACTCATCTCTGAAATTCTGCTCAAACTTTTAATCATTTCTGAAATTCTGCTTAAACTTTTACTCATTGCTGAAATTCTGCTTAAACCTTTACTCATTGCTGAAATTCTGCTTAAACCTTTACTCATTGCTGAAATTCTGCTTAAACTTTTACTCATTGCTGAAATTCTGCTTAAACTTTTACTCATTTCTGAAATTCTGCTTAAACTTTTACTCATTTCTGAAATTCTGCTTAAACTTTTACTCATTGCTGAAATTCTGCTCAAACTTTTACTCATTGCTGAAATTCTGCTTAAACTTTTACTCATTGCTGAAATTCTGCTTAAACTTTTACTCATTGCTGAAATTCTACTCAAACTTTTACTCATTGCTGAAATTCTGCTTAAACCTTTACTCATTTCTGAAATTCTGCTTAAACCTTTACTCATTGCTGAAATTCTGCTTTAACTTTTACTCATTGCTGAAATTCTGCTTAAAATTTTACTTATTGCTGAAATTCTGCTTACACTTTTACTCATTGCTGAAATTCTGCTTAAACTTTTACTTATTGCTGAA
>NC_090750.1:53235799-53238299 GCF_036898095.1 Palaemon carinicauda | reverse complement strand
ATCAGAGACGTCGTTCGACTTCTCGTACACTAGATTGTCCCCGTTCAGACGTTGCAGAGAGTTCTGCTCTTCGTCGGGCCCGGAGATGGAATCCTCTAGCTCTTCCAGAAGCTGGGGGGATTTAGAGATTGAATTCTGACCGCTCCCTAGCCCGGAGGTGTTCTGATTGGGCAGGAAACGCCTGGGTGATTTCCGAGGTGAGATCAAAGCCTGGTTGTTGCCGTCAGCATCTGATGATGTTAAGCTGCTCCTCTTGGATATCCTCATGCCACTTCCACTTCGGCGAACTACTTGCGAGTTGATACAGACAGATACAACGGATGATGTCCTCCTAGACGGGCTCGGGTCGACTAATGTCGTTTGGACGGTTGAAAAGCTACGACTATGGGCAGCAGTGTAGCTCCCTTGGGGAGCTCGTCGTTCTTGGAAGCGCTCCCACGATCTCCTAAGAAGACTTTTCACCTGAGGACGAGACAAGATTGATAATAAAAGAAAAATATAGCTTCTGCTGGGGCCGGTTTAGTATGTGGCCTACCTTTCGAATATGGCCTCCGAAAGTCTGTCTGCTTTAGTATGTGGCCTAACCTAACCTAACCTAGCCTTCCTTTACCTTACCTTCCTTTACCTTACCTTCCTTTACCTTGCCTTCCTTTACCTTGCCTTCCTTTACCTTGCCTTCCTTTACCTTACCTTACCTAACAAACCAGGTAGGCCACATATTAAACCAGAATAAAAAAGGTAGGCCACATACTAAACCGGCACCCTTCTGCTTATCAAGTCAATGGCATTGCTAGCAGTAGAATGTACTAGAATTAATATATTAAAAGAAAAGTTTCAAGCTTTTAACACTTTTGACCAAAAGAAATGCCATCAGTAGAATATCCTGAAAGGAAATAAAATGGTACAAATTCAGTGATTGAACGCCAGATATACATTTCAAAAGGTTTTTAAACTATCAACAATGCATAATACTTTTGTTTTCATAATGGCAACTCCACAGGCTATGTGAGATTAATGCTTTTTGACAAACCTTTTGCTGCATAGCTGATTTATGTAATCAATAAATGTTGCCTCCCCTACAATGCACCCTTTGTTGCTTGGCTCATGATTGTTTAGAAATTTTGGAGCTTGTATCTTTACCGCACTCATAGACTAAAGTTATGGCCCCTAAAAAACCCTTTGTTTAATCTTCTAATTGGAAATTGTACTTAAATTGCTTGAATGAATGCAATCAACACTAGTTGCCTTTTTCGATTCCTAAAAAGTAAAAAAAATATTCCATTATTTCATTAACACAATTCGTAACAGTAATCTTGACCTGGAATCAAATTTCTTGTAAGCCCAAATAAATTCTTATAGAATTACTCCTCATATTTACCAAATGATTAAAACCTTTCCTTTAATCATTTCTTATCCTTTGGCACCCATTTTTTTCTTATCTTCTTGGAACTCTTATATAACTTCTCTCTGTTACAAGTGAATTCCAATCATTTCCGATTGAAAGGAACAGAGCGCGACTCGCTCATTAAAACTGTCTTTTTGTGATTACTTCAAACTCTATCTACTGTTCTATTCGTTGGTAAATTGTTTTCATTTTAAAATCATTCAAAAAATAATTTCATACGCAAAATGCTGTACATCGAATATTCTCTTGACATTTTATTTATTATAAGTATTTAAATCATTTGAAAAATAATTTCATACGCAAAATGCTGTACTTTGAATATCCTCTTGACATTTTATCTATTATAAGTATTTTAATCATTTGAAAAATAATTTCATACGCAAAATGCTGTACATCGAATATTCTCTTGACATTTTATCTATTATAAGTATTTAAATCATTTGAAAAATAATTTCATACGCAAAATTCTGTACATCGAATATTCTCTTGACATTTTATTTATTATAAGTATTTAAATCATTTGAGAAATAATTTCATACGCAAAATTCTGTACATCGAATATTCTCTTGACATTTTATTTATTATAAGTATTTAAATCATTTGAAAAATAATTTCATACGCAAAATGCTGTACTTTGAATATCCTCTTGACATTTTATCTATTATAAGTATTATTCTAATCATTTGAAAAATAATTTCATACGCAAAATGCTGTACTTTGAATATTCTCTTGACATTTTATTTATTATAAGTATTATTTTAATCATTTGAAAAATAATTTCATACGCAAAATGCTGTACTTTGAATATCCTCTTGACATTTTATCTATCATAAGTATTATTTTAATCATTTGAAAAATAATTTCATACGCAAAATGCTGTACTTTGAATATTCTCTTGACATTTTATTTATTATAAGTATTATTTTAATCATTTGAAAAATAATTTCATACGCAAAATGCTGTACTTTGAATATTCTCTTGACATTTTATTTATTATAAGTATTACTTTATTAATGTATTGTATATATGTTACTTTTGAAGGTTATTTTTCCTATGCAAGTTTTTCTTTTTTTTTTAAAGTGAATGTACAGATTG
>NC_090750.1:53228299-53230799 GCF_036898095.1 Palaemon carinicauda | reverse complement strand
AGAGAAAAAGTAACAAATGAAAAAAAGGTAAATGACGAGAGAAAAATTAATGAGAAAATGAATCTCTGATATGAGCAGGTGGAGATCAGGCTATGTAAAGTCAAAACAGTCGCGTTTCAATGGAAAAAAAATCATTATAGAAATCTATTTAATGAGAAGATTAGAATTCTCGGAGCTGAGTCCTTCCATAGCAGAGAGGATTGGCGTAAGGAAGAAAAAGACTTCAGGAAGTGACATTTGAAAGGTAAACGAGAGGTAAGAAATAAAACTATGTGATTTAGTTGCTAATCAGGGGTTTAAAGTATGTCTGAAAAGATTGATGGATTTGAGGTTTTCTGGCCTCCTGACATCTAAGGTCATTGACGCCGATATCATTTATGAATAAAGAATAAAAGAATATTAAATTAAAACCCTAAAAGCAAAGATGTCGTTTTAAATGATTAATAGCTTTCTGAAGACCTGTTTCTGAAGTAAAGATAAAAATACGGCCAGCATGGTAGGACACATCATGTCCAAGAATCTTGGCAAGGATGAACCTGCTATCTTCACCTCGAGCCTCATATATATATATATATATATATATATATATATATATATATATATATATATATATATATATATATATATATATATATATATCAATTTATTTCACTAGTATAAGTGGGACATTCGAAAACCATAAAAGCAAAGATGTCATTTTAAAAGATTAATAGCTTTCAGAAGACCTGTTTCTGAAGTAAAAGCTAAAAATACGGCTAGCATGGTAGGACACATCATGTCCAAGAATCTTGGCAAGGCTGAACCTGCTATCTTCACCTCGAGCCTCAAACAGATATCTATTTCTTTCACTACTATAAGTGGGGCATTCAGTCAACAAATGCCTCGCTATCAAAGGTGCCAATATGGCAATATGGCTGGTATTGGCCAGTAAGCAGATATTCATGTGTCAACCGAGTGGGACCAATGCGGAGACGACAAAGAGTAGTCCCCATAGATAAGGTACGAACGAATGGGCGAGATGAATGGCAGCTCCGTTGTAACATAAGTGATGGTAATAATGATTATTTAATATTAATTGGACGAAAAATATTAGATATTACAAAAGGAATATATAGGGTGGTCCAAAAGTAGGTGGACACTAAATGATTATATTTTGAGATTACATATATATACAATTATTGCATTGACAATTGAAAGTTTATTGTGAACGATTATATAAAAGCCCATAAATTTTGTGAACCTAAATACACCCGTAATAATATAACGGAGATATAAACCTATTCCACATAGTTCCCACCTACTTTTGTACCACCCTGTATAGTGATGGATTTTGATTGAAATAAAGAAACGCATCTAAGCAGAATTGGTATTTGAGTAACAATATGAGTTTAGACATCTTGGGAGGATTTTATGAAATTTTTAAAGTGAAACATGATTATAGCAAGTTTAAAAGCTGAAGAGAATGTGTATGTGGTATATATGAAGGCGGACCACCCTGTATATTGAATTTTGGTGGAAAAGGTAGCACATGCCAGTAGAACTGATATTTTGAGTACCAGTGTGAAATGTTTAAAGTGAAATATGATTATAGCAAGTTTAAAAGTTGAAGAGAATAATTTCTATGTGGTATAATATTCTGGATGAGATCATGAGTAGATGGGGATGATTTGGGCATGGTCTTCGCACTCCCCAAGAGAGATTAGTTCACCAGACGTTCAGCTGGGCTTCGCAAGGCTCTAGAAGAGTTGGAAGATCCAGGCCAATAGGGCTGGGGACTATAAAGCACGAAGTAGATGATGATGAGTGGAGAAGTATTAAATTAAAAGCTCAAGATAGGGTGACTGGCGGAATATAACAGAGGCCTTTTGCGTCAATAGTCGCAGGAGGAGATGATGATGATATATTGAGTCCCTTTGCGTCAAGAGGCGTTGGAGGAGATGATGATGATGATGATATATGGAAACATTGTGGTCGATGCCAAAAAGATGCGACATAGTGGAAGAGTTACTAAGAGATTGGTTTCAATTTCTTATGATGCGAGTGAAGCCTGTTCGAATATGTACGAGGTAAAGTGGCTGGTACGAATTGGAGATGAGCTGACACCAGGATGTGTTATATTTCATTAGCTGTTCGTTTCTTTTATGGATTGGGGAAGTTGAGAAGATAGAGAAAAGACGGTGGATGTGATTATAATTTTATAGACTATAAAAAAACTGCAGTGAATTATTATTATTATTATTATTATTATTATAATAATAATAATAATAATAATAATAATAATAATGAAAATATAAAAATAACAATAATTATTATTATTATTATTATTATTATTAATAATATCAAAATTATTATTATCATTATTATTATCATTATTATCATTATTATTATTATTATTATTATTATTATTATAATTATTATTATAATTATTATAATTATTATTATTATTATTATGATTTATAATTATAATTATTATTATTATTATTATTTTCATTTTCATTTT
>NC_090750.1:53210799-53223299 GCF_036898095.1 Palaemon carinicauda | reverse complement strand
AAAATCCTTAAAAAGATCACCCGGAATAATCCAAGCAAGGACTTACCCCACCCGATGAAATAAAAAACGATGAGCGAATTCTGCTCGGCGAAGGCGCTGGCGAGGAGCTTGTGTAGGTAGTACCCCTCGCAGAGGTACCACATGTAGTTTGTGAGGCTGGCGTACTTCGTCAGAAGGTTCAGCGTGATGCACCATGTTGGATTCTGGGCGGGGGAGAAGAGAAGCATGGAGTTAGTTTCATATTGTAGTTCTGGTGACAATCCAATGTTTAGAAAGAATGCTATTTGAAATCAGAAAAAAAAATGTGATGGAATCTATAAACCAATATATTAAACCAATCTCCCATACATAAGAGACCCAAGAAGGAATTAACTTGATAATAGCTTCTGGTTGGCCGAGGATTCGAACCCGGATAAAGTCGAAACTGAGGTTCCAGCGACTCACCACTTGCTCAAATGCTAAGTCACTGGAACCTCATTTTCAACTTTATCCGGGTTCGAATCCTTGGCCGACCAGAAGCTATTATCACAAAGTTAATTCCCCTTTGGGTTTCTGATCCCGGGCAGAGCTAGTTCAAATTAAAAGGTATCTCTCTCTCTCTCTCTCTCTCTCTCTCTCTCTCTCTCTCTCTCTCTCTCTCTCTCTCTCTCTCAGGGGCAAGGCTAACATGGCTGAGGACTATGAAGCGCGAAGTAGGAGATGATGAATGGAGAAGTGCTGAATTAAAAGCTCAAGATAGGGACGACTGGCGAAATCTAACTGAGGCTCTTTGCGTCAATAGGCATACGAGGAGATCATGATAATATATATATATATATATATATATATATATATATATATATATATATATATATATATATATATATATAATGCTCGGCTCTCCCCATCCCTCTGGTAGGAGGAGAGAAGTAGCCATACCCTGATAAGAGGGGTTTGCGTGTACACCTGTGCTCATATCTATCTAGATATTTAGCAGTCATTTTTGAAGGGGCACGTACACTTGTACTCTAAATAAAGAGATGATTAAACTCAACTGTAGCCTAGATCGTACAAAATAAGAAAAAAAAAAAAAGTTTGGTTCGAACTACGGATAGTAGGGGAATCCAACATCTTATGATAACCTTTGGCACCGTCGTTCAATTAGTTCATTATGCATGTTGCATAAGATTTTTCATAACTCTGACCATCCTTTACATTCAGATCTCCCTGGACAATTCTATCCTGTTCGTAATACTAGGCAGGCAGTTAATTCTGATAACCAGGCCTTCTCCATCGTGAGGCTCAATATTACACAGTATTCTAGAAGTTTTATTCCAGCTATTACCAAGTTGTGGAATGATCTTCCTAATCGGGTAGTTGAATCAGTAGAACTTCAAAAGTTCAAAGTTGGCGCAAATGTTTTTATGTTAACCAGGCTGACATGAGTCTTTTTATAGTTTATATATGACATATCTGTTTTTGACGTTGTTAATAGTTTATATAGGTCATATCTGTTTTGACGCTGTTACTGTTTCTAGAATGATATATTGTTAATTTATTCTCATCATTTATTTATTTCCTTATTTCCTTTCCTCGCTGGGCTATTTTTCCCTGTTGGAGCCCTTGGGCTTATAGCATCTTGCTTTTCCAACCAGGGTTGTAGCTTGGCTAATAATATTAATAATAATAATAATAATAATAATAATAATAATAATAATAATAATAATAATAATAATAATAATAACGTAATCATAGGAGATATTGGCGTCCTATAAAAATTTGGCTGCAGGGGAATATTTTTCCATCTTCCTTAAATTATTATCAAAATTGAAGCCAAGCCACGACGTTTTATTATTATTATTATTATTATTATTATTATTATTATTAATTGCTAAGCTACAACCCTAGTTGGAAAAGCAGAATGCTATAAACCCAGGGGCTCCAACAGGGAAAATAGCCCAGTGAGGAAAGGAAACTAGGAAAAAATAAATATTTTAAGAATAATATTGAAATAAATATCTCCTATATAAACTATAAAAACTTGGTTATTGTGTAAATTCATAGATTTGTCTATTCGTAAGAGAGTTTTTAGCGAGGTTTCCCCCCCCCCCATTTTTGCATGGGGTAAGCGCGGTTGCCTGCGTTTTTAAAGGACTTTGTTTTGGTTTTGGTGAAGGAGTAAATAGGATGAATGAGTTTTGGAGAAGCTTACCGATATTCATGAAAGACTAAATGGGATTAATGAGGGTTGGAGAAGCTTACCGATATTCGTGTAAGACTAAATGGGATTAATGAGAACTGGAGAGGCTTAACAATAATCGTGAAAGATTAAATGGGATTAATAAGGATTGGAGAAGCTTACCGATATTCGTGAAAGACTAAATGGGATTAATGAGGATTGGAGAAACTTACCGATATTCGTGAAAGACTAAATGGGATTAATGAGGATTGGAGAAGCTTAACGATATTCGTGAAGGACTAAATGGGATTAATGAGGATTGGAGAAGCTTAACGATATTCGTGAAGGACTAAATGGGATTAATGAGGATTGGAGAAGCTTAACGATATTCGTGAAGGACTAAATGGGATTAATGAGGATTGGAGAAGCTTAACGATATTCGTGAAGGACTAAATGGGATTAATGAGGGTTGGAGAAGCTTACCGATATTCGTTTAAGACTGAATGAGATTAATGAGGATTGGAGAAGTTTACCGATATTCGTGAAAGACTGAATGGGATTAATGAGGATTGGAGAAGCTTACCGATATTCGTGAAAGACTAAATGGGATTAATGAGGATTGGAGAAGCTTAACGATATTCGTGAAGGACTAAATGGGATTAATGAGGATTGGAGAAGCTTAACGATATTCGTGAAGGACTAAATGGGATTAATGAGGATTGGAGAAGCTTAACGATATTCGTGAAGGACTAAATGGGATTAATGAGGATTGGAGAAGCCTAACGATATACGTGAAAGACTAAATGGGATTAATGAGGATTGTAGAAGCTTACCGATATTCGTGAAAGACTAAATAGGAATAATGAGGATTGGAGAAGCTTACCGATATTCGTGAAAGACTAAACGGGAAGAATGAGGATTGGAGAAGCTTACCGATATTCGTGAAAGACTAAACGCGATTAATGAGGATTGGAGAAGCTTACCGATATTCGTGAAAGACTAAACGCGATTAATGAGGATTGGAGAAGCTTACCGATATTCGTGAAAGACTAAACGGGATTAATGAGGATTGGAGAAGCTTACCGATATTCGTGAAAGACTAAACGGGATTAATGAGGATTGGAGAAGCTTACCGATATTCGTGAAAGACTAAACGGGATTAATGAGGATTGGAGAAGTTTACCGATATTCGTGAAAGACTAAATGGGATTAATGAGAACTGGAGTGTGTTTTCGATGTTATTTGAATCAATGGGTAATTTCCATTTGGAAAATAATACAATATCTTAGTAAAAGGAAACTGAAGCGTTAATTAATGAAGCCATTACTAAGATGAATCCTTTGTGCAATGCAGTGAATTCATGGTAGCATTACGTGAAATGTTTGAGAGGTCACTCCCCTTTTTTATGGTGGAGTTGAATCTGTCAGTCAAGAACCATTTCCCTAATTGGGCTACTGACGTCATTTTTTATATATGGCGTTGAAACTCGCAAGGCTGTTTGTGATAGAGGTATTGGTTTATTTATGATTTAAAGCTGATCGTCAGAAACTCAGATATAGATAATATGGAGAATTATTAAAGATTGAAAATTTAAACGAGGCCCTTTGCGTTAATAGACTTAAGAGCAGATGGTAAGGATTCAAAATTTACAACACAATGTTAATTTTACCGATAACTAAAGAAACTGTACCTTAGATTTGGCAATGTGTAAACTGTATGGAATCAATAGAATCATATATAGAGCATAAGAAAAATCCAGAACTGTCAATGCTTAAGATTAGCTAATATAAGAAGAGGCACTTGATATTGCTCATTAATTTAAATAACCCCTTTTCAATTTTGCCAGTTGAAAAATAGAACATTTTAAATTACAGAGTTGGTGAAAGAGAAAGGTCTTCCGATTTTGGTAATCTGCATAACTTTTGGTGAAGTAATTCAGAAGCATAAGCCCCAGAATAATTATAATCAAAGTAGTGCACAGAAGCTGGTCTTTAACCATCGAGTCCAACATTCACTTCATTGTTGCTTTTCTCCAACCAACTGGAATGTTTGCGGATGGATATTTCAACTCTGGAGGATAGCCGTCGCTCCTTTTCCCTGGCTGATGGTGAGTGTTAACACTATCATTGATAATATTTATATAAATGTTTATATTTATATTTTGTTTTTTCATTATATAACACTCTTCCTTCTTAGCACTTACGTTGTTTGTAGGGTACTGATTTAAAGTCACCACAGTTTTAAACGAATGCTAGAGAGGTTTTTAATTATCTGCAGGTCTTAGTAGGGAATTTGGTTCAATTTGCCTATGGTTAATCGGATATACAGACATAAAGCAGGAGGTAGAAATAGATAGCTAAAGATAAACTACCACCTCTCCACCTTCAAACATGCTAACAGATAACTGGAAAATAGGTACCCTTGACAGTGAGGAATTTGTTAACCGAACGCCCCACTTATTGTACCGAAAGAAATAAAACATCTGCTTGAGGCTCGAGGTGTGGATGGCAGGTTCATCCTTGCCAAGATTCTTGGACATGTGTCCTATCATGCTAGCGGTCCCTTGACAGTGAGGAATTTGTCAACCGAATGCCCCACTTACTGTACCGAAAGAAATAGATATCTGTTTGAGGCTCGAGGTGAGGATGGCTGGTTCATCCTTGCCAAGATTCTTGGACGTGATGCGTCCTATCATGCTAGCGGTATTTTTAGCTTTATTTCAGAAGCAGGTTTTTTCTGAGAGCTATTTAACTTTTATAATGACATCGCTTGTATGGTTTTAATTGGAATTTTTTTATTCTTTATTTATGATGAATATCAGCGTCAATGACTTTAGATGTCAGGATGCCAGAAAACACCAATTCAATCAATCAATCAATCACTGGAAAATAGGACATACTTCTATAATTCAGAGTAAATACATGTATAAAAGAGTCTATCAACATGCGCATCATATACATGTAGTATGACTATTTACTCTTCTTCAATATACTGTGCAGCTACCTCCAGCCGAGGTGAGGTTCTGAATGAGGTTATTTATCGATATTTTGCTAGACCTTGACCTTGACCTTGACATTTACCTTGACCTTCACATTCACCTTGACCTTTGACCAAGGATTTTTTAAACTGATCACTTCTAAGTCTTAACCTAACAATTAATCCCTGAAAGTTTCAATACTCTATGAGCAAAAGTGTGACTTTCACGGCAGGTTATTTCTTGATTTCTTCCTCCACCTAAACCTTGACCTTTGACCTAGGACTTTCAATATTGAATCACTTCTACGTCTTAGCATAACAATTAATCACTGAAAGTTTTAATAATCTATGAGAAACATTGTGACCTCCTCCACGGCAGGTTATTTCTCGATCTTTTGCTCGACCTAGACCTTTGATCTAGGACTTTCAAAACTGAATCACTTCGTTTCAATATAACAAAGTTTCACTACTGAGTAGAATTGTGGCCAGGAAGTTGTTCACACACAAACGACCATTTGCTCGAACTTGACCTTGACCTTTGACCTAGGACTTTCAAAACTGAATCACTTCCACGTCTCAACATAGCAATTAATCCCTGAAAGTTTCACTACTGAGTAAAATTGTGGCCAGGAAGTTGTTCACACACAAACGACCATTTGCTCGAACTTGACCTTGACCTTTGACCTAGGACTTTCAAAACTGAATCACTTCCACGTCTCAACATAACAATTAATCCCTGAAAGTTTCACTACTGAGTAAAATTGTGGCCAGGAAGTTGTTCACACACAAACGACCATTTGCTCGAACTTGGCCTTGACCTTTGACCTAGGACTTTCAAAACTGAATCACTTCCACGTCTCAACATAACAATTAATCCCTGAAAGTTTAACTACTGAGTAAAATTGTGGCCAGGAAGTTGTTCACACACAAACGACCTTTTGCTCGAACTTGGCCTTGACCTTTGACCTAGTACTTTCAAATCTGAATCACTTCCACGTATCAATATAAGAATTAATCCCTGAAAGTTTCACTACTGAGTAAAACTGTGCCAAGGAAGTTGTTCACACACAAACGACCTTCTGCTCGAACTTGACCTTGACCTTTGACCTAGGACTTTCAAAACTGAATCACTTCCACGTCTCAACATAACAATTAATCCCTGAAAGTTTAACTACTGAGTAAAATTGTGGCCAGGAAGTTGTTCACACACAAACGACCTTTTGCTCGAACTTGGCCTTGACCTTTGACCTAGTACTTTCAAATCTGAATCACTTCCACGTATCAATATAAGAAATAATCCCTGAAAGTTTCACTACTGAGTAAAACTGTGCCATGGAAGTTGTTCACACACAAACGACCTTCTGCTCGAACTTGACCTTGACCTTTGACCTAGGACTTTCAAAACTGAATCACTTCCACGTCTCAACATAACAATTAATCCCTGAATGTTTCACTACTGAGTAAAATTGTGGCCAGGAAGTTGTTCACACACAAACGACCTTTTGCTCGAACTTGACCTTGACCTTTGACCTAGTACTTTCAAAACTGAATCACTTCCACGTTTCAATATAACAATTAATCCCTGAAAGTTTCACTAACCTATGAGGAAAATTGTGGCCAGGAAGTTGTTCACACACAAACGACCTTTTGCTCGAACTTGACCTTGACCTTTGACCTAGTACTTTCAATTCTGAATCACTTCGACGTTTCAATATAACAATTAATCCCTTAAAGTTTCACTACTGAGTAAAACTGTGCCAAGGAAGTTGTTCACACACAAACGACCTTCTGCTTGAACTTGACCTTGACCTTTGACCTAGGACTTTCAAAATTGAATCACTTCCACGTCTCAACATAACAATTAATCCCTGAAAGTTTCATTACTGAGTAAAATTGTGGCCAGGAAGTTGTTCACACACAAACGACCTTTTGCTCGAACTTGACCTTGACCTTTGACCTAGTACTTTCAAATCTGAATCACTTCCACATTTCAATATAACAATTAATCCCTGAAAGTTTCACTACTGAGTAAAACTGTGCCAAGGAAGTTGTTTACACACAAACGACCTTCTGCTCGAACTTGACCTTGACCTTTGACCCAGGACTTTCAAAACTGAATCACTTCCACGTCTCAACATAACAATTAATCCCTGAAAGTTTCACTACTGAGTAAAATTGTGGCCAGGAAGTTGTTCACACACAAACGACCTTTTGCTCGAACTTGACCTTGACCTTTGACCTAGTACCTTCAAAACTGAATCACTTCCACGTTTCAATATAACAATTAATCCCTGAAAGTTTCACTAACCTATGAGGAAAATTGTGGCCAGGAAGTTGTTCACACACAAACGACCTTTTGCTCGAACTTGACCTTGACCTTTGACCTAGTACTTTCAAAACTGAATCACTTCCACGTCTCAACATAACAATTAATCCCTGAAAGTTTCATTACTGAGTAAAATTGTGGCCAGGAAGTTGTTCACACACAAACGACCTTTTGCTCGAACTTGGCCTTGACCTTTGACCTAGTACTTTCAAATCTGAATCACTTCCACGTATCAATATAAGAATTAATCCCTGAAAGTTTCACTACTGAGTAAAACTGTGCCAAGGAAGTTGTTCACACACAAACGACCTTCTGCTCGAACTTGACCTTGACCTTTGACCTAGGACTTTCAAAACTGAATCACTTCCACGTCTCAACATAACAATTAATCCCTGAAAGTTTAACTACTGAGTAAAATTGTGGCCAGGAAGTTGTTCACACACAAACGACCTTTTGCTCGAACTTGGCCTTGACCTTTGACCTAGTACTTTCAAATCTGAATCACTTCCACGTATCAATATAAGAAATAATCCCTGAAAGTTTCACTACTGAGTAAAACTGTGCCATGGAAGTTGTTCACACACAAACGACCTTCTGCTCGAACTTGACCTTGACCTTTGACCTAGGACTTTCAAAACTGAATCACTTCCACGTCTCAACAGACCAATTAATCCCTGAATGTTTCACTACTGAGTAAAATTGTGGCCAGGAAGTTGTTCACACACAAACGACCTTTTGCTCGAACTTGACCTTGACCTTTGACCTAGTACTTTCAAAACTGAATCACTTCCACGTTTCAATATAACAATTAATCCCTGAAAGTTTCACTAACCTATGAGGAAAATTGTGGCCAGGAAGTTGTTCACACACAAACGACCTTTTGCTCGAACTTGACCTTGACCTTTGACCTAGTACTTTCAATTCTGAATCACTTCGACGTTTCAATATAACAATTAATCCCTTAAAGTTTCACTACTGAGTAAAACTGTGCCAAGGAAGTTGTTCACACACAAACGACCTTCTGCTCGAACTTGACCTTGACCTTTGACCTAGGACTTTCAAAATTGAATCACTTCCACGTCTCAACATAACAATTAATCCCTGAAAGTTTCATTACTGAGTAAAATTGTGGCCAGGAAGTTGTTCACACACAAACGACCTTTTGCTCGAACTTGACCTTGACCTTTGACCTAGTACTTTCAAATCTGAATCACTTCCACATTTCAATATAACAATTAATCCCTGAAAGTTTCACTACTGAGTAAAATTGTGGCCAGGAAGTTGTTCACACACAAACGACCATTTGCTCGAACTTGGCCTTGACCTTTGACCTAGGACTTTCAAAACTGAATCACTTCCACGTCTCAACATAACAATTAATCCCTGAAAGTTTAACTACTGAGTAAAATTGTGGCCAGGAAGTTGTTCACACACAAACGACCTTTTGCTCGAACTTGGCCTTGACCTTTGACCTAGTACTTTCAAATCTGAATCACTTCCACGTATCAATATAAGAATTAATCCCTGAAAGTTTCACTACTGAGTAAAACTGTGCCAAGGAAGTTGTTCACACACAAACGACCTTCTGCTCGAACTTGACCTTGACCTTTGACCTAGGACTTTCAAAACTGAATCACTTCCACGTCTCAACATAACAATTAATCCCTGAAAGTTTAACTACTGAGTAAAATTGTGGCCAGGAAGTTGTTCACACACAAACGACCTTTTGCTCGAACTTGGCCTTGACCTTTGACCTAGTACTTTCAAATCTGAATCACTTCCACGTATCAATATAAGAAATAATCCCTGAAAGTTTCACTACTGAGTAAAACTGTGCCATGGAAGTTGTTCACACACAAACGACCTTCTGCTCGAACTTGACCTTGACCTTTGACCTAGGACTTTCAAAACTGAATCACTTCCACGTCTCAACATAACAATTAATCCCTGAATGTTTCACTACTGAGTAAAATTGTGGCCAGGAAGTTGTTCACACGCAAACGACCTTTTGCTCGAACTTGACCTTGACCTTTGACCTAGTACTTTCAAAACTGAATCACTTCCACGTTTCAATATAACAATTAATCCCTGAAAGTTTCACTAACCTATGAGGAAAATTGTGGCCAGGAAGTTGTTCACACACAAACGACCTTTTGCTCGAACTTGACCTTGACCTTTGACCTAGTACTTTCAATTCTGAATCACTTCGACGTTTCAATATAACAATTAATCCCTTAAAGTTTCACTACTGAGTAAAACTGTGCCAAGGAAGTTGTTCACACACAAACGACCTTCTGCTCGAACTTGACCTTGACCTTTGACCTAGGACTTTCAAAATTGAATCACTTCCACGTCTCAACATAACAATTAATCCCTGAAAGTTTCATTACTGAGTAAAATTGTGGCCAGGAAGTTGTTCACACACAAACGACCTTTTGCTCGAACTTGACCTTGACCTTTGACCTAGTACTTTCAAATCTGAATCACTTCCACATTTCAATATAACAATTAATCCCTGAAAGTTTCACTAACCTATGAGGAAAATTGTGGCCAGGAAGTTGTTCACACACAAACGACCTTTTGCTCGAACTCGACCTTGACCTTTGACCTAGTACTTTCAAAACTGAATCACTTCCACGTTTCAATATAACAATTAATCCCTGAAAGTTTCACTAACCTATGAGGAAAATTGTGGCCAGGAAGTTGTTCACACACACACAAAAGGTTCAACTGAGGCGAAAACATAACAACCTCTAACTTCGTTGGCGGAGGTAGCAACGAATAATAAAAAACTTCGAGTAAATATTTAGATGACTTACTTGCTGGATGATTTCATCCCTATGAAGTTGGATCAGTCGAAAACATATGTTTCCAGTAGCCTCCAGGAGCAAGCTGATGAAGAGATGCTTATGGAGAGTTATGCGATGCACACGAAGTTGTCTGTTGGCAATAAAAAGCATATAATTAATTTAATCATCATCATTGGTTGTTGCAATGTATCAAAGGCCCCAGTATCAATTCATATAGCCCAATATTGTAAATGCAAGTTATAATCGGCATGTAATTAATGTAACATTGAAGAATATATAAGATCAAATAAATGGGGTACGCTACAGACGTTACTTCCAGTTAGAATGAAGTATACTATACAGGTCCTTCTTGTTTTCTTCAGATATGGATTAAACATAGAGAATTATCTAGTTTATTTATATAGTAGCCATACAGTCACTGTAGGTGTACAGAATTTCCCAACGAAAAAACTACCATTATAGGATCATCTTTACCTTTGGAATGGTTATCTAGAATTTTCTTTCGAGATAGGAGCTCGTGTGGGGTGAATCATTACACAAGGCCGTTTTAACTTATCTTCTTTTATAGTCCCATGAATCGACACCTCAGAAAATCCCACCTGTAGAATCGTCACCCCCAGAATCCCCCACCTGTAAAATAGTCACCCCAGAATCTCCCACCTGTAGAATCGTCACCCCAGAATCACTCACCTGTAGAATCGTCACCCCGGAATCCCTCGCCTGTAGAATCGTCACCCCAGAATCCCTCGCCTGTAGAATCGTCACCCCAGAATCCCTCGCCTGTAGAATCGTCACCCCAGAATCCCTCGCCTGTAGAATCGTCACCCCAGAATACCCTAGTTCCCAGCTGTAGAATAGTCACCCCAGAATCCCACACCAGTAGAATAGTCACCCCAGAATCCCACACCAGTAAAATAGTCACCCCAAAATTCCCACCTGTAGATTCGTCACCCCAAAATTCCCACTTGTAGAATCGTCACCCCAGGATCCCCCACCTGTAAAATAGTCACCCCAGAATCCCCCACCTGTAGAATCGTCACCCCAAAATTCCCACCTGTAGAATCGACAGCCCAGAATCCCCCACCTGTAGAATTGTCACCCCAGAATCCCCCACCTGTAAAATAGTCACCCCAGAATCCCTCACCTGTTGAATAGTCACCCCAGAATCTCCCAGTTCCCACCTGTAGAATAGTCACCAAAGAATCCACCACCTGTAGAATCGTCACCCCCAGAATCCCCCACCTGTAAAATAGTCATCTCAGTTCCCACCTATAGAATAGTCACCCCAGAATCCCTCACCTGTAGAATCGTCACCCCAGAATCCCTCACCTGTAGAATCGTCACCCCAGAATCCCCCACCCGTAGAATCATCACCCAAGAATTCCCCACCTGTAGAATAGTCACCCCAGAATCCCTCACCTGTAGAATCGTCACCCTGGAATCCCTCACCTGTAGAATAGTCACCCCAGAATCCCCCACCTGTAGAATCGTCACCCCAGAATCCCCCAGTTTCCACCTGTAGAATTGTCACCCCAGAATCCCCCAGTTCCCACCTGTAGAATCGTCACCCCAGAATCCCCCAGTTCCCACCTGTAGAATCGTCACCCCAGAATCCCCCAGTTCCCACCTGTAGAATCGTCACCCCAGAATCCCCCAGTTCCCACCTGTAGAATCGTCACCCCAGAATCCCCCAGTTCCCACCTGTAGAATAGTCACCCCAGAATCCCCCAGTTCCCACCTGTAGAATAGTCACCCAAGAATCCCCCACCTGTAGAATAGTCACCCAAGAATCCCCCACCTGTAGAATCGTCACCCCAGAATCCCCCACCTGTAGAATCGTCACCCCAAAATTCCCACCTGTAGAATTGTCACCCCAGAATCCCCCAGTTCCCACCTGTAGAATAGTCACCCCAGAATCCCCCAGTTCCCACCTGTAGAATAGTCACCCCAGAATCCCTCAGTTCCCACCTGTAGAATAGTCACCCCAGAATCCCCCACCTGTAAGATAGTCACCCCAGAATCCCCCACCTGTAAAATTGTCACCCCAGAATCCCCCACCTGTAGAATTGTCACCCTGGAGTCCCCCACCTGTAGAATCGTCACCCTGGAGTCCCCCACCTGTAGAATCGTCACCCTGGAGTCTCCCACCTGTAGAATCTTCACCCTGGAGTCCCCCACCTGTAGAATCTTCACCCTGGAGTCCCCCACCTGTAGAATCGTCACCCTGGAG
>NC_090750.1:53173299-53205799 GCF_036898095.1 Palaemon carinicauda | reverse complement strand
TATTTCCAGTGCCCCCAGCTTCAATAGAAGGGATTAATAAAGATTATTACTTGAAACAAAGCTATTCCCAGTGCCCCCAGCTTCAATAGAAGAGATTGATAAAGATTATTACTTGAAACAAAGCTAATCCCAGTGCCCCCAGCTTCAATAGAAGAGATTAATAAAGATTATTACTTGAAACAAAGCTAATCCCAGTGCCCCCAGCTTCAATAGAAGAGATTAATAAAGATTATTACTTGAAACAAAGCTAATCCCAGTGCCCCCAGCTTCAATAGAAGAGATTAATAAAGATTATTACTTGAAACAAAGCTATTTCTATTTTCCTAGCTACAATTAAGAGATTAATAAAGATTACAACTTTTCAAAAAAAACTTAATTTCGCTGCCCCAGCTACACTGGAAGAGATTAATAAAGATTATTACTTTAAACAAAGCTATTTCTAGTGCCGTAGCTACACTTAGAGATTAATAAAGATTATAACTTCAAAAAAAAACTTATTTTCGTTGCCCCAGCTACACTGGAAGAGTTTAATAAAGATTATTACTTGAAACAAAGCTATTTCTATTTTCCTAGCTACAATAAAGAGATTAATAAAGATTACAACTTTTAAAAAAAAACTTAATTTCGTTGCTCCAGCTACACTGGAAGAGATTAATAAAGGTTATTACTTGAAACAAAGCTATTTACAGTGCGCTAGCTACACTACACTACACTTGAAACCAAGCTATTTCCAGTGCGCTAGCTACACTACACTACACTTGAAACAAAGCTATTTACAGTGCCATAGCTACACTAGGAGATTGATAAAGATTATTACATTAAACAAAGCTATTTCTATCGCCGTAGCTACACTTAGAGATTAATCATCAAAATTAATAAATCATGATCCACTAACTTGAGCAAGATGCTGCCTTTCCATGGTAGCTGTAAGAGGGGCAGGCGCGCTTCACTTCCGTCAAGGGTGGAGTCGAGGGCCAACATTGCCAACCATCCCACGTGGTTGGACAATAGCCTGATTTGAGAAAAAAAAAAAAAAAAATATATATATATATATATATATATATATATATATATATATATATATATATATATATATATATGTATATATATATATATATATATATATATATATGTGTGTGTGTGTGTGTGTGTGTATATATATATATATGTATATATATATATATATATATATATATATATATATATATATATATATATATGTATATATATATATATATATATATATATATATATATATATATATATATGTATATATATATATATATATGTATATATATATATATATATATACATCTATATATATACATATATACATCTATATATATGCATATATATATATATATAGATATATATATGTATGTATATATATATATATATGTATGTATATATATATATATATATATATATATATGTATGTATATATATATATATATATATATATATACATACATATATATATATATATATATATATATATATATATATATATATATACATGCATATATATATATATACATAATGTATATATATTGAAAAAGCAGAATGTTATAAGCCCAAGGGATCCAACAGGGAAAAATAGCTAACTGAGGAAAGGAAATAAACAAACCATATGAAAAGCAATGAACAATTAAAATGAAATATCTCAAGAAGCGTTAGAACATCAAAACAGACCTTTCATATATAAACTATAAAAAGGCTTATGTCAGCCTCTTCCACATTAAAAACATTTGCTGCCAGTTTGAACTTTTGAACTTCTACCGATTTAACTTCTCGATTAAGATCATTCCAAAACTTAGTTATTTTTCTAATCCTTTTAATTCCTAAAAATCCTTTTAATTCCTAAAAATCCTTTTAATTCCTCAATCCTTTTAATTCCTCAATCCTTTTAATTCCTCAAAATCCTTTTAATTCCTCAAAATCCGTTTAATTCCTAAAAATCCTTTTAATTCCTAAAAATCCTTTTAATTCCTAAAAATCCGTTGAATTCTTAAAAATCCTTTTAATTCCTAAAAATCCTTTTAATTCCCAAAAATCCTCTTAATTCCTAAAAATCCGTTTAATTCCGAAATATCCGTTTAATTCCTAAAAATCCTTTTATTTCCTAAAAATCCGTTTAATTCCTAAAAATCCGTTTAATTCCTAAAGATTCGTTTAATTCCTAAAAATCCTTTTAATAACCAAAAATCCTTTTAATTCCTAAAAATCCTTTAAATAACTAAAAATCCTTTTAATTCCTAAAAATCCTTTTAATTCCTAAAAAATCCTTTTAATTCCTAAAAAATCCTTTTAATTCCTAAAAATCCTTTTAATTCCTAAAAATCCGTTTAATTCCCAGAAATCCGTTTAGTTCCCAAAAATCCGTTTAGTTCCTAAAAATCCGTTTAACTCCTAAAAATCCTTTTAATTCCCAGAAATCCGTTTAATTCCCAAAAATCCGTTTAGTTCCTAAAAATCCGTTTAATTCCTAAAAATCCTTTTAACTCCTAACCTGAGGGCCACAGGGCCTGACGCATGTCTTCTTGACAGCACTCCTTTGCAGCCTGGCAGCAGCTCTGCCACTTCTGTCGCCCTTCGTCCCCGGCAAACGAATCCATTAGGGCCTCTGACTCGACGTTGGCCGCCACCTGTCCAGAATGCGTTTTGTAAGATAATTATTTGTGGCTTGACATATTTTGAGAGAACCAAATAAGATTTAAGATTATTATTATTATTATTATTATTATTAAGGAACTGGAGAATTACGACAACGCCAAACATTCTTAAATTTATTTCCATCCCCAACAAATAACAACGTTTCAAACATCTCTGTGTTCATAATCATGTTCCTGGGTAAAAGAAAGTAAAACAATAAAGAGCAAGCTGTACATAAATATTGTAAACCAATAAATAAATTCTAAGATAGAATGGGAAAAGGCACAATTAGGCATTTATAATATTAAAAAAGAAGGAAGATGCGGAAAACTTTTTGAATTACATGAATTCACAGCATCCAAAAATCAAATTTACCATAGAAAAAGAACAGGATAATCAAATCCCCTTTTTAGATATTTTAATAAAAAAATCAAATAACGGTATAGACACCAACATTTACAGAAAACCTTCTCACACAGGACTTGGAGTTAATTTTTTGAGTAGATGCTATGCCAATTTCAAGTTAAACACATTTAGCACAATGTTTTACCGAGCGTTTAGATTAACGTCATCTTTTGAAAATTTTCATAAGGAAATATGTTTCCTGGAGAAATTCTTCTCCAACAATGGTTTCCCATCCAAAATATTCCATTACAAACTCAGAACTTTCCTTAACAGTATATTTTGTACTAAACCAAAAAAATTTGGTCCAAAAAAGTTGAAATCTTCATCAAATTACCTTATTTTAATGATGAAACGAACAAATATATTAAAATCAGAATACATGAAATCCTGAGTAAATACCTACCACAAATTAAACCGAATTTAATATTCTATAATTACTCCAAAATAAAAAGTTTTGTTAATCATAAAGAAAAGCTGCAAAAGACCTTTGAATCAATGGTGGTTTACCTGTTTAACTGTCCAAATTGCCAATTAGCTTACATTGGCTCCTCGAAAAAATGCATTTTTTCTCGCTACCAAGATCACAAGGGAATTAGCAGCCGAACTGGCAGAGCCTTGTCCAAACCTTTACAGTCCAGCATACGAGACCATTGCGAAATGGATTGTAAGTGTTCATTC
The DNA here is from genome assembly GCF_036898095.1 of Palaemon carinicauda. NCBI lineage: Eukaryota > Metazoa > Arthropoda > Malacostraca > Decapoda > Palaemonidae > Palaemon > Palaemon carinicauda. Next base: position 53,202,064 of record NC_090750.1, on the reverse strand, counting down.
TCTTTGGACAATTTTTCAATAATATACAGAGGCTCATATGAAAATGAAATAAGAATAGCAGAGTCAATTTTTATAAAATCTAAAAAGCCACAACTTAATCAAGAAATTTCTAGTTTTCCTTTGAAGATTGCCTAATTGTGCCTTTTCCCATTCTATCTTAGAATTTATTTGTTTGTTTACAATATTTATGTACAGCTTGCTCTTTATTGTTTTACTTTCTTTTACCCAGGAACATGATTATGAACACAGAGATGTTTGAAACGTTGTTATCTGTTGGTGATGGAAATAAATTTAAGAATGTTTGGCATTGTCGTAATTCTCCAGTTCCTTATTAAACTGAGGTTCCATTCCACCCGCTCAGTATCGGATATTATTATTATTATTATTATTATTATTATTATTATTATTATTATTATTATTATTTAATTAATTGATTAATTGAGCTACAATCCGTGTTGGAAAAGCAGGATGCTATAAGCTCAAGGGCTCCAACAAGGAAAATAGGATTTAATAATATCGTTATCATTATCATTATCTATTATATATTATCTGTTATCTGTTATGTTATCTATTATCTATTATCTATCTATTATTTATTATCTGTTATCTATTATCTATTATCTGTTATCTGTTATCTATTATGTTATCTATTATCTATTATCTGTTATCTATTATCTATTATGTTATCTATTATCTGTTATATGTTATGTTATGGTATCTATTATCTGTTACCTGTTATCTATTATCTCTTATCTCTTATCTCTTATCTATTGTCTGTTATCTGTTATCTGTTGTCTGTTATTAAGAATATTCTCATAATTCTTATTATTTTTACCCCTTATACAGGAATCCTTGTTACCAAATTTGGTCTCACATCCTTGCGAAAACTTTCATACAAAAAGACAAATATCACAGATAGTCTTTAGAACTTCGTATATGCATTATTATATGTACAAAGATATTTGCTTGCAGGTTTTTTCACTCAAGTACAAAATAGTCGACTTTACTTTTTTTTAAATATAGCGATGGAAGTCAAAATCATCAGTCCCTTAAAGACTTAACATTTCAAATCCTCCTCTGCCTAAAAAGATAAATAAAATCCTCCCTTTTATGTAAAGTTATCATTTAAATCCTCTTCTACTTATCATTTAAATCCTCCTCTAATTACCATTAAAATCATCATATTTACCATTTAAATCCTCCTACTTACCATCTAAATCCTCCTACTTACCATATAAATCTTCCTATTTACCATTTAAATCCTCCTATTTACCATTTAAATCATCCTACTTACTATTTAAATCCTCCTATTTACCATTTAAATCCTCCTACTTTAGTACTTACCATTTAAATCCTCCTATTTACCATTTAAATCCTCCTATTTACCATTTAAATCCTCCTCCTTACCATTAAAATCCTCCTACTTTTCATTTAAATCCTCCTATTTACCATTTAAATCATCCTCTACACAAAAAGATAAAATAAAATTCCTGGTTTTTTATATAAAGTTATCATTTGAATCCTCCTCTACTTAAAATGTTATGCAAACTCCTGCCTTTTATATAAACTTATCAATTAAATCCCCCTCTACTTGAAAAAGATAAATTAAATCCTCCCCTGTCATTTAAATCCTCCCTTATCATTTAAATCCTCCTCTACTTAAAAAGTTATACAAACTCCTGCCTTTTATTTAAACTTATCAATTAAATCCCCCTCTACTTGAAAAAGATAAATTAAATCCTCCCCTATCATTTAAATCCTCCCTTATCATTTAAATCCTCCCTTATCATTTAAATCCTCCTCTACTTAAAAAGTTATACAAACTCCTGCCTTTTATTTAAACTTATCAATTAAATCCCCCTCTACTTGAAAAAGATAAATTAAATCCTCCCCTATCATTTAAATCCTCCCTTATCATTTAAATCCTCCCTTATCATTTAAATCCTCCCTTATTACTTGAATCCTCCTCTACTTAAAAAGTTATGCAAACTCCTGCCTTTTATTTAAACTTATCAATTAAATCCCCCTTTACTTGAAAAAGATAAATTAAATCCTCCCTTATCATTTAAATCCTCCCTTATCATTTGAATCCTCTTCTACTTAAAAAGTTATGCAAACTCCTGCCTTTTATTTAAACTTATCAATTAAATCCCTCTCTACTTGAAAAAGATAAATTAAATCCTCCCTTATCATTTAAATCCTCCATTATCATTCAAATCCTTCCTTATTTAAATCTTCCTCTACTTAAAAAGTTATGCAAACTCCTGCCTTTTGTATAAACTTATCAAATAAATCTCCCTCTACTTGAAAAAGATAAATTAAATCCTCCCTTATCATTTAAATCCTCCATTATCATTCTAATCCTCCCTTATCATTTAAATCTTCCTCTACTTAAAAAGTTATGCAAACTCCTGCCTTTTGTATAAACTTATCAAATAAATCTCCCTCTACTTGAAAAAGATAAATTAAATCCTCCCTTATCATTTAAATCCTCCATTATCATTCTAATCCTCCCTTATCATTTAAATCTTCCTCTACTTAAAAAGTTATGCAAACTCCTGCCTTTTGTATAAACTTATCAAATAAATCTCCCTCTACTTGAAAAAAGTTGAAAAGTTAAAAAGCTAAAGTTGCGGGTTTTAGGTCTCCCCTGAGACGATCTTCATCATCTCCTCGGGTGACCATGAGCCAGCTGGGACTATCAATAGCCCCCTCTAACCTCCCTCCCCCCCCACCCCGCCAGTCACCACCCTGGGGGGTACCCCAGGTAGAAGGTCTCACACTATTCGCGCCTTAGTAGGGACGTGAACTCGGGACCTTCGAAACAGAAGCCCGCGACGCTACCAACCTACCTATCCTCCCTTATCATTTAAATCCTCCATTATCATTTAATTCCTTCCTTATCATTTAATTCCTTCCTTATCACTTAAATCCTCCTCTACTTACCACATTCGAAACATTAGACGGATCAAAAAGCACCGAAATAGTGAAATTGTTGTACTGACGATAAGTTCTCTCCCATTTGAGGACGAAATGGTCGCGGTTCTGGATGTATCCATAACAGAGAGCGCACGTATCCAGAATGTATAGATCAGGAGGCAAAAATCTTTCCTAAAAGAGAAGAAATATTAAGAATTATTTGAGATCAACAGAGGTCAAATCTTTAATTAGTAGATTCATAATGTTTTTACCTTTTTTTATATATTTCTTTAAAAGAAAATAGGATTTTCCAGTTCAGAAGGGTTAAGCATTTTGAATCTGTCAAAACTGCAATGAGGGAATTATTATAAACCTTATTTTTCAAAAACTAGAATTAAAATTTACAACTAAACTTTATTTTTCAAAAACTAAAATTAAGATTTACAACAAAACTCAATTTTTCAAAAACTGAATTTTGCGTCGACTAAAGAATAGTTACACGAAGATTTCTACTGACAGAATAGTTAAAATTATATAATCATAAGAGCAATATATGAGGTATAATCATTCTCTGTTATTCTACACGCAAAAATTATTTTTGTATAGAAAAACTTGACACAAAATAAATTGCTTAATAATCAATCCAGACCAGAAAAGCTGTGAAATGATTGATAGGAGCGATAATTGAAATATTACACGATATTCTGAGACAGGATTTTAAGATCATAAATTTCTGAAACAGTTTAAAGTGTCTCTTAAGGTTTTGATTTATAAGATATGCAAATAGAGCTTAAAATACTATTAGAAAGCATACAAAAGAATCAAAATATATCTAATCCTCTTTCGCCGGCAGATACGTTTTGAGGATTATTCAGATTGAATGTTCAAATAACATTTTAATGGAATTGATTTATAATAAAAACTTGCTTTTTTTAAGATCCCTGAAATTTTACACACTCAATTTTTATTAATGAGGCGCATTTGCACTGACTCTCAGCGGTGCCCCTTTTAGCTCGGAAAGGTTTCCTGTTATCTGATTGGTTAGAATTATTTAGTACAACCAATCAGCGAGCAGTAAACTTTTCCGAGCTAGAAGGGCACCCCTGCGGATCACTGCAAATCGGCCTCACCAAAAAGAATTGCCTATAGGTCTTTTATTTTATTTGTCCATTGGACCTTCAAGAATTGATTACTGGTCAGACTATGGGGTCTTTTGATATTACTCTTAAATATTATTTTATCAAACTTTACATGAAGTCTATTTCACATTTTATGGCATTTGAGAAAATTGTAGAAGAATTTATCATATTGAAAATGCTTCTTGAAAAAAAAAAATCAAATCTATTTCCTTCATAAAAAAAGATGAAAGATTGCATGGTTTAAAGGCCACTCATGAATAGTAGAGGCAAGGAACAGTGACATTGCCCTAACAAGCAGGAGAATGCCCTAGAGACACCATATATACCAGTGCCCTAGACACTGACCATATATACATGTAATCAACGTCCAAGACCACTCTCTCCATCCATGCTAGGACCAGGGAGGGCCAGACAATGGATACTGATGACTCAGTAGGTAGACATAAAGGCTCCCCTAAACCTCCACTCTTTGCTCAAGAGGATAGTGAGGTTGCAGACACTTAAGGATTTATGTATATAATGTATCTTAAAATCAACATCTTTACGAAGTTATAAATTGCATATTCCTTCTCTGCTAATAAATAACTACATTGAATAAAAAGGATTCAATATACAATAATACACAGGCGAGAGAGAGAGTGAGAGTGAGTGTCCATACAAGTCTTAAAACTAACAAGCATCTAAAGAGTTCTAGACTTACCATAGACCGACAAAGACCACCGGAAGATATTAATCTTCTATCATATTTGTCATTGGATTCTTCTCCTTGATCGAAAACCGACGTCTCGTCCTCCTCATCAAATTCGACTGCCTTATCTTTGAGAGCTTCCATTTCTATTTCTCTCTCTCGTAATTTTCTGTAAGCCTTGGCGTACGCTTCTCTGGGAGACACTTGACTACTGAAGGATGCTGATTTGTGTCCGTTATCCGTCCGTCCTTCTCCTTCTATACGATTTCTCGTTAAGGAATCTATTTCCTTTTGTAATTTTCTGTAAGGCTCGGCGTATGCTTCTCTTGGAGACTCTTGGCCACTCAAGGATGCAAATTTGTGTCCGTTATCCATTCGTTCTTGTGTCTCCATACGATTTCTCGTTACAGAATCTATTTCCCTCTCTTGTAATTTTCTGTAAGCTTCTCTGTGAGATTCTTGGCCACTGAAGGATGCTAATTTCTCTCCGTTATCCGTCCGGACACGATTTCTCATAACGGAAGGTCTACCATCCGTCGTCCGCTCTTCTGGTTCCTCAGGGAAACTATGAACGGAATTTCTAACTTGATTGGATATGACCAAAGGCTCCTGAATATCAATCGGCTCCGGGTTTAATCCCAAAGCTTGTCCTGCTCTCTCAGGATGTGGAAAACGATGCCCATCAAAGGCATCATCGTCAGGAGCTCGATGCCTTTTCGTCGACCTGAGGCCGTGGATAAACAGGTGGCTCCTCCGATGACGAAGGCCGTCTTTGACTTCCTTCCTTGTAGCGTGTTCTCTGAAGCCGGGAAAATAGTATTCCTTGGCCAGTGATTTGTGTGTCTTGTTAGTCTCGTCAAAAGACCCGGATATACACATTGCCTGAAATAGGAAATTTGGGGTAAAATAAATTCTAGCGTAGTATTCTTTTAAGAGAAAAAAATAAAGTAAAATAAAATTGTAGAGAGAGAGAGAGAGAGAGAGAGAGAGAGAGAGAGAGAGAGGGGGGGTGGTGATTTCCTATAAAGATAGTTTATTGGATAATCACGTCTCTTTGTAGAGAGAAATATACAAGTATATAACGGCGTCGAATTCTCTTGAGAGAGAGAGAGAGAGAGAGAGAGAGAGAGAGAGAGAGAGAGAGAGAGAGAGAGAGAGAGAGAGAGAGAAATACTGATGTTTGAAAAATCCAAACCTTAAGACATAGTTAAAGTTAATCTTTGGAAATTATGTAATTACAAAATTAGGTTCAAATATTGCAATGACTTGAGCAATGTATTTAGTAAGAATTTTCAACGGCATATTACAAATCCTAATGAATTATTGTATCCTCATGAATAGCATTCTACGAAAAAATTTATTGTGAATGTTATATAGATGTGTATCTGTAAACTGTTTTCATGTAGATATATTACATTCAGAATGGATGTTCAGTTTCCGATATTGAACAGGCTGACATAAGCCTTTCTTTATAGTTTATATATGATATATCTGTTTTGATGTTAATGTTTTTAAAATGTATTCTTTTAAGTGTTCATTACTACTTCTATGGTTTTATTTCCTTTCCTCGCTGGGCTATTTTTCCCTGCTGGAGCCCTTTGGCTCATAGCATCTTGCTTTTCCAACTAGGGTTGTAGCTTAGCTAGTAATAATAATAACAATAATAATAATAATAATAATAATAATGATAATAACAATAATAATGATAATAATAATAATAATAATAATAATAATAATAATAATAATAATAATAAATGAATATAGAAATTTCAAAACTTACAAATTTATAGGTTCAGAGAAGCTGTTTGTAAGTTGAATTGTGTTAAATTTAGGCATAGGGTCACCTATTTCACATGCCTACGATCTTAAGCCGCAAAAGTGAACCAAGTCTCATTTCATATTGTAAATATCATCTTCTTTACTGCTTTCAATTATATGATATTGTTTTCTTACATTATTCCAGTATAAAATTTTAATACAATATCTAATATTTATGATTTTTGCTAAATTTGTATGTAGGTCGGGTGGATGGATGTAAGTCGGGTGGATGGATGTAAGTCGGGTGGATGGATGTAAGTCGGGTGGATGGATGTAAGTCGGGTGGGTGGATGTAAGTCGGGTTTTTGTTGGTGGAATGTTTCCATTTTTAGATCCTTCTGTAGTTGGCAAAGGTGATATCATCTCGAACTATTTTCCATCTCTGGCTAACCAAAACTCTCTGAAGCTAGATATGTTTCTAATGACATTTACTTATTCCAGTCTATGATTTGCATAATCTTAATAGTTATATTCCCAACCCAATGTTCTTGAAAAATCAAGTTTTCAAAATAATAGGAAAAAGATACATTTTTTTCCTTGGCATAAATATTCATACTCGACTTGCCATGATTTTAATAGATTTTATTATATAGTATCTCATCATGAAGTGCATAGAAATTGTGGATATTTAATTCAAAATAGAATTATTATGTAATTTAAAAAAATAAAATATAGAGAAGGTACAGTAAGTGATTTATCATGAAGCTTATCAAAATTGTGTATATTCAATACAATAGAGAATAATTATGTAATTTAAAAGAATAAAATATAGAGAAAGTACAGTATATGTCTTATCATGAAGCGTATCAAAATTATGTATATTCAATACAAGATAGAATTATTATGTAATTTAAAAGAATAAAAGATAAAGTACAGTACGTGTCTTAATCATGAAGCGTATCAAAATTGTGTATATTCAAGTCAAGATAGAATTATCATAAGATAAAAAAATTAAAAGTATAGAAAAAATACAGCATATATCTTATCATGCAGAGCATAGAAATTGTGGATATTTAATTCAAGATAGAATTATTAAGTAAGTAAAAAAATAAAAAATATAGAGAAAATGCAGCATGTATCTTATCATGACATGGGCTATTTATCCCTGTTGGAGCCCTTGGGCTTAAAGCATCTTGCTTTTCCAACTAGGGTTGTAATTTGGCTAGTAATAATAATAATAATAATAATAATAATAATAATAATAATAATAATAATAATAATAGTAATAGGTGGAGTTAAATACTATGGCTGCATCTGCCACTTCATCACCCGACCGAGACCTACCGACAAATGCCTGGAGATGGAATTACTCCTAGATTCTATCCTCAACCTCCAAGAACGTGGTGCCCTCTGGACGACTGACGCCCTTCAGCCGCTTCTGCTCGCCGAAGCCCTTACTGATAGGGGCAGGTACAGCAGCGGCATAGTCTCTAAGGAGATGAGAACTGCTGCTAAAGAGCTCAAGCGAGTTGCTGAGGTTACCGTCCGTCGGGCTGACAAGACAGCTGCCTTTGTACTCATCAACACCCACGAGTACCACGAGAAACTGGACGTTATCCTCGCCGACCTGACCAAATTTGAGCGCCTCACGAGCAACCCTGTTGAAGAAATTAAGAGGGAAGCAAATCGTACCATTGAGGCCATTAATGTTGCAACTAACGCCGTACACATACCCATGATTTTGGGGGATTATGGACCTGGTTACCTCTACGGCAATGTTAAAACCCACAAACAAGGCAACCCACTCCGACCTATCATCAGCCAATGCCCTACGCCTACATACCAGCTGGCCAAGAAACTGAACACGATTTTGACGCCATATGTCCCCGACCGCCACTGTGTGGCCGCCTCTGCCGAATTCCTAGAGAGGATCAAGGACGTCCGCGGCGAGGGGGTCATAGCATCGATGGACGTCGAATCTTTGTTCACTAATGTCCCTGTCGACGAAACCATCGACCTTATCGCCGATAGTGTCTACAGGGACGAGACGACTCCTGAATTAAATATCCCAGAGCAAGCCCTTCAGACCCTCCTTGCCATTTGCACTAAAAGGGCCCCCTTTACTACTCATCGTGGGCACTTGTACTTACAAAAGGATGGCGTGGCGATGGGCTCGCCCTTGGGCGTACTCTTTGCTAACTTCTACATGGGAGTAGTAGAGGAGAGGGTATTCTCCCAACTCGAGTGCCCCCTCATTTACTTCCGTTATATTGACGACACTTTCATCAAAGCTACTTCCACCGAAGCCATCGAGAATCTAACGAGGACCTTTGAGGACAACAGCGTCCTCCACTTCACCCTTGAGAACAGCGTTGACAACAGCCTCCCGTTCCTGGACGTCTTGATTTCTTCCACCAATGAGGGATTCCAGACCACTGTCTACACCAAGCCCACAAATCCCGGCATGTGTCTAAATGGCGAAAGTGAATGTCCTGCCCGCTACAGGGCCTCGACCATCAAGGCCTTTGTACGCAGGGCCTTGTCTCACTGCTCGACATGGACTGACACCCACAAGGAGCTGGAAAGGGTCGCACAGGTCCTCATCAACAATGGCTACAGCAACAAGCAAGTCCAGCGTGAAGTGAGGACAGTTATAGACAAGTGGTATGGGTCTTCTTTGGTGGAAGGGTCCGACAGCGCCAGCCAGGGGTCCGACAGAACTACAGATAGGTCCGCCACTCCACCAACGGATCTAGAGACATCAAACTTTACTACAAAGGCCTCATGCACGCCGAATATCAGCGGGATGAGAAGGCCATTAAAGACATCATCAATAACAACGTTTCACCCACTGATGAGACCACGAAAGTGAAACTCATCAACTATTACCAGACTGAAAAAACCCGCAACTTGATCATGAGGAACAATCCAGCGCCCCCTGATAACGACCCTCTGAAGAAGACAAATGTAGTCTACTCTTACCAATGCCCAGTCCGAGGATGCCCCGGCAAATACATAGGTATGACTACCATGAAACTTTCGAAGAGGATCTCGTGCCACGTTCAGCAAGGTGCTATCAGAAATCATGCTCTACAGCGACATAACTCCCAAATTAGCCGGGCAGACATCGTCGCCAATACCAAAATTATCGGCAGCGCCACGGACAGCAGGTGCTTACGAATTTTGGAAGCTTTGTTAATCCAGAACGAGAAACCAGCATTGAATACGACTCAAGAAATGTTCCTCCTACCATCCTGTCGACGTACCAACGCTAGGAACCAAGAACAAGACCCCCAGAATGATGACAACCCCGATCCTGACACCCCTACAAATGGAGAAATCGTCTGGCCGAATGCTGATTTTGGCGGCGAACATGGCCCGGAATTTCAGCCTGGTGAGCGTAGGAATGGGCTGACTGACTTTGAGCCCGTCTCGGCGCGCGCCTCAGCCAATCAGGGAGCTCGGATACCTCTCTCAGCCCAGTCCACTGAGCGAGAGAGGAGCCTGCCTGACTTTTTGGCTGGCTCGGCGCGCGTCCTGACCAATCAGGATCCAGGATTCCTTCCTACCTCTCAGCCTGGGAGGCCGAGCCGAGCTCGTCGTACATCTGCCACCCGAACTTACAACCTCCGCTCGACCAATCAAAATTCGAGGCTCCTCTCTACGAACCAGAGCCGGGATATATAAGGACCCAGATCTAGCCAGAGCCTCACTTCTCGCCTGAAGACGGAGCAAGCTGTTCCGAAACGCGTCGCAACCCACTCCTGACTTTACCTGTTGTAATTTTCGAGTATTACTTGTACTTGTATTAATTACATCCAGCCTTAACCTGATTTGTATCCTTCACCCTCATGAGCTTCGCCAACTTGCTAGCTGAATGTAGCAATCCTGAAAAAAGAATTGTCCGAAGAATCGAGAAATTGGACAAGAAATTGAATTCTGCCGATGCAGCCATAGTATTTAACTCCACCTGTTTGAAGGAGGGTCTCCTACCAAGAAAAAATAGTAATAATAATGATAACAGTAATAATGAAGACCAATATAAATTGTGGACATTAATTTCAAAATATGATTATTATGAAAGTAAAAAAAAGAAATGATAAAAAAAGAGAAAAATTTACTTGAAACAGTTTTGTAATTTTGACATCCCAATGCCCTCTACTTATTCCTCTCATCGCCAGATATTCGATTGGATATTGATTTGGAATCTGAAATCATGACAAGGATTCAAATCTCCTTGGCCATTCCTTAGGACACCAGGGTAGGGATGGCGACGTGATCATTGAATTTTGTAACATTTGTATGTTTTTTGTTTTTAATCTTTTTTTTCTGAAAAGTCAGTTTTACAATACTTGGATATATATATATATATATATATATATATATATATATATATATATATATATATATATATATATAGTTTTATAGTTTATATATGACATATCTGTTTGTGACGCTGTTAATAGTTTATATAGGACATATCTGTTTTGACGCTGTTACTGTTTTTAGAATGATATATTGTTAATTTATTCTCATCATTTATTTATTTCCTTATTTCCTTTCCTCACTGGGCTATTTCTCCCTGTTGGAGCCCCTGGGCTTATAGCATCCTGCTTTTCCAACTTGGGTTGTAGGTTAGCAAGTAATAATAATAATAATAATAATAATAATAATAATAATAATAATAATAATAATAAATTGCTCTTCACTTTGGCTTATGGAAAAAAATACCTCTCTATTATATGCATTTGTTTCAACACTCCCACGTTTCCCTCTTCAAACTCAGCCACATCTAGAATCGGATTCTACCTAAAGAAAAAAAAAATTCTCATATTTTCAAACCTCAACAATACACACATCCCATAACTTTTTTTTGTGTCTACAGTTTGCTATGACGTCAAACACACTCATTCACTTTTTTTTTTTCATTACCACTCAACATGCAAGAACTAACCGTGCCTTGGACATCTCCCTTCCACTAAAGGCAAACTATTTTTTTTTTCATGCACGCAAACGCTATTATTTCACTTTCTTCCTGATTATTATTATTATTATTATTATTATTATTACTTTTATTTTTATTATTATTATTATTATTACTGTTATTATTATTATCATTATTATTATTATTATTATCCTTATCATCATCATCATCATCATCATCATCATCATCATTATTATTATTATTATTATTATTATTACTTGCTAAAATAACACCCTAGTTGGAAAAGCAGGATACTAGAAGCCTAAGGGCTCCAACAGGGAAAAATAGCCCAGTGAGAAAAGGAAATAAGGAAAAACTACGAGAGAAGTTTAAGAACAATAACATTGAAATAAATATTTTATATATAAACTATAAAATCATGAAAATAATAAGAGGATAAAACATTGTTCCTTTCATATCTTATATATGAAAGATCTGTTTAAATATTGTTACTGGCTTTATATTTTATTTTGATTATTCATTACATCTCTTATCGTTTATCTATGTCCTTGTTTCCTCTCCTCACTGGGCTATTTTTCCCTGTTGGAGCCCTTAGGCTTATAGCACCCTGCTTTTCCAACTAAGGTTGTTAGCTTAGGTAGTAATATGTATATGTTTACGTATATGTATGTGTATATAATATATATATATATATACATATATATATATATATATGTGTGTGTGTATATACACACACACACACACACACACATATATATATATATATATATATATATATATATGTATATATATATATATATATATATATACATATATATATATATATATATATACATATATGTATGTATACATATATTTATATGTATATATATGAATATATTTTAAATATATATATATATATATATATATATATACGTATATATATATATATAAAATGTATATATGTGTATATAACTACAAACCTTGACAAAATCAGTTGTCCAAGGCATGGTAATACTGTAAAAACACTTATTTTTTTCTCAATAATTCTTTCAATCAAAAACATGACGTACAGGAAGTGATATACCCTCATACAATATAAAGAAAAAAAAAGTAGACATGAAATACATCTTATTTATTAAAAAGAATAGAATAATTTCGAAAGTAGATGTAACTCATCTCTGTTAAACCAATTAACAATATTAAAGGATACGAAAAGGACATCTGAATGAAAAGGGGAGTTGGAATAACACGGGGAGACTTATTTTTGTATCTCTTAATTAAAGAATGATTTCTTATTCGTCCAAACATCCTTTGCCAGCGTCTTCATCAAAGGAAATGGGGGGGGGTGTAGCGTGTGTGCCTTCCTGAGAGAGGTGACGTTTTCTCTCTCTCTCTCTCTCTCTCTCTCTCTCTCTCTCTCTCTCTATCAGAAGTAGTCACATCCAGCTAATCAGACACTCGAGTTCTCTCTCTCTCTCTCTCTCTCTCTCTCTCTCTCTCTCTCGATTTCTCAAATATTTCCTCATTTTAGGGAGTTATTGCCTCTCTCTCTCTCTCTCTCTCTCTCTCTCTCTCTATCAGAGGTAGTCACATCCGGCCATTTCTCTCTCTCTCTCTCTCTCTCTCTCTCTCTCTCTCTCTGATTTCTCAAAAATATGACATTTCCTAATTTTTAGTTTTATTTATTTCCACTCTCTCTCTCTCTCTCTCTCTCTCTCTCTCTCTCTCTCTCTCTCTCTCTCCATTATCAGAGGCAGTCACATCCAGCCATTCAGACCCAGGAGTCCCTATTATGCGCTATCTCGCCACAGATATCAGTATGCAAATTACCCGCAAGAGATTTTAAGGTGTCTTGCTCAGCTGCTGTAGATACGAATAACCTTTAGATAATTATTACACGCCTAATTTTAATGTGTCCGCCCATGTTTGTTTGTTTGTGAACTTCCTGACCACAATTTTACTCACTGAGTATTGAAACATCTGAGGATTAGTTGTTCTGTTTATACCTGGAAGTGATTCAATTTTGATAGTCCTGGGTCAAAGGTCAAGGTCAGGGTCGAGCAATAGGTCGACCGGTTATGATTTCGACTGTGTTTGTCAGTTCGTCTGTTTGTTTGTGAATTTCCTGACGACAATTTTACTCACTGAGTATTGAAACATCTAAGGATTAGTGTTTCTGTTTATACCTGGAAGTGATTCAATTTGGATAGTCCTGGGTCAAAGGTCATGGTCAGGGTCGAGCAAAAAGTCGACGGAATTAATCCTAGTCCTGGGTCAAAGGTCAAGGTCAGGGTCAAGCAAAAGGTCGACCGAATTAATCCCATTCCTGACCACAATTTTACTCACTGAGTATTGAAACATCTAAGGATTAGTGTTTCTGTTTATACCTGGAAGCGATTCAATTTTGATAGTCTTAGGTCAAATGTCAAGGTCAGGGTCGAGCAAAAGGTCGACCGAATTAGTCCTAATCTCTAGAAATAAGCTGCCGTGGTGGAGGTCTGCATTCTCTGGGTGCTTTTCTAGTTCCGAGTTAGTTTATTAGATTATTCATTTATAAGTCTTTTTTATTCTCTTTTTAAAAAGTTATCACACGGTGAAATGGTATGGCTTTAAACTATTTCAAGTGATTATAACTGAGGTATAAATATTATATATATATATATATATATATATATGTATATATATATATATATATATATATTATATATATGTATATATATATATATATATATATAAATATATATATATAATATATATATAAATTATATATATATATATATATATATATATTATATATATATAATATATATATATATAATATATATATAAATTATATATATGTATATATATATATATATATATAATTATATATACATAATTATATATATATTATATATATATATATTATGTATATAATTATATATATATATATATTATACATAATTAATATACATAATTATATATATAAACATATATGTATATACATAATATATAATTATATATATATATATAAACATATATTATATATATATATATGTATATACTATATATATATATATATAATTATATATATATACATATCTAATTATATTATATATATATACATATATAATTATTTATATATATACATATATTATTTATATATATTATATATATAAGATTATATATACATTTATATATGTGTATGTATATATATATATATATACATATATATATATATATATAAATATATATATATATATATATATATATATATATATATTAATGAACATTATATCATATCAATTTGTACTAATTTCCTCCCAGAAGACACTGCCCCCGAGCACGCGAGTAGCCAGTAGCCTAATAAATATATCCTTTGTAATTGGGAAAAGGATCATCTTTCATATGGGCGTATTCTTATTATTGCGTATGTCAGGATGCCCCACACAACTCCTTATCAATCAATCATTGTTGCGTGAGGTCAGACCAGCTTCCTAACATGAGCGGAAGGTTCCCGGTGTAGCGCAGTCCCTGTTCTATTTACCAAGGTACTTCCCCTAATTTTTGGGGGTGGCAGATATCAGAGGAACAAAAGGGGATACCAAGGTACTGCCCCCAATTTTTGGGGGTGGCAGATATAAAAGGAAGGAAAGGGGATACCAAGGTACTGCCCCCAATTTTCGGGGGTGGCAGATATCAGAGGAACAAAAGGGGATACCAAGGTACTGCCCCCAATTTTTGTGGGTGGCAGATATCAGAGGAACAAAAGGGGATACCAAGGTACTGCCCCCAATTTTGGGGGGTGGCAGATATCAGAGGAACAAAAGGGGATACCAAGGTACGGCCCCCAATTTTTAGGGTTGGCAGATATCAGAGGAACAAAAGGGGATACCAAGGTACTGCCCCCAATTTTTGCGGGTGGCAGATATCAGAGGAACAAAAGGGGATACCAAGGTACTGCCCCCAATTTTTGGGGTTGGCAGGTATCATAGGAACAAAAGGGGATACCAAGGTGCTACCCCCAATTTTTGGGGTTGGCAGGTATCAGAGGAACAAAAGGGGATACCAAGGTGCTGCCCCCAATTTGGGGGGTGGCAGATATCAGAGGAACAAAAGGGGATACCAAGGTGCTGCCCCCAATTTTGGGGGGGTGGCAGATATCAGAGGAACAAAAGGGGATACCAAGGTGCTGCCCCCAATTTTTGGGGTTGGCAGGTATCAGAGGAACAAAAGGGGATACCAAGGTGCTACCCCCAATTTTGGGGGGTGGCAGATATCAGAGGAACAAAAGGGGATACCAAGGTGCTGCCTCCAATTTTTGGGGGTGGCAGATATCAGAGGAACAAAAGGGGATACCAAGGTACTTCCCCCAATTTTTGTGGGTGGCAGATATCAGAGGAACAAAAGGGGATACCAAGGTACTGCCCCCAATTTTGGGGGGTGGCAGATATCAGAGGAACAAAAGGGGATACCAAGGTACGGCCCCCAATTTTTAGGGTTGGCAGATATCAGAGGAACAAAAGGGGATACCAAGGTACTGCCCCCAATTTTTACGGGTGGCAGATATCAGAGGAACAAAAGGGGATACCAAGGTACTGCCCCCAATTTTTGGGGTTGGCAGGTATCATAGGAACAAAAGGGGATACCAAGGTGCTGCCCCCAATTTTTGGGGTTGGCAGGTATCAGAGGAACAAAAGGGGATACCAAGGTGCTGCCCCCAATTTGGGGGGTGGCAGATATCAGAGGAACAAAAGGGGATACCAAGGTGCTGCCCCCAATTTTTGGGGGGTGGCAGATATCAGAGGAACAAAAGGGGATACCAAGGTGCTGCCCCCAATTTTTGGGGTTGGCAGGTATCAGAGGAACAAAAGGGGATACCAAGGTGCTACCCCCAATTTTGGGGGGTGGCAGATATCAGAGGAACAAAAGGGGATACCAAGGTGCTGCCCCCAATTTTGGGGGGTGGCAGATATCAGAGGAACAAAAGGGGATACCAAGGTGCTGCCCCCAATTTTGGGGGGCGGCAGATATCAGAGGAACAAAAGGGGATACCAAGGTGCTGCCCCTAATTTTTGGTGGTGGCAGATATCAGAGGAACAAAAGGGGATACCAAGGTACTTTCCCCAATTTTTGGGGGTGGCAGATAGGAAAGGAAGGAAAGGGGATGCCAAGGTACTTCCCCCAATTTTTTGGGAGTGGCAGATATCAGAGGAACAAAAGGGAATACCAAGGAGCTGCCCCCAATTTTGGGGGGTGGCAGATATCTATCAGAAGAACAAAAGGGGATACCAAGGTACTGCCCCCAATTTTTGGGGGTGGCAGATATCAGAGGAACAAAAGGGGATACCAAGGTACTGCCCCCAATTCTGGGGCGTAGCAGATATCAGAGGAACAAAAGGGGATACCAAGGTACTGCCCCAAATTTTCGGGGGTGGCAGATATCAGAGGAACAAAAGGGGATACCAAGGTGCTGCCCCCAATTTTGGGGGTTGGCAGATATCAGAGGAACAAAAGGGGATACCAAGGTACTTCCCCCAATTTTTGGGGGTGGCAGATATCAGAGGAACAAAAAGGGATACCAAGGTGCTGCCCCCAATTTTGGGGGTTGGCAGATATCAGAAGAACAAAAGGGGATACCAAGGTACTGCCCCCAATTTTTGGGGGTGGCAGATATCAGAGGAACAAAAGGGGACTTTTCATATCTCCGCTCCTCCCAGCCTGACGAGGGGTTCAGCTGAGTATGAGGATTTTTTAATAGGAACAGTGTTGGTGCCATTGTGACATATTGAAGTCTTATTTTTAAGGTTGCAACTTGCATCGTCCAAATTTTTCCTTTGTATTTTTACAAAGACAATAATAAATCCTGATTATTATGAATTTTATGTTATTTTTGGGGGGTATTAATAATTCTGAAGGAAATTGCCATTGTTTGAGAATGAACTTCGTGAAGCCTATCAGTTGGAAGGTATTCCACATGAGATATAAACTTATGTAAATTCGTATTTTATATAATTAAAATTTAAAAAAAAAATTAATTTTTTAACACTTTTAAATTAGTATTTTATATCAGTGAACAAATTGATCTAACTTTTATTTTTCTAACATTTAAATTTCTCTGTAAACAAGTATTTGATATCACTGGAATTAGAAAAATACTTGAAGCTGTCGTTAATTGTTTTAACATATAATCTTTTTATGTATTCAAATATTTGATATAGAAATTCTTAAAACTGAACATAAACCTTTATTTTGGGTATTAAAATCCACAGTTATGAGTTTATATTAGAAAAATACCAGGATTCTCCGCACTTTTTTTCCAAAGTGCCTCTTCAGGTGAAGAATAAAAAAAATAAAAGTTTTACAATGTTTAAAAGGTAAACTAAAAACAAAATCTCTGCTCAGACAACACCCATAACGTTTAAAACGCTTCCAGATTATTAAAATTACTGCCAGATCTATGCTCAGAGACAATTACAGGAAATTACAGGATAAAAGTAATTAAACCAAAGCAGTTGTTGACGCCAAGACATCAGATTAAAAAGAAGTGGTAATTTTCCGACGAGTGAACAGGTTTAAAGGCCACTCAAGGATGGCAGAGGCAAGGGACAGGGACTTCGCCCTATCGAGCAGGACAATACCCTAGAGATTGACCATATAAACATATAATCAGCGCACAAACCCCCTCTCCAACCAAACTAGGACCAAGGAGGGCCAAGCAATGGCTGCTAATGACTCAGAAGATAGACCTATAGGCTCTCCCAAAGCCCCTATCCTTAGCTCACAAGAATGGAGAGGTTGCAGAGACCAAAAAAAAAATTTGAGCGGGATCGAACCCCGAGTCGGGCGTTTACCAGACAGAGATGTTACCATATCGGCAACCACAACCCAATAATGGATAATTGTGGATTTTAATTCTAAAGATCAACAGACAAGGCATGGAGTTTTATTCATGTTATATGTGTTTATGTTGACCAGGCTGACATGAGTCTTTTTATAGTTTATATATGACATAGCCTATCTGTTTTTGACGTTGTTTATAGTTTATATAGGACATATCTGTTTTGACGTTGTCACTGTTTTTAGAATGATTTATTGTTAATTTATTCTCATCATTTATTTATTTCCTTATTTCCTTCCCTCACTGGGCTATTTTTCCCTGTTGGAGCCCTTGGGCTTATAGCATTTTGCTTTTCCAACTAGGGTTGTAGCTTGGCTAGTAATAATAATAATAATAATAATAATAATAATAATATAAATCCTCATGTTTTCAAATATTTAATTACATTGAATTTTTCTTTTTTATAAATTTTCATATAAACTTTTGTCTCCTAAGTATTTGATATCATTGAAATTAAAAAGAAATAACAAGCATTCACGTATTCAAGTATTTTATATCAAAGAACTAAACAAATATTAAACAAGATTTTATATCTTAAGTATTTAATATTGGAATTTCTAAGATATCTTCGAGGCAATCTTTTATTTTTTTCAGCGTGTTTTACGAAAAAGGTCACAGGCTTAAATTTTCATTACTTTCTTGAAGAGTGAGTATTCCTTTGGCTTATTTTGAAGAAAACCTTCATATCCTCTTAAGTGATTCGGTAAAAGCCTCGTCAAAGGTTGCAAAACACGTCTCCTTAAATGATATTTATAATATCTTTTAGAAAAGAAAAAATGCAATTATAAAGATGCGACATTTCCTGACACTTAAAGGTTTAAAGTCCGCTCAGGATTAGCAGAGGTAAGGGACAGTGACATTGCCCCATCGCGCAGGACAATGCCCTAGAGACTATTTATTCATATGATCAGCGCCCAAGCCCCCTCTCCAAGGAAGCTAGGACCAAGGAGGACCAAGCAATGGTTGCTGATGACTCAGCAGGTAGACCTGTAGTCTCTCCGAAACACCCCATCCTTAGCTGAAAATAATGGTGAGGTTGCAGCGACCAGAGGAACTAACGAGTTTGAGCGGGTCTGGCACTCTGGCGTTCCCCGGGCAAGGATGCTGCCGTTAAGCATTATACCACTATGTATCGGTTTATAGATAAATATTATTCGTATTTATGATTAATAACCTCTCTCTCTCTCTCTCTCTCTCTCTCTCTCTCTCTCTCTCTCTCTCTCTCTCTCTCTCTCTCTCTCTCTCTCACTCTATCTCTCTCTCTCTCTCTTAATCTTCATTTATAATAAACGATATCAGCGTCAATGTCCTTCGATGTCAGGATGCCAGAGAACTCACTCTCTCTCTCTCTCTCTCTCTCTCTCTCTCTCTCTCTCGATTTCTCGGAAATTATACTTCCTCATTTTTGGGGAGTTTTATTTGTTGCCTCTCTCTCTCTCTCTCTCTCTCTCTCTCTCTCTCTCTCTCTCTCTCTCTCTCTCTCTCTCTCTCTCTCTCTCTCTTCAATTTCTCGAAAATTATATTTCCACATTTTAGGGAGTTTTATTCATTCTCTCTCTCTCTCTCTCTCTCTCTCTCTCTCTCTCTCTCTCTCCTCTCTCTCTCTCTCTCTCTCTCACACACACACACGCACACACAAACCTTTAAATCCTATGAAAAAGCATTGAACATTTTTAATAAGGATTTTCCATAACCTACAACCCTAGTTAGAAAAGCAAGATACTATAAGCCTAAGGGCTCCAACAGGAAAAAATAGCCCAGTGAGGAAAGGAAGTAAAGAAATAAATAAACGACATAAAGTAGTAATGTACAATCAAAATAGAATATTTTAAAAACATCAACATTAAAACAAATATTTCAACATATAATCTAATAAAAAGACTTATGTCAGCCTGTTCAACATGAAAAACATTTGCTTTTAAGTTTGACGATCTTTGACGATTAAAAGGACACATTTTGCAACTAAGACAGTTCGCTCTTTTTTCGCAGGAGTACAGGAATACTTGCCAGCATAAATATCGCGGATCGCTGTCTAATAATTTCATATTTAGTTAAGAGAAACTTAATGTCATTCGTGACCTGGTGTAGATATTCAGTATTTTGAATACCCTAAAAGCACTACTGCCATTCAACTGAAAACTTGAATGTTTACTTAGGCTTTTAATGATTTTCTTCGGGTAATTGGACAGTCCTGTTGGTAATGCAGATAGAAAAATTGAATTGTGATGAATAACAACTTTGTTAGATCATGTAGATCTGAATATAAAATCACTTATATGCAAGGCGTTGGTAATAGAATTTTGAATTATTATCATTATTAGCAGTACCAGCTGAACTCGGTTAAGTCCCTTGTCAGGCTGGGAGGAACGTAGAGAGTAGAGGTCCCCTTTTTGTTTTGTTTCATTTGTTGATGTCGGCTACCCCCCAAAATTGGGGGAAGTGCCTTGGTATATGTATGTATTATTATTATTATTATTATTTTTATTATTATTATTATTATTATTATTATTATTATTATTATTTTTAGTTATTGTTATTATTATCATTATTATTAGTTATTGTTATTATCATTGTTATCATTATCATTATTATTACTTTCGAAGCTACAACCCTAGTTGGAAAAGCAAAATACAATAAGCCCAAGGGCTCCAGAAGGGAAAACAGCCCAGGGAAGAAAAGACATAAGGAAATAAACTACAAGAGAAGTACTTAATTAACAATCAAAATGAGATATTTTAAGAACAGTTAACATTTAAATAAATCTTCCATATATAAACTATTAAAACTTCAAAAAAAAAGAGGAATGGAAATAACATAGAATAGTGTGCCCAAATGTACCCTTAGACAGAGAAAAAAAAAATAGATAAAATTTTCCAAAATGTAAGTTTTCCTACATAGAGATGATATAAATATCAGATAACATGGTGATTGACCGGGGTAAGAATAAAGAGAGTATAAAACTTAACACTACTTAGTTTATCCATTGATCTTTGATTTAATTGAGCAAGCTAGGCAAAGATTAATAGGCTCGGTAAAGAAAAATAAGTGTTGAGATTCAAGCTAGGGAGAGTATGCATATTTGTCACATAAAACTACATATGACGTCCATAGACAAAATAAGAAATAGAATATCGTAGGCTCTTTGCAAGAAATTATTATAATATATAATAGAGAAGCATGATTGTAAGAGATAGACTACTATTGTGGAAAGGTTATTTTTCAGCCAAGATGTCTGGTGTTTCTGTGGTTATTTAAGT
This sequence comes from Palaemon carinicauda, assembly GCF_036898095.1. Classification (NCBI taxonomy): domain Eukaryota; kingdom Metazoa; phylum Arthropoda; class Malacostraca; order Decapoda; family Palaemonidae; genus Palaemon; species Palaemon carinicauda. The sequence goes on along the minus strand of NC_090750.1, from coordinate 53,180,496 downwards.
CTTTTTATAAATAGGATAATGACAGAATTTTTCAAAGTGAAAAAGACTTTGAAAAATGTGTTTTTTACTCTTGGTTTTACTTATGATGTGTCATTGTGCATTATCATGTCCTACTTTTTACAAAATAAAATCAATTATGAATTATAGCATAGGTAATACACTACTGTTAAAAGTATATTGTAAGAGAAAATTTTCTTCAAGTAATGCGTCATAGTTAAGTGAAGTTGAGAGATGAACATTGATTGATTGGTGATGATGGTACTTGAGAATTGTTTACTATTTTTTTTTATAAACGCTACAAGAGGTTATTAAATTTCAACTTGGGTGATGATGGAAAAAAGGATACTTTAGAATTGTTTACTCTTATTTATAAACGCTACAAGAGATTATTAAATTTCGACTAGTCAAAGCATATCAAAATAAAAAAAAAATATTTGGTCTTCACTTACCGTAAAACTCACATAAATCAATATACGTAAACTCCCCATTATGTCCGAGAATGATTTGCGAATAACTAATTAAGGGATGTAATTAAAAACTTTTTTCCTCTAAGTTATCTTCACCTGTTGGTAATAATTCTTCAAAATGAGTCCTTTTATGATTTTCTCGAGACACACAGCAAATCTTTCCCTTCTCAGAAATAATGATTTTCCATCTTCACATCTCATGACTTTGAGTTCTACTTTTTTCACTTCAGGGACAATGAAAAGACATTCCATGATCCGTTTATATATACAGTCCTCTTGTCTATTGGCCTTATTTTTCTGTTTGCCCTTTTACATGCGTTTCTATTTGACATAAACTCGAGGATGATGTCAACTTGCCCTCAAGGTTGACACAAGCATAGATGTTCCTTGATCTTGGTGTTATCAACACTGATCTCATGATAATTTTCAGTCATAGTCAGCTGAAGCACCAATATCGCTTATAGATTTGTTTTTCAGTTTGGTATCTCGTAATTAATTAATTGTTTTTACGACTGAAAAAAAAATATATCTAGATTAAAGGCCTTTCGATAATAATTTTGTAGACGGTGGATTTTAGAATTGATTTGGTTGTCTGTTGATCACGTTATGCAAACTGCGACCTTCATCATAAATTAGAGGATACAGCTATATATATATATATATATATATATATATATATATATATATATATATATATATATATATGTATATGTATATGTATATGTATATATATATATATATATATATATGTATATATATATATGTATATGTATATGTATATATATATATATATATATGTATATGTATATATATGTATATGTATATATGTATATGTATATGTATATATATGTATATGTATATATATATATATATATGTATATGTATATATATATATATATATGTATATATATATATATATGTGTGTATATGTATATATATGTAAGTATATGTATATATATGGATATATATGTATGTATATGCATCTATATGTATATATATGTATATGTATATGTATATATATGTATATGTATATATATGTATATGTATATGTATATATATGTATATACATATATATATACATATATATATATATATATATATATATATATATATATATATATATATGTATATGTATATATATAAGTGTAATATATATATATATATATATATATATGAATACTGAAAAAAAATAGTGTTCATATAGAAATCCATTTCTACCTCATATATAATATATGCATGTCCTATATGTAAGTGCATATGTCATATGTATATCTGTATACATCTATGTATTATATGCATACAGAAAACTTTGGTAAACGATTGATGTCGCCTGATTCCTAATCTTAAGGCTCGCTTCACACAAGCGGATTGATGCCGGGCGGATTTTGTCCGCGCCGATTAAAAATCGATGAACATCAATGACAGTCTTCACAAGCTTCCTGCTCGGAAGAATTTCCGAGTGGTAGTGATTTACTAGCCACGTGAACTGCTAACTAGCAGCTTATAGAAATATAAGGCCGCTCAGTGAAAATCCGCTCGTGGGAAGACATACTCCCTAACGAGTGGGAATTTCCCACGTGGAAAAAGAATCCTCGTGTGAAGTCATGCCAAATTCCCGCTCGGAAAATGTTCTCTCGTGTGAAGTCATAACACTTAATGAGCGGGAATTTTCCCACGTGGGAAAAAAATCCTCTATTGTGAAGTCATACCCACTTACCGAGCGGGAATTCGCCCACTCAGAAAAAAATCCTCTCGTGTGAAGTCATACCAAGCAATGACCAGGAATTTTCCCGCGCGTAAAAAATACTCGTGTGAAGTCATACCCCCTAACAAGCGGAAATTTTCCCGCATGGAAAAGAAATCCTCTGAGGTGAAGTCATACCCCTTAACGATCGGGAATTTTCCCGCGCATAAAAAAAAAGCCCTCTTGTGTGAAGGGAGCCTTAATGTGGTGCCAGCAATTGAATAAGCATTTATAGAAATATCTGGTATAAGATCTGCTTTTAGGAGGAAAATCCTTCTTGAATGTTTTTGATAGCATTTGATGACTATGTAACTATCTATCTGGTTGTGGCAGCTTGGTGAAGAATGTTGGGTCGATCCCCCAGTTGTAGCCTAATGAAGTTTTCACTATCGTTCACAATCTTATATTTCTTACATGCTAGGGGTAACGGATCATATAGGCTACTTCTACTTGCTGAGTCAACAGCCACTGCCTGTCCCTCCTTGGGCCTATCTTTGGTGGAAGGTGGGGTTACCTGCTGATCATATATAACTATCCATATGGTTGTGGCAGCTTGGTGAATAATGTTGGGTCTGGTGTTTTATCTCCGGTTTTAGTCGAATCAATTTCTCACTATTATTCACAAACTTAACGTCCATGGATGCTAGGGATAGAGGATGCAATACTTCTACCCGAGTCATCAACAGCCATTGCCTGACCTTCCTTGGTCCTAGCTTGGGCAGAAAGTGGTCTTGCTGCTGGGGTGTGTTCATTGTTTTTTTCTTTTGCCTCTGGTGCTCATGATGGGCCTTTAAATCTTTTAATCTAGTACCGCTGATTTAAAAAATTAAATCTTTTAATCTAATACCGCTGAATTGAAAAACTATTAATGTTTTTTTAAGGTTTATCTTCTTATTACAGTGTTGATGATAATTCATTAACATACATTCTTTATTATCGTCCTTTTTTATTTTAGACTATTAAAATTTCTCGTAAATTTATTTACTGGTTTAAGAAATTAATTTATTTTGGCTGTATGGACCAGTGCTAAGGAGTAAGTGCTAAAGATAATTGTTTTAATTATTTCCAAAGGAAGAATAGTTAGAGAGATTTACCCTATGACAACACGCGAACTATTTGTCTTCATATATAAAAAAAGTTCAATAGTTCTCCGTGGAAATAACTTGTTGATTTAATAGTCATGACTCAATTGGTCACCAACTAGAGATGAGAGAGAGAGAGAGAGAGAGAGAGAGAGAGAGAGAGAGAGAGAGAGAGAGAGAGTGAGAGAGAGAGACTGTTAAGGAAATCACTAAGAATTTATAAACGCGAGAAACTTTATGGCTTTCCTATTAAAACTGTTAAGTCTTCGTGATATCGTGTAAGAAAAATGAAAAAAAAAATTAAAACAATTGTTAATATCGTCGATGATATTTACAGAATTAAATCATATTTGCATTTCTGTGATTTTTCCCGAGTGAAATATGCCAACAGAATAACGAATTAACTGATAAGATACACAGCAAAATATTAAGTGGAAAGAAATTATTTTCACACACAACAAGGCCCGCCTGAACAGACTTTTAGTGTCTGATGGAAGGCGAGAAATAAACCCGTAAAAGGTAAAAGTAATTAGCGTATGTGAAATATTCTTATTATAAGCCAGATTATTGTTGCTTAACGTAGGAGGTGGAATACACCCTTTTATTTAATTATAGCAAAAATAAATTAAGCTCTTTAAGTAATCATGTAACACTACCCTAAAATAGCCTTTTCCCCCAGTGGGGCGTGGCAAAGAATTAGCTGGTGTGAAAATTTTATTATACATACATATACCAAGGCACTTTCCCCAATTTGGGGGGCCAGCCGACATCAACAAATTAAACAAAAATAAAAGGGGACCTCTCCTCTCTACGTTCCTCCCAGCCTGACAAGGGGCCCAACCGAGTTCAGCTGGTACTGCTAGGGTGCCACAGCCCACCCTTCCCCGTTATCCACCACAGATGAAGCTTCATAACGCTGAATCCCCTACTGCTGCTACCTCCGCAAAATTATGGAATACACCTTTTAATTTAATTATGTAAAAAATCAATGAAGCTGCTTCGTAAATTGTGCAAATTGTGACTTTTTTTGCACAATTGTGGTTTTCCTAGACAGTTCCCCAGTTGAAGGGACTAGCTTCCGCATCAGTATGAATTGAAGAGTAAGAGGCCGGGAGAGAATCCTAGCCTGCCAAACGTGAGCCAAGTCCTGTACTCTTCAAATTATGCAGATTGTTCTCAACATACAGCCCACCAGTGTATACATTGGATCCCTCCCTCTGGTTACGGCATTATTGTCTTTGCCTACATGTACACCGAATAGTCTGGCCTATTCTTTACACATTCTCCTCTGTCCTCATACACCAGACGACACAGATTACCAAAGAATTTTTCTTCGTTTAAGGGGTTAACTACTGCAATGTAATTGTTCTGTGGCCACTTTCGTCTTGGTAAAGATAGAAGAGAGACTTTACCTATGGTAAGCAGCTCTTCTATGAGAAGGACACTCCAAAATCAAACCATTGTTCTCTGGTCTTGTGTAGTGCCATAGCCTCTGTACCATGGCCTTCCTCTGTCTTGGATTAGAGTTCTCTTGTTAGGGGGTACGCTTGGGCATACAGTTTAATCTTATTTCCCTTTCTCTTGTTTTTTTTTTTGTTTTTTTTTATATATAACTTTTTTATAGTGTATACTATAAGTGAAGGATATAATTACTGTTGTCACGGTTCTTAGAATATTTTACCATGATTGTTTATTCTTCTTTTATAACTTATTTCCTTGTTTCCTTTCCTCACTGGGCTATTTTTTCCCGGTTGGAGCCTTTGGGCTTATAGCATATTCTTTTCCAGCTAGGGTTGTAGCCTAGCTTGTAATAGTAATAATGATAATGAAACAGTGTGTGTATGCACGTGAACCTACGCAAGTATAGTTTATATAGATTATTCTAAACAATTATTTCCTCGTTAAATTGTTGTTCACTGCGTAATTAAGCGTATTACTTTACTTTAATTTACTCTTCTTGCTGTATTCATTTAATTTTTTAAAATCAATCAGTAGCCACTTTCCTCTTGGTAAAGGTAGAAGAGACACTTTAGCTATGGTAACATCTCTTCTAGGAGAAGGACACTCCAAAATCAAGCCATTTTTCTCTTGTCTTTGGTAGTGCCATGATCTCAGTACCATGGTCTTCTACTGTCTTGGGTTAGAGATCTCTTGCTTGATGGTACACTTGGGCACACTTTTCTATCCTATTTCTCTTCCTCTTGTTTTGTTAGTCTTTATAGTTTATATGGGACATATTAATGTTGGAGCCCAACTACGGTTGTAGCTTAGAAAGTAGTAATACTAATAATAATAATAATAATAATAATGATAATAATAATAATAATAATAATAATAATAATAATAATAATAATAATAATAAAGGCCAAACGCAAAGATTTGATACCTGGGAAGGCTCGCGTAAGAATTTATATACTCTATTTGTTTAATGACAGACTAAAAGTGGCGTTACAATTAAAAAGGTCGGAGGTTTGATTATGCATTATGAAAATATTTTGTCCATTAAGTAGAATTAGTCAATATTTGTTCATAGTATTAAAATACAGGCGACACGAATAATTTTTTTTTTCAGATCATGGCACTGTCCTACAACATTGAAACTTTAATATCGGAATAAGTTAATCTTATTTCAATAAAATTGAATAGTGGCTAAAAAGTTTTAAGTATGGTTCAATAATCTGTGCCGTTTGCCCTATGATATAAATAGCACTGGTATAAGAGTTCAGCCTTTTTTCCAGGAGACGATATTGCAAAATGATATCTCCCGGTTTCCCCTCTCAGGAAAGTCGGGACCCAGAGCGGCACTACCTTACTCCACCGATCGCACTCACAGCACTGAATGATGGAGCCGTCACACACCTGCTTAGCCCAGTGCCTTTTTTTTTCTCTTCCCCCCAAACCCCCCCCCCCCATCTATGTTCGTGATTTCTGGTGCCGTGTTCCCAATGGTGTCACTATTCCCGCGCATCTGTCATCGGCACTTTTCAGTAGATCTAACATAAAAAGGGAATGAAATTCCCTCTTTGATATATGAAAAAAAAAACTTGCGCATCCGTAAAAATGGTTTCTGTAATCGACACTTTTAATTAGGTCTAATGAAGACCAATAAAAAGGGTAGTAAAATGGCCTCTTAGAAATATAGAAAACGTGCGCACACGTAAAAATGCCTTGTGTAATCGGCAATAGGCCTAATGAAAACGAATAAAAAAAGGTGGTATGTAATTGCCTCTTAGAGATAGAAAGCATAGGCTTATGATGTTGAGCGTAATCACCATAAAATTCTATTGGAATCAATTATTATTATTATTATTATTATTATTATTATTATTATTATTATTATTATTATAAGCTGAACTACAACCCTAGTTGGAAAAGCAGAATGCTATAAGCCCAGGGGGCCCAACAGAGAAAATAGCCCAATGTAGAAAGGAAACAAGGAAAATTCAAATATTTTAAGGACAGTAACAACATTGAAACATATAATTCCTATATAAGCTATAAAATCTTCAACAAAACAAAAGGAAGGGAAATTATATAAAATAGTGTACCAGAGTGTACCCTCAAGCAAAAGAACTCTAACCCAAGACAGTGGAAGACCATGGTACAGAGGCTATGGCACTACCCAAGACTAGAGAACAATGGTTTGATTTTGGAGTGTCCTTCTCCTAGAAGAGCTGCTTACCATTACTTGCAATAAGATATTTTATGACATACGAGTTATCTAATTCAATTTTCATCTTGTTTTACTTGTTTTGGGTTTAAATCCAACCCTCCACTGAAGTCGAGTGAACTACTTCTCGGGCGGGTCCATATCAATCATCTAACGAAACATTTTCATTATAACTTATATAATTCTTTGATTGTAGTATCTTCCAAATCATATGATCTTGTGAAAAGTAATGTC
>NC_090750.1:53163299-53168299 GCF_036898095.1 Palaemon carinicauda | reverse complement strand
GAAAGTACCCTACAGCCTTGGTGAATACGTGAGACTGGTTTACAAGAAAGTACCCTCCAGCCTTGGTGAATACGTAAGACTGGTTTACGAGAAAGTACCCTCCAGCCTTGGTGAATACGTAAGACTGATATACGAGAAAGTACCCTTCAGCCTTGGTGAATACGTAAGACTGATTTACGAGAAGGTACCCTCCAGCCTTAGTGAATACGTAAGACTGGCTTACAAGAAAGTACCCTCCAGCCTTGGTGAATACGTAAGACGGGTTTACGAGAAAGTACCCTCCAGCCTTGGTGAATAAGTAAGACTGGTTTACGAGAAAGTACCCTACAGCCTTGATGAATACGTAAGACTGGTTTACGAGAAAGTACCCTCCAGCCTTGGTGAATACGTAAGACTGGTTTACGAGAAAGTACCCTCCAGCCTTGGTGAATACGTAAGACTGGTTTACGAGAAAGTACCCTCCAGCCTTGGTAAATACGTAAGACTGGTTTACGAGAAAGTACCCTACAGCCTTGGTGAATACGTTAGACGGGTTTACGAGAAAGTACCCTCCAGCCTTGGTGGATACGTAAGACTGGTTTACAAGAAAGTACCCTCCACCCTTGGTGAATACGTAAGACTGGTTTACGAAAAAGTACCCTACACCCTTGGTGAATACGTAAGACTGGTTTACGAAAAAGTTCCCTCCAGCCTTGGTGAACATGTAAGACTGGTTTACAAGAAAGTTCCCTCCAGCCTTGGTGAATACGTAAGACTGGTTTACGAGAAAGTACCCTCCACCCTTGGTGAATACGTAAGACTGGTTTACGAGAAAGTACCCTCCAGCCTTGGTGGATACGTAAGACTGGTTTGCGAGAAAGTTCCCTCCAGCGTTGGTGAATAGGTAAGACTGGTTTACAAGAAAGTACCCTCCAACCTTGGTGAATATGTAAGACTGGTTTACAATAAAGTACCCTCCAGCCTTGGTGACTACGTAAGACTGGTTTACAAGAAAGTACCCTACAGCCTTGGTGACTACGTAAGACGGGTTTACGAGAATGTACCCTCAAGCCTTGGTGAATACGTAAGACTGGTTTACGAGAAAGTTCCCTCCAGCCTTGGTGAATACGTAAGACTGGTTTACGAGAAAGTACCCTCCAGCCTTGGTGAATACGTAAGACTGGTTTACAAGAAAGTACCCTCCAGCCTTGGTGAATACGTAAGACTGGTTTACAAGAAAGTACCCTCCAGCCTTGGTGACTACGTAAGACTGGTTTACAAGAAAGTACCCTCCAGCCTTGGTGACTACGTAAGACTGGTTTACAAGAAAGTACCCTCCAGCCTTGGTGACTACGTAAGACTGGTTTACGAGAAAGTACCCTCCAGCCTTGGTGAATACGTAAGAGTGGTTTACAAGAAAGTACCCTCCAGCCTTGGTGAATACGTAAGACTGGTTTACAAGAAAGTACCCTCCAGCCTTGGTTAATACACTAGACTGGTTTACGAGAAAGTTCCCTCCAGCCTTGGTGGATACGTAAGACTGGTTTACAAGAAAGTACCCTACAGCCTTGATGAATACGTAAGACTGGTTTACAAGAAAGTACCCTACAGCCTTGATGAATACGTAAGACTGGTTTACAAGAAAGTACCCTACAGCCTTGATGAATACGTAAGACTGGTTTACAAGAAAGTACCCTACAGCCTTTGTGAATATGAAAGACAGGTTTACAAGAAAGTACCCTACAGCCTTTGTGAATATGAAAGACAGTTTTACAAGAAAGTACCCTCCAGCCTTGGTTAATACACAAGACTAGTTTAAGAGAAAGTATCCTCCAGCTTTGGTGAATACGTAAGATGGGTTTACGAGAAAGTACCCTCCAGCCTTGGTGAATATGTAAGACTATTTTACAAGAAAGTACCCTACACCCTTGGTGAATACGTAAGACTGGTTTACGAGAAAGTATTCTCCAGCCTTCGTTTTTTCTTCATGATAGCAGGTGGAGTTACTATTCTGATGAAGCAATATTCAGTTTTATAGCAAAAAAATATATTTTATTGATTTGAGCGGCAAACTGCGATGTAAAAGGGTTGTATGTACTTACAAACATCTTAAAAGAAATTATTTGTCGATAGAAATTTACTTATTGACATAACTTAATATGAATACATGAAAATATGCCTAATGAAATATGGTTTAAGACCAAGCAACCAGAAAAATTGTTACTTTTCTCAATTCATTGAAGGTTTAAGCTGCTTATCGTATAGTTATGAAATAAACTTTTACTTTGATCTATATTTTTTATATAGTTTTTCAATTACACGAGAAGTCAGTGACACGTTACCTCTAGTTTTGATATTTCAATTATCAGTAATGTCACCTGATTCAACTTTCCATTGGTCAAAAAGTAGTAAAATAGTTTTAGTACGGCTTTTTTAATTTTTATATTTCAAGTATCAGTAATGTCTGATTCAACTTTCATCAGACCAAGAGTAGTAAAATGGTTTTACTACGTCTTGTAATTGTACTAAGTCTCGTTTGCTTATGCTCATGACGGCACATGTCAATATAGTCCGTCACTGTGATGCCCGACTTCAAATATCTTCAAAAGAAAATTATGTGGATGAAGTTGTCATTCTAGTGTTTATTGGGTCACCGTTAAATACTTCTTAGTATTCATATCGTGAAACCCAGTAAAGTATTTTCAGAAAGAAATTTTGTTTCAACTTCAATGTATTTTTTTTTTTTCTGATGACTTTTCCCCTCGTCTAAGTAACATTGTTCTATTGTGGTCGCTGACGCTGTTATCTTTTTATGGCTTTGGTGGATTTGAAAAAAAAAAAAATACTACACAATATTCTACAAGTAATGTTAAAAAGGCCATTGATATCGTAATGCTAATGTATCATTTTTCTGGTAATTTTTTCAGGTGTCAAAGTAACATTATGTTCTATCTTATTTTTTGCCACTGTTGTTTTCTATGTTTTTTTCTTTTTTTTTTTTTGGATAAAAACTGCTACACAGTATTCTAGAAGATTTTTCCCACCGTGACCAAGTTGTGGACTAATCTTCCTAATCTGGTAGTTGAATCGCTTGAACTTCAAAAGTTCAAACTCGCAGCGAATGTTTTGATGTTGAACAGGCTGACATAAGTCTCTTTTATAGTCTATATATGAAAGATGTGTTTTAATGGTGTTATTGTCCTTGAAATATTATATTTTAATTGTTCACTTGTATATTTTATCTATTTCTTTATTTCATTTCCTCACTGGCTATTTTCCCCTGTTGGAGCCCTTGGGCTTATATTATTCTGCGTTTCCAAATTGGGTTGTAGCTTAGTTGATGATAATAATAATAATAATAATAATAATAATAATAATAATAATAATTTAGTATCTCTGATGGTTACATAAATATTCAACCATATTATGAGTGATGTTACGGTCACTAAACCGTAAAAGATATTAACAAAGTAGGGGAAAAAATTACGGTCGCCGATATTTTACTGAAATACGGTGAATTTCAGGTTAAAATTACGAGTTTTTTATGTGTAAAGGCTTAAAATTACAGGTTTTTTAAGTGTAAAGGGTTAAAATTACGGGTTTTTTAAGTGTAAAGGGTTAAAATTACGGGTTTTTTAAGTGTAAAGGGTTAAAATTACTGGTTTTTTTAAGTGTAAAGGGTTAAAATTACGGGTTTTTTAAGTGCAAAGGGTTAAAATTACGGGGTTTTTTTAAGTGTAAAGGGTTAAAATTACGGGTTTTTAAGTGTAAAGAGTTAAAATTACGGTTTTTTAAGTGTAAAGGGTTAAAATTACGGGGTTTTTTAAGTGTAAAGGATTAAAATTACGGACATTTTAAGTGTAAAGAGTTACAAACATATATTGAAACAGAAAGGGTAGATAAGGCCATCAAAGTGAAGACTGGGAGAAAAAAAACTAATGATAACTGGTAAATTAGGGGTTGAATATAAGCAAAGGGAAAATAATGTTGATCCAAAGAGATGCAAAAGATGCAAATATAGGGAAATGAGTTCAGGAATAAATGAATCTTGGATTAAAGTAGACGTTGGAGATGCGCTCTTTGTGGAAAGGATCATCGCCCTGTTAATGGATTTTAACTATATTAATACAGGTATCAGAAATGGTTTATGTAAATGAACTAAATGCAAGGCAAAAAAAAAAAAAAAAAAAAAAAAAAAAAAGGGAATTACTACATGTTTATGAATGATGAAAATAAAGGTTCCATTTGATACATCAAAATTAGTGCATTCGGGGTAAGTATGCATATATTTAAATTACATATGTATGTATATCTATATTGTATGTGCGTATTCCATTGGGTATATGGAAATTAATGCATTCGGGTGTAAAATATCCATATATGTAAATTACATATGTATGTATGTAAATCTATATTGTATGTGCGTCTAAGTATATATATATATATATATATATATATATAGAGAGAGAGAGAGAGAGAGAGAGAGAGAGAGAGAGAGAGAGAGAGAGGGAGAGAGGGGAGAGAGAGAGAGAGAGAGAGAGAGAGAGAGAGAGATAATATTGTGTGCATCTGTGTGTAATGTATATATACATACTCATGTTCTAAGTCTATAGTATGGTTCCAAGGAGTTTTTTCACAAGTTAATACTAGTAAACTGTTTGAGCAAAAATCTGTCAGTTTAGAGGCTGTGTAGTTGAATCAGTAGAACTTCAAAAGTTCAAAGTTGGAGCAAATGTTATGTTGACCAGACTGACATGAGTCTTTTTATTGTTTATATAGGACATATCTGTTTTTGACATTGTTAATAGTTTATATATGACATATCTGTTTTGACGCTGTTACTGTGTTTAGAATGATATATTGTTAATTTATTCTCATCATTTATTTATTTCCTTATTTCCTGGGCTATTTTTCCCTATTGGAGCCCTTGGGCTTATAGCATCTTGCTTTTCCAACTAGGGTTGTAGCTTGGCTAGTAATAATAATAATAATTATAATAATATTGAGTGCATAGGATGTTA
>NC_090750.1:53157766-53162799 GCF_036898095.1 Palaemon carinicauda | reverse complement strand
CAATTTTGGGGGGTGGCAGATATCAGAGGAACAAAAGGGGATACCAAGGTGCTGCCCCAATTTTGGGGGGGTGGCAGATATCAGAGGAACAAAAGGGGATACCAAGGTGCTGCCCCCAATTTTGGGGGGTGGCAGATATCAGAAGAACAAAAGGGGATACCAAGGTGCTGCCCCCAATTTTGGGGGGTGGCAGATATCAGAAGAACAAAAGGGGATACCAAGGTGCTGCCCCCAATTTTGGGGGGTGGCAGATATCAGAAGAACAAAAGGGGATACCAAGGTGCTGCCCCCAATTTTGGGGGGTGGCAGATATCAGAAGAACAAAAGGGGATACCAAGGTGCTGCCCCCAATTTTGGGGGGTGGCAGATATCAGAAGAACAAAAGGGGATACCAAGGTGCTGCCCCCCAATTTTGGGGGGGTGGCAGATATCAGAGGAACAAAAGGGGATACCAAGGTACTGCCCCAATTTTGGGGGGTGGCAGATATCAGAGGAACAAAAGGGGCTACCAAGGTACTGCCCCTAATTTTTGGGGGTGGCAGATATCAGAGGAACAAAAGGGGATACCAAGGTACCGCCCCCAATTTTGGGGGGGTGGCAGATATCAGAGGAACAAAAGGGGCTACCAAGGTACTGCCCCTAATTTTTGGGGGTGGCAGATATCGGAGGAACAAAAGGGGACTTTTCATATCTCCGCTCCTCCCAGCCTGACGAGGGGTTCAGCTGAGTATGAGGATTTTTTAATAGGAACAGTGTTGGTGCCACTGTGACATATTGAAGTCTTATTTTTAAGGTTGCAACTTGCATCGTCCAAATTTTTCCTTTGTATTTTTACAAGGACAGTAATAAATCCTGATTATCATGAATTTTATACTATTTTTGGGGGGGTATTAATAATTCTGAGGGAAATTGCCGTTGTATGAGAATGAACTTCGTGAAGCCTATCAGTTGGAAGGTATTCCACATGAGATATAAACTTATGTAAATTCGTATTTTATATCATTAAAATTTTTAAAAAAAAAGTAATTTTTTAACACTTTTAAATTAGTATTTTATATCAGTGAACAAATTAATCTAACTTTTGTTTTTCTAACATTTAAATTACTCTGTAAACAAGTATTTGATATCACTGGAATTAGAAAAATACTTGAAGCTGTCGTTAATTGTTTTAACATTAATCTTTTTATGTATTCAAATATTTGATATAGAAATTCTTAAAACTGAACATAAACCTTTATTTTGGGTATTATATTAGAAAAATACCAGGAGTCTCCGCACTTTTTTTCCAAAGTGCCTCTTCAGGTGAAGAATAAAAAAAAAAAAAGTTTTACAATATTTAAAAGGTAAACTAAAAACAAAAATCTCTGCTCAGACAACACCCATAACGTTCAAAACGCTTCCAGATTATTAAAATTACTGCCAGATCTATGCTTAGAGACAATTACAGGAAATTACAAGATAAAAGTAATTAAACCAAAGCAGTTGTTGACGCTAAGACATCAGATTAAAAAGAAGTGGTAATTTTCCGACGAGTGAACAGGTTTAAAGGCCACTCAAGGATGGCAGAGGCAAGGGACAGGGACTTCGCCCTATCGAGCAGGACAATACCCTAGAGATTGACCATATATACATATAATCAGCGCACAAACCCCCTCTCCAAGCAAGCTAAGACCAAGGAGAGCCAGGCAATGGCTGCTAATGACTCAGAAGATAGACCTATAGGCCCTCCCAAAGCCCCTATCTTTAGCTCACAAGAATGGTGAGGTTGCAGAGACCAAAAAAAAAAAATTTGAGCGGGACTCGAACCCCGAGTCGGGCGTTTACCAGACAGAGATGTTACCATATCGGCAACCACAACCCAATAACAGTCGTTGGGTAACTGGATAATTATGGATTTTAATTCTAAAGATCAACAGACAAGGCATGGAGTTTTATTCATGTTATATGTGTTTATGTTGACCAGGCTGACATGAGTCTTTTTATAGTTTATATATGACATATCTGTTTTTGCCGTTGTTTATAGTTTATATAGGACATATCTGTTTTGACGTTGTCACTGTTTTTAGAATGATTTATTGTTAATTTATTCTCATCTTTTATTTATTTCCTTATTTCCTTCCCTCACTGGGCTATTTTTCCCTGTTGGAGCCCTTGGGCTTATAGCATTTTGCTTTTCCAACTAGGGTTGTAGCTTGGCTATTAATAATAATAATAATAATAATAATAATAATAATAATAATAATAATAATCTTCATGTTTTCAAATATTTAATTACATTGAATTTTTCTTTTATAAATTTTCATATAAACTTTTGTCTCCTAAGTATTTGATATCATTGAAATTAAAAAGAAATAACAAGCATTCACGTATTCAAGTATTTTATATAAAAGAACTTCACAAATATTAAACAAGATTTTATATCTCAAGTATTTAATATTGAAATTTCTAAGATATCCTCGAGGCAATTTTTTATTTTTTTTAGCGTGTTTTACGAAAAAGGTCACAGGCTTAGATTTTAATCACTTTCTTGAAGAGTGAGTGAGTATTCCTTTGGCTTATTTTGAAGAAAACCTTCATATCCTCTGAAGTGATTCGGTAAAAGCCTCGTCAAAGGTTGCAAAACACGTCTCCTTAAATGATATTTATAATATCTTTTAGAAAAGAAAAAAAATGCAATTATAAAGATGCGTCATTTCCTGACACTTAGAGGTTTAAAGTCCGCTCAGGAATAGCAGAGGTAAGGGACAGTGACATTGCCCCATCGCGCAGGACAATGCCCTAGAGACTGACTATTTATTCATATGATCAGCGCCCAAGCCCCCTCTCCAAGCAAGCTAGGACCAAGGAGTGATAAGCAATGGTTGCTAATGACTCAGCAGGTAGACCTGTAGGCTCTCCGAAACACCCCATCCTTAGCTGAAAATAATGGTGAGGTTGCAGCGACCAGAGGAACTAACGAGTTTGAGCGGGTCTGGCACTCTGGCGTTCCCCGGGCAAGGATGCTGCCGTTAAGCATTATACCACTATGTATCGATTTATAGATAAATATTATTCGTATTTATGATTAATAAGTTTCTCTCTCTCTCTCTCTCTCTCTCTCTCTCTCTCTCTCTCTCTCTCTCTCTCTCTCTCTCTCTCTCTCTCTCTCTCTCTTAATCTTCATTTATAATAAACGATATCGGTGTCAATGTCCTTCAATGTCAGGATGCCAAAGAACTCTCTCACACTCTCTCTCTCTCTCTCTCTCTCTCTCTCTCTCTCTCTCTCTCTCTCTCTCTCTCTCTCTCTCTCTCTCTCTCTCTCCCAAGAAATACGCCTAAAAACAATATATTTTTACGAAGATTTTCGATTAAAATTACGGTTTTTTAAGTCTCTCTCTCTCTCTCTCTCTCTCTCTCTCTCTCTCTCTCTCTCTCTCTCTCTCTCACACACACACATACACACACATACAAACCTTTAAATCCTATGAAAAAGCATTGAACATTTTTAATAAGTATTTTCCATAACCTACAACCCTAGTTGGAAAAGAAAGATACTATAAGCCTAAGGGCACCAACAGGGGAAAATAGCCCAGTGAGGAAAGGAAGTAAAGAAATAAATAAACGACATAAAGAAGTAATGTACAATCAAAATGGAATATTTTAAAAACATCAACAACATTAAAACAAATATTTCAATATATAATCTAATAAGACTTATGTCAGCCTGTTCAACATGAAAAACATTTGCTTTTAAGTTTGACGATCTTTGACGATTAAAAGGACACATTTTGCAACTAAGACAGTTCGCCTTTTTTTTTCGCAGGAGTACAGGAATACTTGCCAGCATAAATATCGCGGATCGCTGTCTAATAATTTCATATTTAGTTAAGAGAAACTTAATGTCATTCGTGACTTGGTGTAGATATTCAGTATTTTGAATACCCTAAAAGCACTACTGCCATTCAACTGAAAACTTGAATGTTTACTTAGGCTTTTAATGATTTTCTTCGGGTAATTGGACAGTCCTGTTGGTAAAGCAGATAGAAAAATTGAATTGTAATGAATAACAACTTTGTTGGATCATGTAGATCTGAATATAAAATCGCTTATATGCATGGCGTTGGTAACAGAATTGTGAATTATTATTATTATTATTATTATTATTATTATTATTATTATTATTATTATTATTATTATTTTTAGTTATTGTTATTATTATCATTATTATTAGTTATTGTTATTATTATCATTGTTATCATTATCATTATTATTACTTTCGAAGCTACAACCCTACTTCGAAAAGCAAAATACAAAGCCCAAGGGCTCCAGAAGGGAAAACAGCCCAGGGAAAAAAGACATAAGGAAATAAACTACAAGAGAAGTACTTAACAATCAAAATAAGATATTTTAAGAACAGTTAACATTGAAATAAATCTTCCATATATAAACTCTTAAAACTTCAAAAAAAAAAAAAAGATGAATGGAAATAACATAGAATAGAGAAAAAAAAAGGATAAAATTTTCAAAAATGTAAGTTTTCCTATATAGATATGATATAAATATTAGATAACTTGGTGGCTGACCGGGATAAGAATAAAGAGAGTATAAAACTTAACACTACTTAGTTTATCCATTGATCTTTGATTTAAGTGAGCTAAGCAAAGATGAATAATCTCGGTATAGAAAAATAAGTGTTGAGATTCAAACTAGGGAGAGTATGCATATTTGTCACACAAAACTACATATGACGTCCATAGACAAAATATAAATGAAATATCGTAGGCTGTTTGCAAGAAATGATTATAATACATAATAGAGGAGCATGATTGTAAGAGATAGGCTACTATTGTGGAAAGGTTATTTTTCAACTAAGATGTCTGGTGTTTCTATGGTTATTTAAGCCTTTATATAAATAGAATAATTACAGAATCTCTGAAAGTGAACAATGCTTTGAAAATTTCTTTTACTTTTGTTGGTTTTACTTATGATGTTTCATTATGCATTATCACGTACTATTTTTTACAAAATAAAGTCAATTATGAATTATAGCAT
>NC_090750.1:53137766-53152766 GCF_036898095.1 Palaemon carinicauda | reverse complement strand
CCTTTGAATTTTTTAAATCTACTTCTGTTGATTTGAAAAACTATTAATGCTTTTTAAGGTTCATCTTATTACAGTGTTGATAATAATTCATTAACATACATTCTTTATTATCGTCCTTTTTCATTTTAGACTATCAAAATTTCTCGAAAATTTATTTACTGGTTTTAGAAATTAATTTATTTGGCTGTATGGTCCAGTGCTAAGGAGTAAGTGCTAATGATAATTTTCATTATTTCCAAAGGAAAAATAGTTAAATAGATTTACCCTATGACAACACTTGAACTATTTGTCTTCATATATAAAAAATTTCAATAGTTCTCCGTGGAAATAATTTGTTGATTTAATAGTCATGAATCAATTGAGAGAGAGAGAGAGAGAGAGAGAGAGAGAGAGAGAGAGAGAGAGAGAGAGTGTGTTAAGAAAATCACTAAGAATTTATAAACGCTAGAAACTTTATGGCTTTCCTATTAAAACTGTTAAGTCTTCGTGATATCGTGTAGGAAAAATGAAAACAATTTTTAATATCGTCGATGATAATTACAGAATTAAATCATTTTTGCATTTCTATGATTATTCCCGAGTGAAATATGCCAACAGAATAACGAATTAGCTGATAAGATACAGAGCAAAATACTAACTGGAAAGAAATTATTTTCACACACCAAGGCCCACCTGAACAGACTTTTAGTGTCTGATGGAAGGCGAGAAATAAACCCGTAAAAGTAAAAAGTAAAAGTAATTAGCGTATGTGAAATATTCTGATTATAAGCTAGATTATTGTTGCATAACGTAGGAGGTGGAATACACTTTTATTTAATTATAGCAAAAATGAATTAAGCTGTTTAAGTAATCATGTAACACTACCCTAAAATAGCCTTTTCCCCCCAGTGGGGCGTGGCAAAGAATTAGCTTATGTGAAGATTCGATTATACATAAATATACCAAGGCACTTCCCCCAATTTTGGGGGGCGGCCGACATCAACGAATGAAACAAAAATAAAAAAATAAAAGGGGACCTCTCCTCTCTACGTTCCTCCCAGCCTGACAAGGGACTCAACCGAGTTCAGCTGGTACTGCTAGGGTGCCACAGCCCACCCTCCCCCGTTATCCACCACAATTGAAGCTTCATAACGCTGAATACCCTACTGCTGCTACCTCCGCTAGATTATAATGGTATATCATAGAGATGGAATACACCTTTTAATTATGCCAAAATTCAATGAAGCTGCTTCGTAAATTGTGCAAATTGTGACTTTTTTTTTTTTTGCACTTATTGTGGTTTTCCTAGACAGTTCCCCATTTGAATTGAAGAGTAAGAGGACGGGAGAGAATCCTAGCCTACCAAACGTGAGACCAAGTCTTGTACTCTTCAAATTATGCAGATTGTTCCCAACATACAACCCACCAGTGTATACATTGGATCCCTCCCTCTGGTTACGGCATTCTCGTCTTTGCCTACATGTACTCCGAATAGTCTGGCCTATTCTTCACACATTCTCCTCTGTCCTCATACACCTGACGACACTTGAGATAACCAAACAATTTTTCTTCGCTTAAGGGGTTAACTACTGCAATGTAATTGTTCTGTAGCCACTTTCGTCTTGGTAAAGATAGAAGAGACTCTTGGTAAAGATAGAAGAGAGAGACTTCTATGAAAAGGACACTCCAAAATCAAACCATTGTTCTCCGGTCTTGGGTAGTGCCATAGCCTCTGTACCATGGCCTTCCACTGTCTTGGATTAGAGTTCTCATATTAGGAGGTCCACCGTGGCATACAGTTTAATTTTATTTCTCTTTCGCTTGGTTTTTTTTTTCTTTTTTTTTTTTTTTTTTTTACTTTTTATAGTGTATGCTATAAGTGAAGGATATAATTACTGTTGTTACTGTTCTTAGAATATTTTATTATGATTGTTTATTCTTCATTTATAGCTTATTTCCTTGTTTCCTTTCCTCACTGGGCTATTTTTTCCCGGTTGGAGCCTTTGGGCTTATAGCATATCCTTTTCCAGCTTGGGTTGTAGCCTAGCTTGTATTAGTAATAATGATAATGAAACAGTGTGTGTGTGTGTTTGTGCGTATTCACGTGCACCTACGCAAGTATAGTTTATATAGATTATTCTAAACAGTTTTTTTTCTCATTAAATTGTTGTTCACTGCGTAAATAAGCGTATTACTTTACTTTAATTTACTCATCTTGCTGTATTCATTTGATCTTGTTAAAATCAATCAGTAGCCACTTTCCTCTTGGTAAAGGTAGAAGCTTTAGCCATGGTAACATCTCTTCTAGGAGGGAGGATACTCCAAAATCAAGCCATTGTTCTCTTGTCTTGGGTAGTGCCATAGCCTCTGTACCATGGTCTTCCACTGTCTTGGGTTAGAGATCTCTTGGTTGAGGGTACACTCGGGCACACTTTTCTATCCTATTTCTCTTCCTCTTGTTTTGTTAAAGTCTTTATAGTTTTATATTGGACATATTAATGTTGGAGCCCCTGTTGGAGTCCAACTAGCTTAATAATAATAATAATAATAATAATAATAATAATAATAATAATAATAAAGGCCAAAAGATTTGAACCTGGGAAGGCTCGCGTAAGAATTGATATACTCTATGATTTGTTTAATGACAGACTAAAAGTGGCGTTACAATTAAAAAGGTCGGAGGTTTGATTATGCACTATGAAAATATTTTGTCCATTAGGTAGAATTATTCAATATTTGTTCATAGCATTAAAATACAGGCGACACGAATACTTTTTTTGTCAGATCATGACACTGTCCTACAACATTGAAACTTTAATATCGGAATAAGTTAATCTTAATTCGATAAAATTGAATAATAGCTAAAGAGTTTTAAGTATGGTTCAATAATCTGTGCCGTTTGCCCTATGATATAAATAGCACTGGTATAAGAGTTCAGCAAATAGCCTTTTTTTCCAGGAGACGATATCGCAAAATGATCTCCCGGTTTCCCCCTCTCAGGAAAGTCGGGACCCAGAGCGGCACTACCTTACTCCACCGATCGCACTCGCAGCACTGAATGATGGAGCCGTCACACACCTGCTTAGCCCAGTGTCCTTTTTTCTTCCCCCCCCCCCCCCCCCGCCCCGCATTTCTGTTCGCGATTTCTGGTGCCGTGATCCCAATGGTGTCACTATTCCAGCGCATCTGTCATTGGCAGTTTTCAGTAGATCTAATGAAGACATAAAAAAGGGAGTAATATTGCATCTTTGATGTATAGAAAAACTTGCGTATCTATAAAAATGGTTTCATTGATCGACACTTTTAATTAGGTCTAATGAAGACCAATAAAAAAGGTAGTAAAATGGCCTCTTAGAAATATAGAAAACGTGCTCACACATAAAAATGCCTTATGTAATCGGCACAAGGCCTAATGAAAACGAATATTGAAAATAATAATAATAATAATAATAATGATAATAATAATAATAATAATAATAATAATAATAATTACGATGATTATGATATTGATAAAAACAATAATAATAACAATAGTAATGTTAAAATGTTAATGTTAAAATGTTAAATTTAAAATTTTAATGTAAAAAGATCTTTAGCAGAATTTTCTAAAGACTGATGTGAGAATTGTTTTTTTTTTTTAATTGCAACATGAAATGCAAAGAAAAAAAAGGTGTCTTGTTCTTGCTTACTTAAATTCTCAAGGATTAAATTGCATCTTGATGAGATTAGCCATTTTTGCTTTATCATCTGTAGCAATGGTGACGATGTCTTCCACATATATCTTGTGTGGAATCTAGGCTATTTATGACGCCTTGAGGTTCCTTATCCCACAGTGGTTAGTCATGTAGGTTATTAAGTGGTTTTGAGAATTATATATATATATATATATATATATATATATATATATATATATATATATATGTGTGTGTGTGTGTGTGTGTGTGTGTGTATACATATTTATATATATATATATATATATATATGTATATACATGTATGTATATATATATATATACAGTATATATATATATATATATATATATATATATATATTTTTGGGCTCAAGCCATGGCGTCCTGATGGAAGGTTCCTGTTTGGTAGCTTCCTTGGGTATAAGACTACTAAGATATTCCCAGAGAATTTAACCACAGGTTATCACAGAATTCTAACTTCTGGAGCGAGTATCTCAAAGGTTTCCCTTTAAGACATCGTAATACAACAGGGGACACGCATGGAGGGTACTTTCTTGTAAACCAGTCTTACGTATTCACAAAAACTGCTTCGACTTGCATTGTAAATGCAAATGGGCCAAGGGATCTATGCAAGGACTTCGTGAACTTTGTTCATAACAGAAAAAACGGTATTTATAATTCACTCTATAAGAGTTAACATTGACAATCTCCAAAGAATGAACCCTGAAAGAGACTCAATGCTTGCTATATAATTTTTAAAAGTCTATTTAAGTCGAGTGTTTTTTTTTGGTCAAAGGTAATTTTTCCTTTTTTTTTCGAAAGCGAATTGGTAACTTGAAGTATCATGAACTCCTTTACCTTCATAGAATCGAAAGGGGTTCTTTTTAAAAAGTTGGAATGACTTTGTGATTTTCGTTTTAAAATCATGAAATAAGTTTCAATGAGAATGGTTAAAGTGTGTTAGTAAGTTTATTCGGCCTGGAAGCTGAAATTGAGGGTGAAAAAAAAAGCTTTGATTTTTCAGTTGAATTATTATTATTATTATTATTATTATTATTATTATTATTATTATTATTATTATTATTATAGGCTTCATATGATGCCTGAAGGTTCATTATACAACAGTGCTTAATGATGAACTTAATGGTAATGAGAAAGTGGTGATCCACACACACACACACACACACACACACACACATATATATATATATATATATATATATATATATATATATATATATATATATATATATATATATATATATATATATATATATATATATATATGTATATATATGTATATATATATATATATATATATATATATATATATATATATATGTATATATACGTATGTATATATATATATATATATATATATATATATATATATATATATATACATGTATATATATATGTATATATAACGGATTTTGAGCGAAGCGAAAAATCTATTTTTGGGTGAGATAGCCATGGCGTCCTGATGGAAGGTTCCTGTTTGGTAGCTTCCTTGGGTATAAGACTACTAAGATATTCCCAGAGAATTTAACCACAGGTTATCACAGAATTCTAACTTCTGGAGCGAGTATCTCAAAGGTTTCCCTTTAAGACATCGTAATACAACAGGGGACACGCATGTCTGAACGTGCCACATAGCTATCTCCACCCCGAACAGAGTTAATGCTTCGGTGTGTAAGGGCTGAGAATAGCTGGGAGCCGTTCCACAGCTAATCTCACTCGTGGCTACTACTGATACTCGAGACGTAAACAAACGGACGCCATTGCTCTAATGACGTCACGCCCGTCTTTATCCTTTGTTTAGTAGCTGCCCTACTTAGACGGATTTTCCCTTGTGTTATCTTTATCGCTTTGCATCTTCGCTATGTCGTTACCTTCAGCCTCGCCTTCTTCTGGAAAGTTGAGTACAAGGTTCCAGTATTGTTTAATTAAGCTCTGGCCGTAAAGTAAATATTATTTTGCGAAATAATTGATGTTTTGTGGCAGAGCTGTGCCTCTACCGGACCCGCCATTTTATGGCGTCGTTGTTGTTTTGCATGTCTTATTTAGTTAGCCACAACAACGCTTCCGGCATTATATACTAATCGAATACATTAGTTTATTTAGTCTTCATAGCTAGGAACTTTTATATCGTGTTTAGACGCTTTTTATCGGTCATTGATTGACCTCATACCAGTCGGCTACTATAGCCCCCAGGCCAGGAGCCTACATACAAGTGTTCATGCATGATTTATTAGTGATCCTAGACTAAGTTATGAAGATAGTGGCATTATTATTTTACAATACTTTTGACAGTGATGCAAATGTTTTCGCCTTCAGGGACCATATAGGGGATAGGCTAGTCAGTGATTCTTTCTAGCCTAACCTAACCTTAGGACCCCTATATGCTTCCTTCATCCCCTGCCTTGGCATTCCCTCTATTTAGCCTTGATCCCTTTTCTGAGTAAAGGGATTACTTGTCTAATAGAGTATATATCGCCTCTCGGTCCTCCCTAAAGGAATGAACCCCCTTTAGGATTGCGTCTGAGAGTGAGGTTAGGCTAGCCTACCTCTATGGCTAGGATAGTCGATGACTTTCCTGCGATAGCGATATGTCTTCTTCCTTGCCTAGTTCAGGACTTTTAGCCCTGTTCTAGGTCGGGTTAGGAAGGTTTCTCTGTTCCATGCTGACACTGTACTCTTGCACCGTTTTAGCCGATCAGCCTGATCTTAGGTTAGGGAGTGTCCTCCCTTCCCTTAGTGGCCGCTCTGGTACAGAAACCCTTCCTGGGAAGACCTCTCTCTTCTCCCTCCCCACCTATCTCTTGTATAGCCTAGCCTATGCTTAGGTTAGTTTATACTCATCTGTCCCCTGTCCTACAACTCCTCCTTAGGGTGGATGAGTAGGGCTACCCGAGCTTCCCTGTGCAGTCCGCTCTGGTACATATACCTTCATAGTGTCCTATAAGGTTAGTTACTAGTATAGTTCTGCATATGGGAGTCTCCCCCCCCTCCCCTCTTGGGTGTTCCCTAGCCCTCCCTTGGGCTACCTAGCTCCCGGTCCCTAGTGACCCCTGCTTATGGATGTTAGAGCCTGCCTCTATCATGGGTACACCCTCTCAGGGAGGGGGAGGGATGTCTGGAACCCTGACGGTACTTCCTGCATCCCTTCCCCCCTCCCCCTGTCTCTCTATCTATCCGGGTGCCGGTCTCTTGCCGCCTCTACTGTCGGCAATACCTGCCTCCTTCTTGGTGACTTCCCTACCCTTGCCGCCAGCCCCCCGTGTACCGAGGGACTGCCGGCTGCCGCCGGCTACTACCGGCGGCTCTCCTACTCCTATCTAATCGTCCGCTTGCCGGTCGATCACCGGAGTGCCGGCATATACTGCCGGCAACCCGATACTACCTGTACCATCCTTATCCCAGTCACCAACCTGGCATCCTCCGGCTGCCGGAGCCGCCGCTTCCTGCCGGCGTGCCGCCGTTGTGCCGGCGGCCGCCATCCTGGTATCTAACTGACTTTTGAAAATTGTCTGTTCTAATGCCAGAATCTATGCGGGAGCGAGCTCCGGCATGCCGGCGGCTTGCCGGATGCCCCGGAGGCGTCAAGAATACTTGCACCCCCTCACTGTAGCTATCATAAGACTAGGATAGCCCTACATAGCAAATAGATAAGCTGCTTTTGCTTTTAAGATCAGTACCTAGTACTGCTCTATTAGTGATCATGCTGTCTCTTTGCATTCTTCTAATTCCAGCATGCTATGTGCATCTTAGCACGGCTGGTTGCCAGAAGCAGTTACCTTTAATGAGGCCTTCTGGCTCTTAACTGGGAACCGAATGAATTCGATCCCAATCTTGTCCTTGGTTTTCCATGGAGTTCCAAAATAATGGGAATCCTAGGAAACTATATCCAATGATCTCGATCATTTGGATTATCCCAGGACCAAGCTTATGGTAACCAGCCGGGCGAGATGCATGGAGCGTGTTCTCCTTTACTGTTTTCATTCTCTATGCATCACACCTTCTTTAAGTTAAAATTAATGATTAATATTAACTTAGTTTAAGAGCCATTCTTATGACTCCCCCCATACTCATTTTCTCTTTCTTCCACAGGAGGAGCAGATGAAGTGTGACTTCGCCTTCTGCGCTGTGAAACGCCCGCAGTTTTACGGGCATACGGCTTGCAGGACTCACGCCCCTTGTGCAGACAAGAAAGGGGATTTGAAGTTCTGGAATCCACTGGATTGTACGGTCTGCCAGGCCCACCTAGTTGAGGCCTTCCATAACCCTCCCTCAGCGGAGGTTAGAGACATTTCTCGTGAAAAGCTGCGCAAGTGGGTGCGTGGCTTTCAGAAAAATGCTACCGGACCGTACCTGGCCACCGAAGAACTGAGGTCCCTGTTGTTCCCTAAGGCCTCCCCTGACTCAGTGGTTCCAAAAGAAGCAATCCCCACTGTCCAAATTACGGTGGAACCTGATGTGGTCATGGCTCAGTCCATGCACGAGTGTCGTTTAGATTCCGAGGATGATGAACAGATCTCTGACGTCTCGGAAGACACGGAGAAGACGCTTATGGCTCAAGGAGCCGAAGAGGACGAAGACAAGGTGGAATACACCGAGTCGGAGCTTGGAGCTCCTCCCTCGTCCATCCCTCCGCCTACTCCTACACCGACGGATATGTCCATTCCGTCTACCTCCTCGACCCCGGATCCTTCCTCTTCTACCCAAGAACTGATCCGGCTGATTAGAGCTGTCATGGACGACAGACTGAAGGAGAACCAGGAGTCCATCAGGTCAATGATTGGATCCAGAGAACCGAAGAAGATTTCGGTCAAGGATCTCCCAGCTTGCTCTCATGCCAACCCGTGGAGGTATGCAGAGCATATGGTTATTGCGACCGGCAGGATCTTTGTTAGTGACAAGATCGGCACGGTCCCGTTGGAAGATGTGGAGTTCTTCCCAAGCTTCGAGGCCTACCCGGACTGTTACGTCCGGCTTCGTTCCGAACCTGCCTCGAAGGAAGAGACCGAACCTAAAGAAGAGATAGTGTTCGATCTCGCAAAGGCCCAGGCTATGCTAGCCTCCGCATTTAAGAGTAGGGGCTTTACCTGCTCTAAGCTTCCAGCCTTGAGCAAGAAGCATCCTACATACGTCGCACCTGACACTGCGGTTCTTCCTTTCTTGGAAAAGGCCTTAGCTGCATGCCTTAAAGCGGCGGAAGAAGGAAAACCCTGCCCTGCACTGGAGGAGTGCAGACCCTTCTCCATCGTGACCCCCCCTGACGCTCGACACTGGAAAGATGTTCAGCATACTTTCGTCGTGGGTAGGCTCGATCCTGACGTCGCCGGACGTCAGTTTAATGAAGACCTCCCTAAGCTCAATGATCACCTCCTTCGCCGGGAACAAGACACGAAGGAGAGGCTTGCGGCATCTCTTTCTCATCAAGTCCAACTGGAAGTGATGGCCTGTGACACAAGAGTACCAGATCACTACATGGTACTAGCCAAATCCCACTTACTTACAGTAATGAAGGACTTGTACCATTTCATAAAGGCTCGTAGAGCCTGTCGTGAATTCGTGTTTGCCGGTGCCACCGTGAAACACGAACCCCGGAGGCTGATTTCCTCCAACATCTGGGAAAGCACCTGTTTCCTTCTGACCTTGTCAAGGAAATAACTGACAGAGCCGCCACGGAGAATAGGAACCTTCTCCACAAGTGGGGCATGTCCAGAAAAAGGAAACCCTCTCAGGACGATGGACCTCAGCCTAAGAGGAAACCACAAAAGCCAAAACCCCAGCAACGTCAGCAACGACGTCAGTTTCCGGGACCCGCTACCTCTCAAGTGGTTGCCCAACCACAGCAGACCTTTCAATTGGTCCCCCAACCGGTGTTGTCACAGTCACCGGTCTTCACCCCTGCCTTTGAGCAACCATCCACTACCTTTCATGCCAAAGGTAGAGGCTCGTCCAGGGGTGCAAGCAGAGACGCATCTCGTCGTCCCTCCAGAGGTAGAGGAGGAAAGGGAGCTAGCGGCCGAGGCAACAAGTCCTCGGGACACCAGAAGCAATGAAGTGCTTCCGGTGGGAGGAAGACTCCGCCAATTCCAGGATCGTTGGACCTTCGATCCCTGGGCACACAGCATCATCAAGAACGGTCTAGGCTGGAGTTGGACGCAACCACCCCCAATCTTCCAGCGGTTCTTCCAACAATCGACCCCCATTCTGGAAGAATATGTTCTAGACCTCTTGAACAAGAAGGTGATAAGGAAGGTAAAGTCCACCAGGTTCCAAGGGAGACTGTTTTGCGTTCCCAAGAAGGACTCAGACAAACTCAGAGTCATTCTGGACTTATCCCCCCTCAACAAGTTCATAGAGAACAACAAATTCAAGATGCTGACGCTTCAACAAATAAGGACCCTTCTGCCTCAAGGTTCCTACACGGTCTCTATAGACCTGGCGGATGCCTATTGGCACATTCCAATGAACCATCACGCTTCCTCCTACCTAGGATTTCGACTCCAAAGGAAAAGCTACGCCTTCCGGGCCATGCCATTCGGCCTCAATGTGGCCCCTCGGATCTTCACAAAGCTGGCGGATGCCATAGTACAACAGCTCCGCCTAAGAAACGTCCAGGTGATGGCCTACCTCGACGACTGGCTAGTCTGGGCTCCATCGCCCGAAGAGTGTGCAAAGTCTTGCAACGAAGTTACCCAGTACCTAGAACACCTGGGATTCAAGATCAACGAGAAGAAATCTCGCCTCTCTCCAGCTCAGAAGTTTCAGTGGTTGGGAATCCACTGGAATCTTCAGTCACACCGCCTTTCCATCCCCCAGAAGAAAAGGAAGGAAATAGCAGGGTCTGTCAAGCGACTACTGAAATCCAAACGCATTTCAAGACGACAGCAGGAACGAGTTCTAGGCTCTCTACAATTCGCCTCAGTGACAAACCCAGTGCTTCGCGCACAGCTAAAGGATGCCGCGGGAGTCTGGAGACGCTCGGCATCCATCGCTCGAAGAGACCTCAAGAGACGGCTTCCAAACAGACTTCGACGCCTCCTAAAGCCGTGGTCGGAAGCAAAGGCCCTGAAAAGGTCCATTCCTCTCCAACACCCTCCTCCATCACTCAACATCCACACGGATGCCTCACTGGAAGGCTGGGGAGGTCACTCCCACCTGAAACAAGCTCAAGGGACCTGGTCTCCACTATTCAAGACGTTCCACATAAACATCTTGGAGGCCATGGCGGTCCTTCTAACTCTGAAGAAGTTATCCCCGCCGCCCTCGATCCACATCCGTCTAACCCTAGACAACTCGGTGGTAGTTCGTTGTCTCAATCGCCAAGGCTCAAGATCGCCCCAGATAAATCAGGTGCTTCTCCCAATCTTCCGTCTGGCGGAGAAGAAGAAGTGGCACCTGTCTGCAGTTCACCTACAAGGATTCCGCAATGTGACAGCGGATGCTCTATCTCGGACAAACCCGATAGAGTCGGAATGGTCTCTAGACGCAAGATCATTCTCCTTCATCTCTCATCAAGTCCCAGAACTTCAGATAGATCTCTTTGCAACGAGCGACAACAATCAACTTCCTCTGTACGTAGCCCCGTACGAGGACCCCAAAGCAGAAGCGGTGGACGCCATGTCACTGGACTGGAACAGATGGTCCAAGATATACCTGTTCCCTCCCACCAACCTTCTGTTGAAAGTCCTCTCCAAACTGAGAACCTTCAAAGGGACAGCGGCCCTAGTGGCTCCCAAGTGGCCCCGGAGCAACTGGTACCCCCCTGGTCCTGGAGCTGCAGCCCAAGCTGATCCCTCTCCCGGGCCCAGTTCTCTCTCAACAAGTACAGAAGTCGACTGTCTTCGCTTCATCATCGAAAATCAAGGACCTTCATCTCATGATTTTCTCTCCCTTGCCGCAAAGAAGAGGTTTGGGATCTCGAAGAAAAGTCTAGACTTCCTAGAGGAATACAAGACCGAATCCACGAGACGGCAATATGAATCATCCTGGAGGAAATGGGTCTCCTTTGTCAAGGCAAAAAATCCTAAAGAAATCACCATTGATTTCTGTATGTCCTTCTTCATTCACCTTCATGGACAAGGATTAGCAGCCAATACGATTTCAACCTGCAAATCGGCCTTGACTAGACCAATTCTATATGCTTTCCAAATTGATCTGTCCAACGACATCTTTAACAAATTACCAAAAGCATGTGCTCGCCTACGCCCAGCACCCCCTCCGAAACCGATCTCCTGGTCACTAGACAAGGTACTCCATTTCGCCTCCAACTTGGACAACGATTCATGCCCCCTCAAGGATCTGACTCAGAAAGTTATATTTTTATTTGCTCTCGCCTCGGGAGCTCGAGTCAGTGAAATAGTGGCATTATCAAGAGAAGAGGGACACATCCTGTTTGCTGATTCAGGAGAAGTGACCCTCTCCCCTGATCCGACGTTTCTCGCTAAAAACGAATTACCCACCAAAAGATGGGGCCCTTGGAGAATATGCCCCCTGAAGGAGGATGTCTCTCTATGTCCAGTAGAGAGTCTCAAGGTCTATCTTCGCAGAACTTCGAACTTTGGTGGAGGCCAACTCTTCAAAGGAGAAACATCGGGCAGCGACTTGTCACTGAAACAATTAAGAGCGAAAATCACCTACTTCATTCGCAGAGCGGATCCGAACAGTACACCCGCTGGTCATGATCCTAGAAAAGTGGCATCGTCTCTGAACTTCTTTCAGAGCATGGACTTTGAAAGCCTTAAAAACTTTACGGGCTGGAAGTCCTCGCGAGTTTTCTTTAAACATTATGCGAAACAAGTGCACGAAGTCAAACATTTTGTGGTAGCCGCAGGTAGTGTTATGAAACCTGCACCTAACTCTGCGTAGAACAGTGAGTTACTTGGGACTCTAACTCTTCGGGTGCCTATGTTGACCCTCGAGCGATTCATAGTGATGTCTAAAAACACTTAGTGCTTTTATAACTGTTCTTATCCCAGGTGAAATGTCATAGTGTCACACAAGTGCCGCATGCCTTGAGCATGATGTGTTGTTTAAAGACTTGCGTTCCTCGAGAACGAGTACCTACTAATCCTGAAATTCCTTTTCAGATTCAAGAGCAAGCCTTTATTTCTATGTACATTATTATTACTGTAAATGAACTTTACTTTTGCTGTAAATTATTTAATTTCTGCATTGTGAAATAAAATTTCTATTTTATTACTTATGCGTCTCTTTCAGCTCCTACCTACTATGAAATACATACTGTCATAGTTTTATTTATTCCTCCTCTCTTATGGTCATGAAGAATTTAAGATGTCTAATCCTAAATTATATTCACCCTGTCTCAGTAAGGTTCCTACACGAATACTTACTTCTGATAACCAAGAGATGAACTCTATACACAGTGCCCAACCACCACTGGCCTAATTCAGAATGTTCCTATACAAATATCAAACATTCTGCTTCATCTCTAAGTTCTTAAAAGTTCTTCTGTCAGGATGAATAGCCCTTCAATACCACTTTGACGTCGGCATAGCCCATGGGAACTTCCTACCAATGGGGGGCAGGATACTTCGTTCCTATGGTTCTTTACCTAAGATTACTTTGCTGTTTTGTCAATGCCTAGGCACTTAACACTGGGGGAAAATCTACCACGATACATTGATTCTCTGGTACTCTTCCATCAGGACGCCATGGCTTGAGCCCAAAAAACGGATTTTGAGCGAAGCGAAAAATCTATTTTTGGGTGAGATAGCCATGGAGTCCTGATGGACCCTCCCTACTACTTCGTCCAGTTTTGTTCCCACCCTACACAATTGTATCATGGTGATGGGCAGCAACTGGCGTCAGGATAAAGACGGGCGTGACGTCATTAGAGCAATGGCGTCCGTTTGTTTACGTCTCGAGTATCAGTAGTAGCCACGAGTGAGATTAGCTGTGGAACGGCTCCCAGCTATTCTCAGCCCTTACACACCGAAGCATTAACTCTGTTCGGGGTGGAGATAGCTATGTGGCACGTTCAGACATGCGTGTCCCCTGTTGTATTACGATGTCTTAAAGGGAAACCTTTGAGATACTCGCTCCAGAAGTTAGAATTCTGTGATAACCTGTGGTTAAATTCTCTGGGAATATCTTAGTAGTCTTATACCCAAGGAAGCTACCAAACAGGAACCTTCCATCAGGACGCCATGGCTATCTCACCCAAAAATAGATTTTTCGCTTCGCTCAAAATCCGTTATATATACATATATATATACATGTATATATATATATATATATAAATATATATATATATATATATATATATATATATATACATACGTATATATACATATATATATATATATATATATACATATATATACATATATATATATATATATATTTATATATATATATATATATATTTATATATATATATATATATATATATATATGTGTGTGTGTGTGTGGTGTGTGTGTGTGTGTGTGTGGATCACCCTTTCTCATTACCATTAAGTTCATCATTAAGCACTGTTGTATAATGAACCTTCAGGCATCATATGAAGCCTATAATAATAATAATAATAATAATAATATTAAATATAATAATAATAATTATTAATTCAACTGAAAAATCAAAGCTTTTTTTTTCACACCTCAATTTCAGCTTCCAGGCCGAATAAACTTACTAACACACTTTAACCATTCTCATTGAAACTTATTTCATGATTTTAAAACGAAAATCACAAATGTCATTCCAACTTTTTTAAAAGAACCCCTTTCGATTCTATGAAGGTAAAGGAGTTCATGATACTTCAAGTTACCATTTCGCTTTCGAAAAAAAAAGGAAAAATTACCTTTGACCAAAAAAAAAACACTCGACTTAAATAGACTTATTAAAAATTATATAGCAAGCATTGAGTCTCATTCAGGGTTCATTCTTTGGAGATTGTCAATGTTAACTCTTATAGAGTGAATTTATAAATACCGTTTTTTCTGTTATGAACAAAGTTCACGAAGTCCTTGCATAGATCCCTTGGGCCCATTTGCATTTACAATGCAAGTCGAAGCAGTTTTTGTGAATACGTAAGACTGGTTTTACAAGAAAGTACCCCTCCAGCGTTGGTGAATACGTAAGACTGGTTTAAATAGAAAGTACCCTCCAGCCTTGGTGAATACGGAAGACTGGTTCACAAAAAAAGTACCCTCCGGCCTTGGTGATACGTAAGACTGGTTTACGAGAAAGTTACCACAACAGACCTTGGTTAATACACTAGACTGGTTTACGAGAAAGTACCCTACTGCCTTGGTTAATACACTAGACTGGTTTACGAGAAAGTACCTAATAAGCCTTG
>NC_090750.1:53113319-53137266 GCF_036898095.1 Palaemon carinicauda | reverse complement strand
AAATTTGAACATTTATTCCTACTATATTATAATCAAATAATTGTCTATCTAAAAGCTTATAGAGCATTTCCGCTTTCATTTCATTGGTTCTATTAAACATTGCATAAATGTCTTTTAAATAATAAAAAATAAGAGAATTGCTGACATTTGGATCCCTTGATTGTTCATCCAAATAAATAGATTTTCTTACATACACATTTGGATTGTTTAATGATTGTGTAAATGAAAAATTATGTGTACCATAATTTAACGGGCGATTTTGCCAGCCATAATAGGTTTTATTGTCTTTATGGCTGTTACTCTCATCGTCGTTGTCTGAAAGGGTAGAAACGCTCATGATTATCTATTTCTATATTGCAAGTTAGCTAGTAGCGTACTTTGTTGAATTTTGTATTGTTGGTGTATATATAACCACAAAATTGTGTTAAAAAAATATATTTTATCCTCTTTGAAACGAAGAAATATAATTATCAAATTAAGATTTACGGGGAAATATTTTACGCTTTAGATTATTATAATAAAGGTTTTTTGGGGCCTGAAATGAATCATTGATTTTTTTTATAAAAATAAACTCGAAATAAGACTTTTGAGTATAATTTAGTATTTTTTTTGGTCTTGTTTTGAACCAAAGATTATTTTCCTCGTCATCATTTTATTATTGCGTTATTTTCATTTATCAAACATATACTTTCTTCGTCATTATCGCCAAAATACAAAGATTTCATACTTTTAAATCAAAATAAACTATTGCTAAGTAAATAAATATATATAGTTATTTATAGATATGAAAAAATATGAATCATAAATTATAAATTTAAAAAATGGAATTTGTTTATGCATTTATACGAATGTGTATGATATTATCAATATATTTGATTTTTGTAACAATAATTCATTTTTTTGCTGCTTCTTATGACAACTATATAGATAAAATTGTATTTTATATTTTACACAGTATACAGTTAGTTATGAATCTGAGTATATTCTTTTTTAGTGCATATATAGTCATTGATTACCAAAGGACGCCACGTAAATCCCTTATATATATTAAAAAAACTAAATAAAATGAATGAATGAATTCAAAATTAATTATATATATAAGTATATATAGAGTAAACCCCAAAATTTTATTTTATTGTTACCTTTATCATGTATACCCAGACTTTAATTTCGCAATATGGTAATAACAATAATCAAAGCCGACAACAAAATATTCAAATTAATGAACGCAAAGCAAGAGTTAATGATTCTAATTCTTTATATGAATCCATGACTTCATCAGATTTAATGTATAACGGAATTATCATTCAAAACAAAAACGCACAAAAATGCAATGAAACATATATTCCGTTAAATTTTTTTGGAATATATCAAAATATGTGCGGAAGTGTTTATTGTTTAGGTATAAATAATCTAAGAAATAAAATACATGAATTTATACGGGATCATCATTTTGTTCCTCGTGGTTTATACGGGTCTATTTCGATTCAAAGAAAATATCTTGATTTACAACATTTTTGTTTAGATTTTGATTTAAAGGGCTGTGAATTTAAATTTGAAAGTAATACACTATTAAATTTAGAAGAATATATTTCATATTGTAAAAATAGAACTAGAACGCCGGAATATTTTTTCATACATAATATTCGACATAAATGTAAAAAATATAACGAAAATAATCTAATCTATGAAGTTCTATATTTAATAACCGAGGGCTTAGGTATAATTAACTTTTCTATATATATACTAGGAAAGGGTAAAAGTTTTAGTAATGGATTTCATATTGAAATTCCTTCATTGATAATGAGATATCATGATTTAATTTGTCTTTATAATATGTTACACGCAGTTATAGAAAATCATAGTTTTTTTTATCCAACAGCCAATTATAGTGTCTTCGGATCAGCAAAATATGGAGATGCTAATTTAAATGTAAATGAAATAGATTGCTCATATTTGCCTTATAGTTGCTACAAGGACGGGACCTTTATATCTGAAAGTCCTTTAATTGTTGATTTGGATAGTGCTTTTGATTTGTTTAATATTTTTAAGCCCATATCAGAGCATACAAAAATTTATTCCTTGAAGTTATTTCTTCATAATGATAACTTGAATTCTTCATTAGAGCACGAAGAAGAAATCATACAAAGTTTTATAGAAAATGAAAATATATTTAGTGCACGTGAAATTGATAATGGCATTCCGGATTGGAAGAGAGAAGAAAGTGCTAATGTCTATAATAAAAATAATGCATGGAAAAAGACATTTAACCTTATTAGGTGGCCCAACAATAAAGAAAATTTAAATTCTTCTTGGTTTTTACCAAATTGTTCAAGCT
Organism: Palaemon carinicauda; assembly: GCF_036898095.1. Taxonomy (NCBI): domain Eukaryota; kingdom Metazoa; phylum Arthropoda; class Malacostraca; order Decapoda; family Palaemonidae; genus Palaemon; species Palaemon carinicauda. The sequence goes on along the minus strand of NC_090750.1, from coordinate 53,134,928 downwards.
CAAGTATGCATTTGTATACCCACGTTGGATATCTCGTCGATAGAACAAATTCTAATATCCGATTTAAAATATATAAGAGCATATTTCCTAATTTTAATGTAGTGAAATTAACTCCTTTACCTTCATAGAATCGAAAGGGGTTCTTTTTAAAAAGTTGGAATGACTTTGTGATTTTCGTTTTAAAATCATGAAATAAGTTTCAATGAGAATGGTTAAAGTGTGTTAGTAAGTTTATTCGGCCTGGAAGCTGAAATTGAGGGTGAAAAAAAAAGCTTTGATTTTTCAGTTGAATTATTATTATTATTATTATTATTATTATTATTATTATTATTATTATTATTATTATTATAGGCTTCATATGATGCCTGAAGGTTCATTATACAACAGTGCTTAATGATGAACTTAATGGTAATGAGAAAGTGGTGATCCACACACACACACACACACACACACACACACATATATATATATATATATATATATATATATATATATATATATATATATATATATATATATATATATATATATATATATATATATATATGTATATATATGTATATATATATATATATATATATATATATATATATATATATATGTATATATACGTATGTATATATATATATATATATATATATATATATATATATATATATATACATGTATATATATATGTATATATAACGGATTTTGAGCGAAGCGAAAAATCTATTTTTGGGTGAGATAGCCATGGCGTCCTGATGGAAGGTTCCTGTTTGGTAGCTTCCTTGGGTATAAGACTACTAAGATATTCCCAGAGAATTTAACCACAGGTTATCACAGAATTCTAACTTCTGGAGCGAGTATCTCAAAGGTTTCCCTTTAAGACATCGTAATACAACAGGGGACACGCATGTCTGAACGTGCCACATAGCTATCTCCACCCCGAACAGAGTTAATGCTTCGGTGTGTAAGGGCTGAGAATAGCTGGGAGCCGTTCCACAGCTAATCTCACTCGTGGCTACTACTGATACTCGAGACGTAAACAAACGGACGCCATTGCTCTAATGACGTCACGCCCGTCTTTATCCTTTGTTTAGTAGCTGCCCTACTTAGACGGATTTTCCCTTGTGTTATCTTTATCGCTTTGCATCTTCGCTATGTCGTTACCTTCAGCCTCGCCTTCTTCTGGAAAGTTGAGTACAAGGTTCCAGTATTGTTTAATTAAGCTCTGGCCGTAAAGTAAATATTATTTTGCGAAATAATTGATGTTTTGTGGCAGAGCTGTGCCTCTACCGGACCCGCCATTTTATGGCGTCGTTGTTGTTTTGCATGTCTTATTTAGTTAGCCACAACAACGCTTCCGGCATTATATACTAATCGAATACATTAGTTTATTTAGTCTTCATAGCTAGGAACTTTTATATCGTGTTTAGACGCTTTTTATCGGTCATTGATTGACCTCATACCAGTCGGCTACTATAGCCCCCAGGCCAGGAGCCTACATACAAGTGTTCATGCATGATTTATTAGTGATCCTAGACTAAGTTATGAAGATAGTGGCATTATTATTTTACAATACTTTTGACAGTGATGCAAATGTTTTCGCCTTCAGGGACCATATAGGGGATAGGCTAGTCAGTGATTCTTTCTAGCCTAACCTAACCTTAGGACCCCTATATGCTTCCTTCATCCCCTGCCTTGGCATTCCCTCTATTTAGCCTTGATCCCTTTTCTGAGTAAAGGGATTACTTGTCTAATAGAGTATATATCGCCTCTCGGTCCTCCCTAAAGGAATGAACCCCCTTTAGGATTGCGTCTGAGAGTGAGGTTAGGCTAGCCTACCTCTATGGCTAGGATAGTCGATGACTTTCCTGCGATAGCGATATGTCTTCTTCCTTGCCTAGTTCAGGACTTTTAGCCCTGTTCTAGGTCGGGTTAGGAAGGTTTCTCTGTTCCATGCTGACACTGTACTCTTGCACCGTTTTAGCCGATCAGCCTGATCTTAGGTTAGGGAGTGTCCTCCCTTCCCTTAGTGGCCGCTCTGGTACAGAAACCCTTCCTGGGAAGACCTCTCTCTTCTCCCTCCCCACCTATCTCTTGTATAGCCTAGCCTATGCTTAGGTTAGTTTATACTCATCTGTCCCCTGTCCTACAACTCCTCCTTAGGGTGGATGAGTAGGGCTACCCGAGCTTCCCTGTGCAGTCCGCTCTGGTACATATACCTTCATAGTGTCCTATAAGGTTAGTTACTAGTATAGTTCTGCATATGGGAGTCTCCCCCCCCTCCCCTCTTGGGTGTTCCCTAGCCCTCCCTTGGGCTACCTAGCTCCCGGTCCCTAGTGACCCCTGCTTATGGATGTTAGAGCCTGCCTCTATCATGGGTACACCCTCTCAGGGAGGGGGAGGGATGTCTGGAACCCTGACGGTACTTCCTGCATCCCTTCCCCCCTCCCCCTGTCTCTCTATCTATCCGGGTGCCGGTCTCTTGCCGCCTCTACTGTCGGCAATACCTGCCTCCTTCTTGGTGACTTCCCTACCCTTGCCGCCAGCCCCCCGTGTACCGAGGGACTGCCGGCTGCCGCCGGCTACTACCGGCGGCTCTCCTACTCCTATCTAATCGTCCGCTTGCCGGTCGATCACCGGAGTGCCGGCATATACTGCCGGCAACCCGATACTACCTGTACCATCCTTATCCCAGTCACCAACCTGGCATCCTCCGGCTGCCGGAGCCGCCGCTTCCTGCCGGCGTGCCGCCGTTGTGCCGGCGGCCGCCATCCTGGTATCTAACTGACTTTTGAAAATTGTCTGTTCTAATGCCAGAATCTATGCGGGAGCGAGCTCCGGCATGCCGGCGGCTTGCCGGATGCCCCGGAGGCGTCAAGAATACTTGCACCCCCTCACTGTAGCTATCATAAGACTAGGATAGCCCTACATAGCAAATAGATAAGCTGCTTTTGCTTTTAAGATCAGTACCTAGTACTGCTCTATTAGTGATCATGCTGTCTCTTTGCATTCTTCTAATTCCAGCATGCTATGTGCATCTTAGCACGGCTGGTTGCCAGAAGCAGTTACCTTTAATGAGGCCTTCTGGCTCTTAACTGGGAACCGAATGAATTCGATCCCAATCTTGTCCTTGGTTTTCCATGGAGTTCCAAAATAATGGGAATCCTAGGAAACTATATCCAATGATCTCGATCATTTGGATTATCCCAGGACCAAGCTTATGGTAACCAGCCGGGCGAGATGCATGGAGCGTGTTCTCCTTTACTGTTTTCATTCTCTATGCATCACACCTTCTTTAAGTTAAAATTAATGATTAATATTAACTTAGTTTAAGAGCCATTCTTATGACTCCCCCATACTCATTTTCTCTTTCTTCCACAGGAGGAGCAGATGAAGTGTGACTTCGCCTTCTGCGCTGTGAAACGCCCGCAGTTTTACGGGCATACGGCTTGCAGGACTCACGCCCCTTGTGCAGACAAGAAAGGGGATTTGAAGTTCTGGAATCCACTGGATTGTACGGTCTGCCAGGCCCACCTAGTTGAGGCCTTCCATAACCCTCCCTCAGCGGAGGTTAGAGACATTTCTCGTGAAAAGCTGCGCAAGTGGGTGCGTGGCTTTCAGAAAAATGCTACCGGACCGTACCTGGCCACCGAAGAACTGAGGTCCCTGTTGTTCCCTAAGGCCTCCCCTGACTCAGTGGTTCCAAAAGAAGCAATCCCCACTGTCCAAATTACGGTGGAACCTGATGTGGTCATGGCTCAGTCCATGCACGAGTGTCGTTTAGATTCCGAGGATGATGAACAGATCTCTGACGTCTCGGAAGACACGGAGAAGACGCTTATGGCTCAAGGAGCCGAAGAGGACGAAGACAAGGTGGAATACACCGAGTCGGAGCTTGGAGCTCCTCCCTCGTCCATCCCTCCGCCTACTCCTACACCGACGGATATGTCCATTCCGTCTACCTCCTCGACCCCGGATCCTTCCTCTTCTACCCAAGAACTGATCCGGCTGATTAGAGCTGTCATGGACGACAGACTGAAGGAGAACCAGGAGTCCATCAGGTCAATGATTGGATCCAGAGAACCGAAGAAGATTTCGGTCAAGGATCTCCCAGCTTGCTCTCATGCCAACCCGTGGAGGTATGCAGAGCATATGGTTATTGCGACCGGCAGGATCTTTGTTAGTGACAAGATCGGCACGGTCCCGTTGGAAGATGTGGAGTTCTTCCCAAGCTTCGAGGCCTACCCGGACTGTTACGTCCGGCTTCGTTCCGAACCTGCCTCGAAGGAAGAGACCGAACCTAAAGAAGAGATAGTGTTCGATCTCGCAAAGGCCCAGGCTATGCTAGCCTCCGCATTTAAGAGTAGGGGCTTTACCTGCTCTAAGCTTCCAGCCTTGAGCAAGAAGCATCCTACATACGTCGCACCTGACACTGCGGTTCTTCCTTTCTTGGAAAAGGCCTTAGCTGCATGCCTTAAAGCGGCGGAAGAAGGAAAACCCTGCCCTGCACTGGAGGAGTGCAGACCCTTCTCCATCGTGACCCCCCCTGACGCTCGACACTGGAAAGATGTTCAGCATACTTTCGTCGTGGGTAGGCTCGATCCTGACGTCGCCGGACGTCAGTTTAATGAAGACCTCCCTAAGCTCAATGATCACCTCCTTCGCCGGGAACAAGACACGAAGGAGAGGCTTGCGGCATCTCTTTCTCATCAAGTCCAACTGGAAGTGATGGCCTGTGACACAAGAGTACCAGATCACTACATGGTACTAGCCAAATCCCACTTACTTACAGTAATGAAGGACTTGTACCATTTCATAAAGGCTCGTAGAGCCTGTCGTGAATTCGTGTTTGCCGGTGCCACCGTGAAACACGAACCCCGGAGGCTGATTTCCTCCAACATCTGGGGAAAGCACCTGTTTCCTTCTGACCTTGTCAAGGAAATAACTGACAGAGCCGCCACGGAGAATAGGAACCTTCTCCACAAGTGGGGCATGTCCAGAAAAAGGAAACCCTCTCAGGACGATGGACCTCAGCCTAAGAGGAAACCACAAAAGCCAAAACCCCAGCAACGTCAGCAACGACGTCAGTTTCCGGGACCCGCTACCTCTCAAGTGGTTGCCCAACCACAGCAGACCTTTCAATTGGTCCCCCAACCGGTGTTGTCACAGTCACCGGTCTTCACCCCTGCCTTTGAGCAACCATCCACTACCTTTCATGCCAAAGGTAGAGGCTCGTCCAGGGGTGCAAGCAGAGACGCATCTCGTCGTCCCTCCAGAGGTAGAGGAGGAAAGGGAGCTAGCGGCCGAGGCAACAAGTCCTCGGGACACCAGAAGCAATGAAGTGCTTCCGGTGGGAGGAAGACTCCGCCAATTCCAGGATCGTTGGACCTTCGATCCCTGGGCACACAGCATCATCAAGAACGGTCTAGGCTGGAGTTGGACGCAACCACCCCCAATCTTCCAGCGGTTCTTCCAACAATCGACCCCCATTCTGGAAGAATATGTTCTAGACCTCTTGAACAAGAAGGTGATAAGGAAGGTAAAGTCCACCAGGTTCCAAGGGAGACTGTTTTGCGTTCCCAAGAAGGACTCAGACAAACTCAGAGTCATTCTGGACTTATCCCCCCTCAACAAGTTCATAGAGAACAACAAATTCAAGATGCTGACGCTTCAACAAATAAGGACCCTTCTGCCTCAAGGTTCCTACACGGTCTCTATAGACCTGGCGGATGCCTATTGGCACATTCCAATGAACCATCACGCTTCCTCCTACCTAGGATTTCGACTCCAAAGGAAAAGCTACGCCTTCCGGGCCATGCCATTCGGCCTCAATGTGGCCCCTCGGATCTTCACAAAGCTGGCGGATGCCATAGTACAACAGCTCCGCCTAAGAAACGTCCAGGTGATGGCCTACCTCGACGACTGGCTAGTCTGGGCTCCATCGCCCGAAGAGTGTGCAAAGTCTTGCAACGAAGTTACCCAGTACCTAGAACACCTGGGATTCAAGATCAACGAGAAGAAATCTCGCCTCTCTCCAGCTCAGAAGTTTCAGTGGTTGGGAATCCACTGGAATCTTCAGTCACACCGCCTTTCCATCCCCCAGAAGAAAAGGAAGGAAATAGCAGGGTCTGTCAAGCGACTACTGAAATCCAAACGCATTTCAAGACGACAGCAGGAACGAGTTCTAGGCTCTCTACAATTCGCCTCAGTGACAAACCCAGTGCTTCGCGCACAGCTAAAGGATGCCGCGGGAGTCTGGAGACGCTCGGCATCCATCGCTCGAAGAGACCTCAAGAGACGGCTTCCAAACAGACTTCGACGCCTCCTAAAGCCGTGGTCGGAAGCAAAGGCCCTGAAAAGGTCCATTCCTCTCCAACACCCTCCTCCATCACTCAACATCCACACGGATGCCTCACTGGAAGGCTGGGGAGGTCACTCCCACCTGAAACAAGCTCAAGGGACCTGGTCTCCACTATTCAAGACGTTCCACATAAACATCTTGGAGGCCATGGCGGTCCTTCTAACTCTGAAGAAGTTATCCCCGCCGCCCTCGATCCACATCCGTCTAACCCTAGACAACTCGGTGGTAGTTCGTTGTCTCAATCGCCAAGGCTCAAGATCGCCCCAGATAAATCAGGTGCTTCTCCCAATCTTCCGTCTGGCGGAGAAGAAGAAGTGGCACCTGTCTGCAGTTCACCTACAAGGATTCCGCAATGTGACAGCGGATGCTCTATCTCGGACAAACCCGATAGAGTCGGAATGGTCTCTAGACGCAAGATCATTCTCCTTCATCTCTCATCAAGTCCCAGAACTTCAGATAGATCTCTTTGCAACGAGCGACAACAATCAACTTCCTCTGTACGTAGCCCCGTACGAGGACCCCAAAGCAGAAGCGGTGGACGCCATGTCACTGGACTGGAACAGATGGTCCAAGATATACCTGTTCCCTCCCACCAACCTTCTGTTGAAAGTCCTCTCCAAACTGAGAACCTTCAAAGGGACAGCGGCCCTAGTGGCTCCCAAGTGGCCCCGGAGCAACTGGTACCCCCTGGTCCTGGAGCTGCAGCCCAAGCTGATCCCTCTCCCGGGCCCAGTTCTCTCTCAACAAGTACAGAAGTCGACTGTCTTCGCTTCATCATCGAAAATCAAGGACCTTCATCTCATGATTTTCTCTCCCTTGCCGCAAAGAAGAGGTTTGGGATCTCGAAGAAAAGTCTAGACTTCCTAGAGGAATACAAGACCGAATCCACGAGACGGCAATATGAATCATCCTGGAGGAAATGGGTCTCCTTTGTCAAGGCAAAAAATCCTAAAGAAATCACCATTGATTTCTGTATGTCCTTCTTCATTCACCTTCATGGACAAGGATTAGCAGCCAATACGATTTCAACCTGCAAATCGGCCTTGACTAGACCAATTCTATATGCTTTCCAAATTGATCTGTCCAACGACATCTTTAACAAATTACCAAAAGCATGTGCTCGCCTACGCCCAGCACCCCCTCCGAAACCGATCTCCTGGTCACTAGACAAGGTACTCCATTTCGCCTCCAACTTGGACAACGATTCATGCCCCCTCAAGGATCTGACTCAGAAAGTTATATTTTTATTTGCTCTCGCCTCGGGAGCTCGAGTCAGTGAAATAGTGGCATTATCAAGAGAAGAGGGACACATCCTGTTTGCTGATTCAGGAGAAGTGACCCTCTCCCCTGATCCGACGTTTCTCGCTAAAAACGAATTACCCACCAAAAGATGGGGCCCTTGGAGAATATGCCCCCTGAAGGAGGATGTCTCTCTATGTCCAGTAGAGAGTCTCAAGGTCTATCTTCGCAGAACTTCGAACTTTGGTGGAGGCCAACTCTTCAAAGGAGAAACATCGGGCAGCGACTTGTCACTGAAACAATTAAGAGCGAAAATCACCTACTTCATTCGCAGAGCGGATCCGAACAGTACACCCGCTGGTCATGATCCTAGAAAAGTGGCATCGTCTCTGAACTTCTTTCAGAGCATGGACTTTGAAAGCCTTAAAAACTTTACGGGCTGGAAGTCCTCGCGAGTTTTCTTTAAACATTATGCGAAACAAGTGCACGAAGTCAAACATTTTGTGGTAGCCGCAGGTAGTGTTATGAAACCTGCACCTAACTCTGCGTAGAACAGTGAGTTACTTGGGACTCTAACTCTTCGGGTGCCTATGTTGACCCTCGAGCGATTCATAGTGATGTCTAAAAACACTTAGTGCTTTTATAACTGTTCTTATCCCAGGTGAAATGTCATAGTGTCACACAAGTGCCGCATGCCTTGAGCATGATGTGTTGTTTAAAGACTTGCGTTCCTCGAGAACGAGTACCTACTAATCCTGAAATTCCTTTTCAGATTCAAGAGCAAGCCTTTATTTCTATGTACATTATTATTACTGTAAATGAACTTTACTTTTGCTGTAAATTATTTAATTTCTGCATTGTGAAATAAAATTTCTATTTTATTACTTATGCGTCTCTTTCAGCTCCTACCTACTATGAAATACATACTGTCATAGTTTTATTTATTCCTCCTCTCTTATGGTCATGAAGAATTTAAGATGTCTAATCCTAAATTATATTCACCCTGTCTCAGTAAGGTTCCTACACGAATACTTACTTCTGATAACCAAGAGATGAACTCTATACACAGTGCCCAACCACCACTGGCCTAATTCAGAATGTTCCTATACAAATATCAAACATTCTGCTTCATCTCTAAGTTCTTAAAAGTTCTTCTGTCAGGATGAATAGCCCTTCAATACCACTTTGACGTCGGCATAGCCCATGGGAACTTCCTACCAATGGGGGGCAGGATACTTCGTTCCTATGGTTCTTTACCTAAGATTACTTTGCTGTTTTGTCAATGCCTAGGCACTTAACACTGGGGGAAAATCTACCACGATACATTGATTCTCTGGTACTCTTCCATCAGGACGCCATGGCTTGAGCCCAAAAAACGGATTTTGAGCGAAGCGAAAAATCTATTTTTGGGTGAGATAGCCATGGAGTCCTGATGGACCCTCCCTACTACTTCGTCCAGTTTTGTTCCCACCCTACACAATTGTATCATGGTGATGGGCAGCAACTGGCGTCAGGATAAAGACGGGCGTGACGTCATTAGAGCAATGGCGTCCGTTTGTTTACGTCTCGAGTATCAGTAGTAGCCACGAGTGAGATTAGCTGTGGAACGGCTCCCAGCTATTCTCAGCCCTTACACACCGAAGCATTAACTCTGTTCGGGGTGGAGATAGCTATGTGGCACGTTCAGACATGCGTGTCCCCTGTTGTATTACGATGTCTTAAAGGGAAACCTTTGAGATACTCGCTCCAGAAGTTAGAATTCTGTGATAACCTGTGGTTAAATTCTCTGGGAATATCTTAGTAGTCTTATACCCAAGGAAGCTACCAAACAGGAACCTTCCATCAGGACGCCATGGCTATCTCACCCAAAAATAGATTTTTCGCTTCGCTCAAAATCCGTTATATATACATATATATATACATGTATATATATATATATATATATATATATATATATATATATATATATATATATATACATACGTATATATACATATATATATATATATATATATACATATATATACATATATATATATATATATATATATATATATATATATATATATATATATATATATATATATATATATATATGTGTGTGTGTGTGTGTGTGTGTGTGTGTGTGTGTGTGGATCACCACTTTCTCATTACCATTAAGTTCATCATTAAGCACTGTTGTATAATGAACCTTCAGGCATCATATGAAGCCTATAATAATAATAATAATAATAATAATAATAATAATAATAATAATAATAATAATAATAATTCAACTGAAAAATCAAAGCTTTTTTTTTCACCCTCAATTTCAGCTTCCAGGCCGAATAAACTTACTAACACACTTTAACCATTCTCATTGAAACTTATTTCATGATTTTAAAACGAAAATCACAAAGTCATTCCAACTTTTTAAAAAGAACCCCTTTCGATTCTATGAAGGTAAAGGAGTTCATGATACTTCAAGTTACCAATTCGCTTTCGAAAAAAAAAGGAAAAATTACCTTTGACCAAAAAAAAACACTCGACTTAAATAGACTTTTAAAAATTATATAGCAAGCATTGAGTCTCTTTCAGGGTTCATTCTTTGGAGATTGTCAATGTTAACTCTTATAGAGTGAATTATAAATACCGTTTTTTCTGTTATGAACAAAGTTCACGAAGTCCTTGCATAGATCCCTTGGCCCATTTGCATTTACAATGCAAGTCGAAGCAGTTTTTGTGAATACGTAAGACTGGTTTACAAGAAAGTACCCTCCAGCTTTGGTGAATACGTAAGACTGGTTTAAAAGAAAGTACCCTCCAGCCTTGGTGAATACGGAAGACTGGTTCACAAAAAAAGTACCCTCCGGCCTTGGTGAATACGTAAGACTGGTTTACGAGAAAGTACCCAACAGACTTGGTTAATACACTAGACTGGTTTACGAGAAAGTACCCTACTGCCTTGGTTAATACACTAGACTGGTTTACGAGAAAGTACCTAAAAGCCTTGGTTAATACACTAGACTAGTTTACAAGAAAGTACCCTACTGCCTTGGTTAATACACTAGACTGGTTTACGAAAAAGTACCCAACAGCCTTGATTAATACACTAGACTGGTTTACAAGAAAGTACCCTACAGCCTTGGTGAATAGACTAGACTGGTTTACGAGAAAGTACCCAACAGCCTTTGTTAATACACTAGACTAGTTTACGAGAAAGTACCCTACAGCCTTGGTGAATAGACTAAACTGGTTTACGAGAAAGTACCCAACAGCCTTGGTTAATACACTAGACTGGTTTACAAGAAAGTACCCTACAGACTTGGTGAATACACTAGACTGGATTAAGAGAAAGTACCCAACAGCCTTGGTTAATACACTAGACTGGTTTACGAGAAAGTACCCTACAGCCTTGGTGAATACGTAAGACTGGTTTACGAGAAAGTACCCAACAGACTTGGTTAATACACTAGACTGGTTTACGAGAAAGTACCCTACAGCCTTGGTGAATACACTAGACTGGTTTACGAGAAAGTACCCAACAGCCTTGGTTAATACACTAGACTGGTTTTCGAGAAAGTACCCAACAGCCTTGGTTAATACACTAGACTGGTTTACGAGAAAGTACCCTACAGCCTTGGTGAATGCACTAGACTGGTTTACGAGAAAGTACCCAACAGCCTTGGTTAATACACTAGACTGGTTTACGAGAAAGTACCCAACAGCCTTGGTTAATACACTAGACTGGTTTACGAGAAAGTACCCAACAGCCTTGGTTAATACAATAGACTGGTTTACGAGAAAGTACCCAACAGCCTTGGTTAATACACTAAACTGGTTTACGAGAAAGTACCCAACAGCCTTGGTTAATACACTAGACTGGTTTACAAGAAAGTACCCAACAGACTTGGTTAATACACTAGACTGGTTTACAAAAAGGTACCCTCCAGCCTTGGTAAATACGTAAGACTGGTTTACGAGAAAGTACCCTACAGCCTTGGTGAATACGTAAGACTGGTTTACGTTAAACTACCCTCCAGCCTCAGTGACTACGTAAGACTGGTTTACGAGAAAGTACCCTCCACCCTTGGTGAATACGTAAGACTAGTTTACGAGAAAGTTCCCTCTAGCCTTTGTGAATACGTAAGACTGGTTTACGAGAAAGTACCCTCCAGCCTTGGTGAATACATAAGACTGGTTTACGAGAAAGTACCCTCCAGCCTTGGTGAATACGTAAGACTGGTTTACAAGAAAGTACCCTCCATCCTTGGTGACTACGTAAGACTGGTTTACGAGAAAGTTCCCTCCAGCCTTGGTGAATACGTAAGACCGGTTTACAAGAAAGTACCCTCCAGCATTGGTGGATACGTAAGACTGGTTTACAAGAAAGTACCCTCCAGCCTTGGTGACTACGTAAGACTGGTTTACGAGAAAGTTCCCTCCAGCCTTGGTGGATACGTAAGACTGGTTTACGTGAAAGTACCCTCCACCCTTGGTGAATACGTAAGACTGGTTTACGAGAAAGTTCCCTCCAGCGTTGGTGAAAACGTAAGACTGGTTTATCAGAAATACACTCCAGCCTTGGTGAATATGTAAGACTGGTTTACGAGAAAGTACCCTCCAGCCTTGGTGGATACGTAAGATTGGTTTACGAGAAAGTACCCTCCAGCCTTGGTGAATACGTAAAACTGGTTTACGAGAAAGTACCCTCCAGCCTTGGTGAATCCATATGACTGGTTAACAAAAACGTAACCTCCAGCCTTGGTGGATACGTAAGACTGGTTTACGAGAAAGTACTCTCCAGCCTTGGTGAATACGTAAGACTGGTTTATGAGAAGGTACCCCCCAGCCTTGGTGAATACGTAAGACTGGCTTACAAGAGAGTACCCTACAGCCTTGGTGAATACGTAAGACTGGTTTACGAGAAAGTACCCTCCAGCCTTGGTGAATACGTTAAACTGGTTTACGAGAAAGTACCCTCCAGCCTTGGTGAATCCATATGATTGGTTAACAAAAACGTAACCTCCAGCCTTGGTGGATACGTAAGACTGGTTTACGAGAAAGTACCCTACAGCCTTGGTGAATACGTAAGACTGGTTTACGAGAAGGTACCCTCCAGCCTTGGTGAATACGTAAGACTGGCTTACAAGAGAGTACCCTACAGCCTTGGTGAATACGTAAGACTGGTTTACAAGAAAGTACCCTCCAGCCTTGGTGAATACGTAAGACTGGTTTACAATAAAGTACCCTCAAGCCTTGGTGGATATGTAAGACTGGTTTACGAGAAAGTACCCTCCAGCCTAGATGGATACGTAAGACTGGTTTACGAGAAAGTAGCCTCCAGCCTTGGTGAATACGTAAGACTAGTTTACGAGAAAGTACCCTCCAGCCTTGGTAAATATGTAAGACTGATTTACGAGGAAGTATCCTCCATCCATGGTGAGTACGTAAGACGGATTTACGAGAAAGTACTCTTCAGCCTTGGTGAATACGTAAGACTGGTTTACGAGAAAGTACCCTCCAGCCTTGGTGAATACGCAAGACTGGTTTATGAGAAAGTACCCTCCAGCCTTGGTGAATAGGTGAGACTGATTTATGAGAAAGTACCCTCCAGCCTTGGTGAATACGTAAGTCTGGTTTACGAGAAAGTACCCTCCAGCCTTAGTGAATACGTAAGACTGGTTTACGAGAAAGTACCCTCCAGCCTTGATGATTACGTAAGACTGGTTTACGAGATAGTACCCTCCACCCTTGGTGAATACGTAAGACTGATTTACGAGAAAGTACCCTCCAGCCTAGATGGATACGTAAGACTGGTTTACGAGAAAGTAGCCTCCAGCCTTGGTGAATACGTAAGACTGGTTTACGAGAAAGTACCCAACAGCCTTGGTGAATATGTAAGTCTGATTTACGAGAAAGTACCCTCCATCCTTGGTGAATACGTAAGACTGGTTTACGAGAAAGTACCCTCCAGCCTTGGTGAATACGTAAGACTGGTTTACGAGAAAGCACCCTCCAGCCTTGGTGAATACGTAAGACTGGTTTATGAGAAAGTACCCTCCAGCCTTAGTGAATAGGTGAGACTGGTTTATGAGAAAGTACCCTCCAGCCTTGGTGTATACGTAAGACTGGTTTACGAGAAAGTACCCTATAGCCTTGGTGAATACGTAAGACTGGTTTACGAGAAAGTACCCTCCACCCTCGGTGAATACGTAAGACTGGTTTACGAAAAAGTTCCCTCCAGCCTTGGTGAATACGTAAGACTGGTTTACGAGAAAGTTCCCTCCACCGTTGGTGAATACGTAAGACTGGTTTACGAGAAAGTATCCTCCAGCCTTGGTGAATACGTAAGACTGGTTTACGAGAAAGTACCCTCCTGCCTTGGTGAATACGTAAGACTGGTTTACGAGAAAGTACCCTCCAGCCTTGGTGTATACGTAAGAGTGGTTTAAAAGAAAGTACCCTCCAGCCTTGGTGAATACGTAAGACTGGTTTACAAGGAAGTACCCTCCAGCCTTGGTGAATATGTAAGACTGGTTTACGAGAAAGTACCCTCCAGCCTTGGTGAATACGTAAGACTAGTTTACGAGAAAGTATCCTCCAGCCTTGGTGAATACGTAAGAGTGGTTTACAAGAAAGTACCCTCCAGCTTTCGTGGGTACGTAAGACTGGTTTACGAGAAAGTACCCTCCAGTCTTGATGAATACGTAAGACTAGTTTACAAGAAAGTACTCTCCACCCTTGGTGAATACATATGACTGGTTTCCAAGAAAGTACCCTCCAGCCTTGATTAATACACTAGACTGGTTTACGAGAAAGTTCCCTCCAGCCTTGGTTGATACGTAAGACTGGTTTACGAGAAAGTACCCTACAGCCTTGGTGAATACGTAAGACTGGTTTACAAGAAAGTACCCTATAGCCTTTGTGAATACGCAAGACTAGTTTACGAGAAAGTACCCTCCAGCCTTGGTGAATACCTAAGACAGATTTTCAAGAAAGTACCCTCCAGCCTTGGTTAATACACAAGACTAGTTTACGAGAAAGTATCCTCTAGCTTTGGTGAATACGTAAGACAGGTTTACGAGAAAGCACCCTCCAGCCTTGAATACATAAAACTGGTTTACGAGAAAGTACCCTCCAGCCTTGGTGAATACGTAAGACTGGTTTACGAGAAAGTACCCTCCAGCCTTGGTGAATACGTAAGACTGGTTTACGAGAAAGTACCTTCCAGCCTTTGTGAATACGTAAAACTGGTTTATGATGTAGTACCCTCCAGCCTTGAATACGTAAGACTGGTTTACGAGAAAGTACCCTCCAGCCTTGGTTAATACACTAGACTGGTTTACGAGAAAGTACCTTCCAGCCTTGGTGAATACGTAAAACTGGTTTATGATGTAGTACCCTCCAGCCTTGAATACATAAGACTGGTTTACGAGAAAGTACCCTCCGGCCTTGGTGAATACATAAGACTGGTTTACGAGAAAGTACCCTCCAGCCTTGGTGAATACGTAAGACTGGTTTACGAGAAAGTACCTTCCAGCCTTGGTGAATACGTAAAACTGGTTTATGATGTAGTACCCTCCAGCCTTGAATACGTAAGACTGGTTTACGAGAAAGTACCCTCCAGCCTTGGTTAATACACAAGACTAGTTTACGAGAAAGTATCCTCTAGCTTTGGTGAATACGTAAGACGGGTTTACGAGAAAGCACCCTCCAGCCTTGAATACATAAGACTGGTTTACGAGAAAGTACCCTCCAGCCTTGGTGAATACGTAAGACTGGTTTACGAGAAAGTACCCTCCAGCCTTGGTGAATACGTAAGACTGGTTTACGAGAAAGTACCTTCCAGCCTTGGTGAATACGTAAAACTGGTTTATGATGTAGTACCCTCCAGCCTTGAATACGTAAGACTGGTTTACGAGAAAGTACCCTCCAGCCTTGGTGAATACGTAAGACTGGTTTACGAGAAAGTACCTTCCAGCCTTGGTGAATACGTAAAACTGGTTTATGATGTAGTACCCTCCAGCCTTGAATACATAAGACTGGTTTACGAGAAAGTACCCTCCAGCCTTGGTGAATACATAAGACTGGTTTACGAGAAAGTACCCTCCAGCCTTGGTGAATACGTAAGACTGGTTTACGAGAAAGTACCTGCCAGCCTTGGTGAATACGTAAAACTGGTTTATGATGTAGTACCCTCCAGCCTTGAATACGTAAGACTGGTTTACGAGAAAGTACCCTCCAGCTTTGGTGAATACGTAAGACTGGTTTACAAGAAAGTACCCTGCACCCTTGGTGAATACATAAGACTGGTTTACGAGAAAGTACTCTCCAGCCTTCGTTTTTTCTTCATGATAGCAGGTGAAGTTACTATTCTGATGAAGCAATATTCAGTTTTATAGCAAAAAAAAATATCTTATTAATTTGAGCGGCAAACTGCCGTTGTAGGGTTGTATGTACTTACAAACATCTTGAAAGAAATTATTTGTCGATAGAAATTTACTTAGTGACATAGCTTAATATGAATACATGAAAATATGCATAAGGAAATATGGTTTAAGACCAAGCAACCAGAAAAATTGTTACTTTTCTCAATTCATTGAAGGTTCAACCTGCTTTTCGTATAGTTATGAAATAAACTTTTACTTTGATCTATATTTTTCATAGTTTTTCAATTACACGAGAACTCAGTGACACGTTACCTCTAGTTTTGATATTTCAATTATCAGTAATGTCACCTGATTCAACTTTCTATTGGTCAAAAAGTAGTAAAATAGTTTTAGTACGGCTTTTTTAATTTTTGTATTTCAAGTATCAGTAATGCCTGATTCAACTTTCATCAGACCAAGAGTAGTAAAATGGTTTTACTACGTCTTGTAATTGTACTAAGTCTCGTTTGCTTATGCTCATGACGGCACATGTCAATATAATCCGTCAATGTGATGCCCGACTTCAAATATCTTCAAAAGAAAATTATGTGGATGAAGTTGTCATTCTAGTGTTTATTGGGTCACCGTTAAATACTTCTTAGTATTCATATCGTGAAACCCAGTAAAGAATTTTCAGTAAGAAATTTTGTTTTAACTTCAATGTATTTTTTTTTTTTTTTTTTTCTGATGACTTCTCCACTCGTCTAAGTAACATTGATCTATTGTGGTCGCTGTTGCTGTTATCTTTTTATGGCTTTGGTGGATATAAAAAAAAAACTACACAATATTCTAGAAGTAATGTTAAAAAGGCCATTGATATCATAATGCTAAAGTATCATTTTTCTGGTAATTTTTTCAGGTGTCAAAGTAACATTATGTTCTATCTTATTTTTGGCCACTGTTGTTTTTTATGTTTTTTTTATTTATTTATTTTTTTTTTTTTATAAAAACTACTACACAGTATTCTAGAAGATTTTACCCACCGTGACCAATTTGTGGACTAATCTTCCTAATCTGGTAGTTGAATCGCTTGAACTTGAAAAGTTCAAACTCGCAGCGAATGTTTTGATGTTGAGCAGGCAGACATGTCTCTTTTATAGTCTATATATGAAAGATGTGTTTTAATGGTGTTATTGTCCTTGAAATATTTTATTTTAATTGTTCACTTGTATATTTTATCTATTTCTTTATTTCATTTCCTCACTGGGCTATTTTCCCCTGTTGGAGTCCTTATTCTGCGTTTCCAAATTGGGTTGTAGCTTAGTTGATGATAATAATAATAATAATAATAATAATAATAATAATAATAATAATAATAATAATAAATAACAACAATACTAATAATAATAATAATAATAATAATAATAATAATAATAATAATAATAATAATAATAATAATAATAATAATAATAATAATAATAATAATAATAATAATTTAGTATCTCTGATGGTTACATAAATATTCAACCATATGAGTGATGTTACGGTCGCTAAACCGTAAAAGATATCAACAAGTAGGGGAAAAAATTACGGTTGCCGATATTTTACAGAAATACGGTGAATTTCAGGTTAAAATTATGAGATTTTTATGTGTAAAGGCTTAAAATTACGGGTTTTTTTAAGTGTAAAGGGTTAAAATTACGGGTTTTTTAAGTGTAAAGGGTTAAAATTACGGGTTTTTTTTAAGTGTAAAGGGTTAAAATTACGGGTTTTTTTAAGTGCAAAGGGTTAAAATTACGGGTTTTTTTTAAGTGTAAAGGGTTAAAATTACGGGTCTTTTAAGTGAAAAGAGTTAAAATTACGGGTTTTTTAGGTGTAAAGGGTTAAAATTACGGGTTTTTTTAAGTGTAAAGAGTTAAAATTATGGTTTTTTAAGTATAATGGTTAAAATTACGGGTCTTTTAAGTTTAAAGAGTTAAAATTACGGGTTTTTTAAGTGCAAAGGGTTAAAATTACGGGTTTTTTAAGTGCAAAGGGTTAAAATTACGGAGTTTTTTTAAGAGTAAAGGGTTAAAATTACGGGTTTTTTTAAGTGAAAAGAGTTAAAATTACGGGTTTTTTAAGTGTAAAGAGTTAAAATTACGGTTTTTTTTTAAGTGTAAATGGTTAAAATTACGGATTTTTTAAGTGTAAAGAGTTGCAAACATATATTGAAACAGAAAGGGTAGATAAGGCCATCAAAGTGAAGACTGGGAGAAAAAAAACTAATGATAATTGATAAATTAGGGGTTGAATATAAACAAAGGGAAAATAATGTTGATCCAAAGAGATGCAAATATAGGGAAATGAGTTCAGGAATAAATGAATCTTGGATTAAAGTAGACGTTGGAGATGCACTCTTTGTGGAAAGGATCATCGCCCTGTTAATGGATTTTTAACTATATGAATACAGGTATCAGAAAGGGTTTATGTAAATGAACTAAATGTAAGACGAAAAAAAAAAAAAAAAAAAAAAGGGAATTACTACATGTTTATGAATGATGGAAATAAAGGTTCCATTTGATACATCGAAATTAGTGCATTCGGGGTAAGTATGCATATATTTAAATTACATATGTATGTATATCTATATTGTATGTGCGTATTCCATTGGGTATATGGAAATTAATGCATTCGGGTGTAAAATATGCATTGATGTAAATTACATATGTATGTATGTAAATCTATATTGTATGTGCGTCTAAGTATATATATATATATATATATATATATATATATATATATATATATATATATATATATATATATATATAATATTGTGTGCATCGGTGTGTAGTGTATATATACATACTCATGTTCTAAATCTATAGTATGGTTCCAAGGAGTTTTTTCACAAGTTAATACTAGTAAACTGTTTGAGCAAAAATCTGTCAGTTTAGAGGCTGTGTAGTTGAATCAGTAGAACTTCAAAAGTTCAAAGTTGGAGCAAATGTTATGTTGACCAGGCTGACATGAGTCTTTTTATTGTTTATATAGGACATATCTGTTTTTGACATTGTTAATAGTTTATATAAGACATCTGTTTTGACGCTGTTACTGTGTTTAGAATGATATATTGTTATTATTCTCATCATTTATTTATTTCCTTATATCCTTTCCTCACTGGGCTATTTTTCCCTATTGGAGCCCTTGGTCTTATAGCATCTTGCTTTTCCAACTAGAGTTGTAGCTTGGCTAGTAATAATAATAATAATAATTATAATAATATTGAGTGCATAGGATGTTAAAGCCCATACATTTCTTTTTAGAGAAAGTGGCATTTTACATTTTGTCATTTTATTTTCCAAAACACACCATCCTAGGCTTACACTTCTTTTAATTTTGGTCTGATTTATTTAGGGGAACCCTTAATGTCTGCCCTAGGTAAAACAATCTCCTTTGGAGTTCGTCTATAAGGGCTATTTGTTATCTCGCTACATTTTACTGAAACATTATTTTAATTTTGCTCACATTCATTTTCAATCCTTCGTTTCTGCTTTCTCTATCCAAATCTTCTATCATATTTTCCAATTCCTCCCATGATTCACTAAATAGAAATGTCATCTGTGAATCCTAAGTTGTTAAGATTTTCCCCATTAATGTTAATTCCTATATATTTCCCAATCTAAAGTCTTAAAAACTTCTTCCAGGCAAGCTATGAATAATTTAGGCGAGATGAAGTCTCTCCGTATAATTGCTTTCTCAATCTGATTTTTCTCACTATCGTTATGCAGTTTTAGGATTGCTTCGAGTGTTCTAATATAAGATTCATCTATTCCTTATCTTTGAATTGCCTTCATTACCGCTGAAGTTTTTACATAATCGAAAGCTTTCTCAGAGTCAATAAATGTCATTAATTGCTTTCTCAATATGATTTTTCTCACTATCTTCATGTAGTTTTAGGATTGCTTCAAGTGTTCTAATATAAGATTCATCTATTCCTTATCTTTGAATTGCTTTCATTACCGCTGAAGTTTTTACATAATCGAAAGCTTTCTCAGAGGCTATCAATGCCATACTTTACTGTTGCTTAGTCATGTAGTGCTGCTTCCAAATATTTCATGTGGTGTTTGAAACTATTCTGATCTTTGGATCCTTGAGGTCTTGTTCTCCCATCCACTTGTGGTGGTATACAAGTACACTGGGGTAGCGAGCTAATTATACTGTAAAGCAGCGAAAAAGTATGCACTTATCTAGGAGAAGCCCTTTCACAATTAACAATAACGAAGGACATCTAAGCCTTCATCGTCTGTCTGTGCCCCCATAGAGATGGACAAGAGCCTTCTTTTACATCATGATTTACTGTATGTTCTCTTTTGACACTATTCATGAACATATCAGCTTCGTGTTTAAAGAGAACTGACAACTCTTTTATTTCCTCTCTCTCTCTCTCTCTCTCTCTCTCTCTCTCTCTCTCTCTCTCTCTCTCTCTCTCTCTCTGCTCATGGCTTTAAGGGCCAAAAAAATCAACTTGAATAAGGCAGTTTCAGAAAAACAGAAGTAGACAGTCCTCTCACGGAAATGTTATCTGTAGCATCTACCATAAAATGTAATGTGAATTATAATGAAATTAGAAAATTAACCCATATTTATATGACAATGGGTCATTTATACTTGTCATGTATAAATGACAAGTAAAATTTCACGAAGATTAATTTAAGGAAATAACA
The DNA here is from genome assembly GCF_036898095.1 of Palaemon carinicauda. Classification (NCBI taxonomy): domain Eukaryota; kingdom Metazoa; phylum Arthropoda; class Malacostraca; order Decapoda; family Palaemonidae; genus Palaemon; species Palaemon carinicauda. The sequence continues at coordinate 53,114,280 of NC_090750.1, read as the reverse complement.
AAAGGCATTAATGTTTAAAATTTTAAGAACTTAGTATTGTTTTGCACAGTATCTTAAACTAGTCTCCTCTATAGCCAGCTTAAATCTTGATCAACCGTAGCCAAGATAAATAGAATCACCTCAAATTAAGTTCCGTGAGAATTACCCTCTCTCTCTCTCTCTCTCTCTCTCTCTCTCTCTCTCTCTCTCTCTCTCTCTCTCTCTCTCTCTCTCAGGCAACAGAATTGATCAAATTAACCTCGTTTAAGTTCGAATGAAGATGAAGCCATTTAAGGAATCTCTCTCTCTCTCTCTCTCTCTCTCTCTCTCTCTCTCTCCTCTCTCTCTCTCTCTCTCCTCTCTCTCTCTCTCTCTCTCTCTCACACACACACACACACACACACGAAATAAGAAATAAAAGGTTGATCAAATTAACCTCTTAAGTTCAAATGAAGATGAAGCCATTTCAGGAATCTCTCTCTCTCTCTCTCTCTCTCTCTCTCTCTCTCTCTCTCTCTCTCTCTCTCTCTCTCTCTCTCTCTCTCTCATACACACACACACACACACACACACACACACACACACGAAATAAGAAACAAAAGGTTTCATCGCAGAAACCTTTCTAGGTAGTACAAGAAGTTCATCCTTCTTTGAATGAAAGTGACCCTTCCCAATATCTATGGCCAAATCTTATTTGATTTCTTTTGACATTTTCAAGACGAATTTGCAAAAATTTTAAAAACAAGGCAAAACAAGAAAAATAAAACTAAGTTTATGAGAATTCATGTCGAGGTCTAGAAAATTGGCAAATGAAAATCCGCTTTGACAATCATTTGTAATTACGCATTTGTCAAGCAATAAAAAACCCCTTGGTATAGAAATTGTACATCAGTACTGAAAAGTTAAATACTGTCAATAGTATTTGGTATGATTGGTTTAATAGATTAAAATGATACCTAATGGTGAGTGTATGCGTATGATT
>NC_090750.1:53103319-53105819 GCF_036898095.1 Palaemon carinicauda | reverse complement strand
TATAATAAATGGATTTTTATTGTATTACGTAAACACCAAATTCCTTTTCTTTCCAAAGGTTTTTTTTTTTTAATAGAATACCTTATGGATGTTAATTCCCCGCCAATTAATTCATTCAAAAGTAAATTTGCTGACAAAAATCACACCTAAAAAGTTAAAAAGAGTCATACAGAGTTAAAAAAAAGAAAAAAAAAAAAACATTATCAATGGTGAGATCCGTATGTTGAGTAGCCACTGTCCTTGACCTACTTACAATCATACTTTGAGATTTGTAAGGATTCAATTTCTTACCCCATTCTGCACCATGCACTAATTTTAGCTAGATCTCTATTACGGGATTCAGCAACCCCAGATCTATACTCAAGAGATGAAACTGATGCAAAGAGAGTAGCAGAACTTAAAAATAAACGCAGCTAAAAAAAAAAAAAAAAAAAAAAAAAAAAAAAAAAAAAAAAAAAAAAGTATAAAGAAAAAAAATAACTTTTACTTAATCAAGAAATAGAATTTTGGGTAATTCTAGAATGATATTCATAGAGATTACAACTTTACATAAAACAGAAAACTGAATTATGTTGATACAAAATGAAAAATACAGAAGTATTGTGAAGAATAAAAGAATAATAACTTTTACTTAATCAAGAAATAGAATTTTGGGTAAGGTCTTGAATGATATTCATAGAGATTACAACTTTATAGAAGTCATAAAACTGAATTATGTGGCTACAAAATGAAAAATACAGAAGTATTCGTGAAATAACGCTTAATCGTCTGTTACAAGATCTAGTATGAGCTCATGTCTATTTTAATGATAATTACATAACCATATTAAGGTTTAATAACTTTTGCATGAACTTACTATAGTTATACAATATGAACAACAATGTTTATCCTAGTGAATAACTTATTCACCTGTTTCTATGCTGTTTCACGATCGCAATTTAGACTTGTTTAACTCACTCTCTCTCTCTCTCTCTCTCTCTCTCTCTCTCTCTCTCTCTCTCTCTCTCTCTCTCTCTCTCTCTCTCTCTCTCTCTCTCTCTCACTTAATTTTGCTAGCGAATCTTTCAATAGCATATCCATTAAGATACCCTAAACAGCACGTCTATGCCCACAATATAACTCTTAATGTTAGCTTACTGTGTAGAAGCAATTTATTATAAGGGCTAATCTTCTCATTCACGGTTACGAAGTGAACCTGTTTGGGAAGATAGTTTTGAAGTAGCGTAAGTTAATATTTTTTTTAATTGAATCTCTGTAGTATTATTATTATTATTATTATTATTATTATTATTATTATTATTGTTGTTAATGTTAATGTTAATGTTAATGTTATGTTAATGTTAATGTTATTGCTATTGCTATTGCTATTGCTATTGCTATTGCTATTGCTATTATTATTATTATTATTATTAATATTATCATTAGCCAGCCTACAACCCTAGTTAGAAAAGAGAGATTCTGTAAGCCCAAGGGTTCCAACGTTGAAAAATAGCCCAGTGAGGAAAGGAAACAAGGAAATAAACGATATAAGAAGTAATGAAAAAAAATAAAAATATAATATTTTAAAAACCACTAAAACTTATATAGATAATCCATATATATGCTCTGAAAAGATTTATGTCAGCCTGTTCAACATAAAAACATTTGCTGCAAGTTTGAACTTTTGAAGTTCTACTGATTTAACTACCCGATTAGGAAGACCATTCACAACTAATTAAATTCACTTAAAGAAAACCTTGACTCATTCGCAAAGTAAATTACGAAACCACACGCTCATCAAATTAATATTCCAAACCATCACATTGGAACGTGTTTCTGCTGATGTGACATGAGTCTTAAGCGGGGTTTACACTGTCGAAACGTTCGTCGAATCGGTTGTCAAACGGTTCGTCGAACCTGATTGTTGAACCTGGTTGTCTAACCTGGTTGTCGAACGGTTTGTCGAAGCTGGTTGTCGAATGGTTTGTCGAACCTAGTTGTCGAATGGTTTGTCAAACCTGGTTGTCGACCGATTCGTCGAACAGTTCGTCGAACCTGGTTGTCAAATGGTTTGTCAAACCTGGTTGTCTAACCTGCTTGCCAAACTGTTCAAAGAGGTGCAATCAGTCTCAAATGCATAAGGTTTGTGGACAATGAAGCTCCGCCCACATAGGTCAGGCGAGAACAGACTTTCCTCCGAACCGTTGTTCGACAACCAAATACCCTGTTCACACATTCGAACATCACTTCAAACACTTATATCAACCCGCCTTTAAGTTCTGACATTTGAAGCGATAGGTTGACTGCACCAAGCGAACGATGACGAATAAATTGAAGCACTTCAGTAAATGCGTCGACTCAGAAATCGACCTGGTGAAATTGAGCCGGCGAAAATAAGAGGAACCAGATGGTTTGGGGGTTCATCAGTTGATATTTTGAGCCCATTTCCAGCACATTTACAGCATATTTCCAGGCGATGGGATCTCTTTTGCCTTGGAGCACGACTTGATATTTTGAGCAC
>NC_090750.1:53080819-53093319 GCF_036898095.1 Palaemon carinicauda | reverse complement strand
AAGAGAGATGAGATAGAACAACATTCCCAAGCTAACAATGCCGTAATATGGCTAGGAAATTAATTTAATTCATAGTCCAGAGTAATATTTCAAGCCTAACTTAATTTAACCTGAGAGAATTAATCATAATCAATTAGAATTAATTAGACTCTAGTGAAATAAAGTCCTGAACATATGCATAGTTCAGAGTAATATTTCAGGTCTAACCTGACCTACCATGATAGAATTAATTAGAATTAATTATAATTAGAATTAATTTTACTCTAGTGAAAGAAAGGCTTGAACATATGCATAGTTCAGAGCAATATTTCAAGCCTAACGTAACTTAACCTGAGAGAATTAATCAAAATGAGTTAGAATTAATTAGAATTAATTGCACTCTAATGAAACAAAGGCCTGAACATTTGCTTAGTTCGGCGCACAATTTCAGGTCTAACCTAACCCACCATGATAAAATTAATTAGAATTATAATTAATTATAATGTATTACTCTAATTACTCATATGCATGAGTATACAATATGTGGAGGATCTAACTAAATGTTGTTGTTGTTCTTAAAATATTTTAATTTTTATTATTTATCACTTCACTTGTAGTTTATTTCCTTGTTTCCTTTCCTCACTGGGCTATTTTTCCCTGTGGAGCCTTTGGGCTTAGAGCATCTTGCTTTACCAACTAGGGTTGTAGCTTAGCTTGTAATAATAATATGAATTAAGAGACAGTTTGATACAAAATGGAATTAAGATAATAAATTATTAGATTGTCACAGCTATCATCACAACATATGATATTCCAAATTCGGTTCCCTTCGTATTTATCTCTAAGGTCATTTTATAAAACTTGCATTGATTGTTGATATGTCTCCTTCAATAATCTTCTCCCAAAAAAATAATATTCTCTCTCTCTCTCTCTCTCTCTCTCTCTCTCTCTCTCTCTCTCTCTCTCTCTCTCTCTCTCTCTCTCTCTCTCTCTATTAGAGCAAATCCCTAAGATATTTCTCCTTCGAAGCTAGAATGTTTCCTACATCCAGCAATTCTCTCTCTCTATTTTCTTTTCATCCTATTTCTTCTTCCATTTCCAAAATTCTTTGCGTAGTTGTTTTCTTTTCTTCCGTTAGGCCTAAGTCTGGTGGGACTAATAATAATAATAATAATAATAATAATAATAATAATAATAATAATAATAATAATAATAATAATAATAATAATAATAATAATAATAGGATTTTCTATATTAGGGAAGGAAAAGACTAATGTCATGAGTCAACTAGGCAGTGTCATTTTCCTTCCGAAACACCACCACCTACGGGCTGCAGAATTGCCAAGAGCCCTTACTTGGCCACAAGGACCAGGCAATCTACAACAACAACAACAACAACAATAATAATAACAATAAACACCCTCGCCCTTGTTTACGGAAACACTTCTCAGAAAAAAAGGGAGGAACTCAATTTATCCTAAACCCTTGATGATGAAGATCAAGGAAGGTCTTCAGCCCTTACGTAAGATACCCACTATGTTTGGCTTAGATATTAATCGTCATTAAGCGCCTTTTGAAGTTACATTCTCTCAAGTTTCCAATAGAATAATCTCTCCAGCATTATGGGAGGTACTTGTTACTCAAAGGAAACCTTTCCAGTGTTCATCTCGCGACACAATCATAAGAACAAATATACTTGGGTGGAGAGGCAACTAAAACATTATTATTATTATTATTATTATTATTATTATTATTATTATTATTATTATTATTATTATTATTATTAGTCAAGCTACAACCCTAGTTGGAAAAGCAAGAGGCTATAAGCCCAAGGGCTCCAATAGGGAAGAATAGCCCAGTGAGGAAAGGAAATAAGGAAATAAAAAAATGATGAGAATATATTAACAATAAATCATTCTAAAAACAGATATGTCCTATATAAAGTATTAACAACGTCAAAAACAGATATGTCATATATAAACTATAAAAAGAGTCGTGTCAGCCTGGTCAACATAAAAACATTTGCTCCAACTTTGATTACTTGGATTTAAAGGTTTAACGGCCGCACATGAATGGCAGGGGGAAAGGACCGTGACATTGCCCTAGACTCCTAGAGACTGACCATATATAAAAATGATCAGAGCCCAAGCCCCCTCTCCATCCAATCTAGGACCAAGGAGGGCCAGACAATGGCTGTTGATGACTCAGCAGATAGACCTATAGGCTCCCCAAAAACATCCCATCCTTAGCTCACAAGGTTGGTAAGGTTGCAGCGACCAAAGAAACTAACGAGTTTGAACGGGTCTCGAATCCCAGTCTGGCGTTCAACAGTCAAGGACAAACAATCATACATTCGTACAAAGCATGTACAGTCGGACACAGGAATACATGTTACACCTCACTCCTAGGAAGTATATCAAGTCACACCCTTAACGAGCGTAGAGTTCCTGTCATATATTGATTTTTTAATATTATGATTTGTGTATCATTTGAGTAATGATTTTGGGAAACTGTTGATAATAATAATTATTAACATTTCATTATATTGCATCAATAGGTAATGACGCATGTTAGATTCAATATGGGGAATATAATCACTTCTGTTTTTTATATTGTTTTAGCATAGTGAGATTTTCATATATCCAAATTGAACTTATATTAAAAAGTCTTATTTTCTAATAAATTCTAAATGTTTTTAGGGAGCAGATATTACTTTTCCATTATTTGATTTTCCTGACACGCTGCATAGATTCCCTCTTGAAGAAGGAAAATAAAAATATTCTTCATTCCATCAACGGGCCGGAAATCAAACAATGAGGCAGGAGAATGAAATAGTTTTGAAGCCAATAAATCACTGGACTAATACTCTCTCTCTCTCTCTCTCTCTCTCTCTCTCTCTCTCTCTCTCTCTCTCTCTCTCTCTCTCTCTCTCTCTCTCTCTCTCTCATATATATATATATATATATATATATATATATATATATATATATATATATATATATATATATATATATATATCTATATATATAGATATATATATAAATATATATTTATACATATACATATACATATGTATATGTATATATATATACACATGTATATATATAATATATATATATATATATATATATATATATATATATATATGTATATATATATACACATGTGTATATATATACATATACATATGTATATATATATATATATATATATATATATAGATATATATATATAGATTATATATATATATATATATATATATATATATATATATATATATATATATATATATATATATCTATATATATATATATATATATATATATATATATATATATATATATATACCGCATATATATATATACAGTATATGTATATGTATATATATATATATATATATATATATATATATATATATATATATATATATATATATATATAATCATCCTTTTCTAAAAAAAATCTAGATCCTACCCCTCGAAGAGGAAAGGAAGAATGAAAGACCAATACGATATTCTATAATTCAGTGGGTTTCAATAGGGGATTCCCTCTCCTCGAAATAAAACGGCAAATATATATATTTTGAGGGTACACTCGTCTACACTATTCTATTTTATTTCTCTTCCTCCTCTCGTTTGAAGGTTTTATAGTTTACATATGATCGATCTATACTGTTAAGAATTGGCATTAAAAAAAACCGTAAATGCCTGGCAACATTTATTCCAGGATGTTTACCGTTTTAAAAACTGATATATTGACAGGAGTGATATTATGATCACTAACCCGTAAAAGATAATGAGAAAGTAGGGTAAATTATCGGTCGCCTCTATTTTACTGAAATACGGTTGAGAACAGTAGATTTTTACGTAGGATTTCCGATTAGAATTACTGTTTTTCCTAGGTGTAATTTGATATTACTGTTCTTAAAATATTTCATTTTGATTGCTTCTTACTAATCTGTGGGAGAATATTGGCTCTTGGTCAAAGGGAGAATTGTCCAGGAAGGTTAAAGGTCTCGGGATCATCTCTTGAAAAGTCAATATCAATCTCTTGATCCTTTTGGAAGTAATTTTCATCACGAACGAAGTTTTGCTGATATTGTGGCTTTGTGGGTGGGGCCGGGGGTGGGGGGGGGGGCCGCGAGGGAATATAGTGCAATGATCAATCACTGTACTGGGGTGGGGGAGGGAGGGGTATAACACCCCTGATCGTTTCAATTACTTTAGTTGGGAAATATTTTGTACTCTTGATGGAAGTTATCATATTAAATTAAAACTTTTTCAATTACTTGTTACAGTTGGTCTAGTTTAAGATTTTCACGTTTTTAAATTATTTTGATTTATTTCCAGATGCACTAAATTACAATTTGATTTTCTTATATTGGTATTTCTTTCTTTAACAAAACGGTTGAAAGTAATATTGCAAACTATACTGAAATGTTACTTTGGTTCACTTTAAATTTATTTTTATTTAATTTGTAACTTTTAAAGGTGTTCTCTGCAAAAATTTTCAGAAAAAAAAATCTCTCAAAAAATTTACTACCAATAATTTTCTGATATAACCCTCTCAACTGTCGTCTTTGTACATTGTTAAAAAAACCGTAATTCTATTAGGGAACTCTTCGTAAAATTATACTGTTCCCAGCAGTAATTTTATCATACTTTGTTATTATATCCGTTTTAGAAACGGTAAATGCCTGGTAACATTTATTCCAGGATTTTTACCTGTTTTCAACGTTAAATTTTTAAGTGTGTTTACCATTTGATTCGATTTCTAAGATTCAACGAGAATATTTATAGTTTCACATCAAGAAGGACTCAGCACTTTATAGTAAATGAGATGTAGCAAAAAAAGAAAAAAAAAAAGGCTCGCAGTCCCCAAAAGAGGTGATTTAATCTTTATTTTTGGATGTCATCTTAAATCTTCAAGGCTTTTTTTTAATATATATATATATATATATGGGGATATATGTATGCTGACTTCTTTTGAAAATCTAACAGACTAAACTCATCATCGTCATCTCCTCTTACGCCTATTGACGCAAAGGGCCTCGGTTAGATTTCGCCAGTCGTCTCTTATCTTGAGCTTATAATTCAATACTTCTCCATTCATCATATCCAACTTCACGCTTCATAGTCCTCAGCCATGTAGGCCTGGGCATTTCCAACTCTTCTATAGTGCCTTGTGGAGCCCCACTGAACGTTTGATGAACTAATCTCTCTTGGGGAGGGCGAAGAGCATGACCAAACCATCTCCATCTACCCCTCATCATGATCTCATCCACATATAGCACTAGAATCATCTCTTAAGTTTCATTTCCAATCCTGTCCTGCCATACCTACCAGGGGGTACCCCAGAAGTACACACGGATACCCCACTCCCGCAAATTGCCTAACCAGTGGGTTGTACTTAGGAAAGGAGGAGAAATGACAGTTGCTGAATCTTTGTTGAGTCTTTGTGTCCGTGTGTCGAAATATTTATACTTCATTTTTTTTTACGGTTACGGTAAACCAGTCGGTAAAAATTAAGCCTTTCCTTTCGGAAATCACTACGCGTCTACTAGTTTTAGATGAACACGTGCAAATACACCAAGAAAAATTAATAATTTTTTTCTGCCTTTTTCTTACATCATTAAATATTTTGGAAAAGGATAAACTTTCTAAACAAAACAAAAAATTCTTCCTGACAGAGAAGAGTAACGAGATAGAGCGCTCGTCAAATTATGTAATAGAATCTCGTTAGTTTCCGTATACGAAATACCGATTGAAATATTAGACTCCTGAACGAAAGGCCTGAAGGAAGCTAGCTGAGCGCTCTCTCTCTCTCTCTCTCTCTCTCTCTCTCTCTCTCTCTCTCTCTCTCTCTCTCTCTCTCTCTCTCTCTCTCTCTCTCTCTAATTTGGTTGCGATGTTTAAGGGCTAATATTTTTCTGGCACATATTTTCGAATAATATAATAGTATTATTATTATTACTATTATTATTTGCTAAGCTACAGCCCTAGTTGGAAAAGCAGGATGCTATAAGGGCAGGGGCTCCAACAGGGAAAATGGCTGTGAGGAAAGGAAACAAGGAAAAATAAAATATTTTAAGAAGAGCAACAATATTAAAAGAAATATCACTTTATAAACTATAAAAACTTTAACAAAACAAGAGGAAGAGAAATAAGATTAAGATAGAACAGTGTGCCCGAGTGTAACCTCAAGCAAGAGAACTCTACCCCAAAACAGTGGAAGACCATGGTACAGAGGCTAAGGCACTACCCAAGATTAGAGAAGAATGGTTTGATTTTGTTGTGTCCTTCTCCTAGAAGAGTTGCTTACCATAGCTAAAGAGTCTCTTCTACCCTTACAAAGGGGAAAGGAACATCTAGGAAACGTGTTGAGTCCCTGCATCTATTTAATGTTTAAAGGCCGCTCGTGAATGGCAGAGGCAAGGGGCAGGGATAACACCCTAAAGACTAGCCATATATACATATGATTAGAGCCCAAGCCCCCTATCCATCCAATCTAGGACCAGGCAGGGTTCTTAGGCCGGGAGCACACTAGCAACTCTGTGGCGCCACAGAGCCACGGCATCGTGAGGCGGGGATGTGGTCTCCCATAGGTTTCCATTGTTTTCAAGTTTTGCCGTGCAAACTTGCGACTGTGGCAAGCGACTGTGGCTCTCTGTCGCTCATCCCCACCACAGGCACGGCGTGGCTTTGAAAACAATGGAAACCTATGGGAGACCACATCCCCGCCACACGATGCTGTGGCTTTGTGGCGCCACAGTCGCTAGTGTGCTCCCGGCGTAAAGGTCGCTCATGAATGGCAGATGCAAGGGACAGTGACATGTACCCTCAAGCGAGAGAACTCTAACCCGAGAGAGTGGAAAGCCAGGGTACAGAGACTATGGCACTACACAAGAATAGAATAGATGGATGATATTTATATTTTCTTTGGAATTTACTTATTCTTCGAGTGTGTAAATGGTAAATGAATAACCTATAAAGCTTTTTAAAAATGGCATAATTTTAAAACTGAAAAACATTAACCTTTTAAGAGGTTTAAAGGCTGCTCATGAATTGCAGGGGCAAGGGACAGTGACATTGCCCTATCGAGAAGGACAATGCCCTAGAGACTGACCATATACATAATGATCAGTGCCCAAGCCCCCAAGCTGGGACCAAGGTGGGCCAGGCAATGGGTGCTGATGACTCAGCAGATAGACTTACAGGCTCCCCCAAACCTCACCCCCCCCCCCCCCTCCTTAGCTCACAAGGAAAGTGAGGTTGCAGTGACCAAAGGAACTCACGAGTGAGAGTGGGACTCGAACCCTAGTCTGGCGTTCACCAGTCAGGGATATTACCACATTGGCCACCACAATCCTCTTATATGGACATTAGAGCGAAAAAGATATATCTGATTATGTTTTTCAAACATGAATGTTATTTACAAATGTTTTATATAACGTCAATCTCATATTCTGGGTGTCCAATTAAGACAAGCTAATGTTTGTTTAGGCGGTCTATTTCAAAAGTGGGTTTTTTTTTCTAAAGTTTGCCATAAAAATCTAGACTACCATATTTACCTATTGGACTAAAAAGGGGTGGGCGTGATGAAATTCTAATTGAACGGATCAAATTTTCAATTTATATGAAATGTGATGTCTTAGTGAAATTGCATCTTTTGAACTTTAACTTCTCAGGTTTACCTACGAAATAAATCGCTTTTTTAGCTACTAATGCATGACTTGTCCATTCAAGTTGTCGTTTTTTTTTTCTTCACTTTCATTTACGTTATCATATTTTTTCTTCATTTTCATTTACGTTATCGTATTTTTTCTTCACTTTCATTTGCGTTATCGTATTTTTTCTTCTCTTTCATTTACGTTTTCATATTTTTTCTTCACTTTCATTTTCGTTATCGTATTTTTTCTTCACTTTCATTTACGTTATCGTATTTCTTCTTCACTTTCATTTACGGTATTGTATTTTTTCTTCACTTTCATTTACGTTATCATATATTTTCTTCACTTTCATTTACGTTATCGTATTTTTTTTTTACTTTCATTTACGTTATTGTATTTTTTCTTCACTTTCATTTACGTTATCATATTTTTTCCTAATTTCATTTACGTTATCATATTTTATCTTCACTTTCATTTACGTTATCATATTTTTTCTTCACTTTCATTTACGTTATCGTATTTTTTCTTCGCTTTCATTTACGTTATCGTATTTTTTCTTCACGTTCATTTACGTTTTCGTATTTTTTCTTCACTTTCATTTACATTATCGTATTTTTTCTTCACTTTCATTTACGTTATCATATTTTTTCTTCTTTCATTTACGTTATCGTATTTTTTCTTCACTTTCATTTACGTTATCATATTCTTTCCTAATTTCATTTACGTTATCATATTCTTTCCTAATTTCATTTACGTTATCATATTTTTTCTTCGCTTTCATTTACGTTATCATATTTTTTCTTCGCTTTCATTTACGGTATCGTATTTTTTCTTCACTTTCATTTGCGTTATCGTATTTTTTCTTCGCTTTCATTTACGTTATCGTATTTTTTCTTCTTTCATTTACGTTATCGTATTTTTTCTTCGCTTTCATTTACGTTATCGTATTTTTTCTTTGCTTTCATTTACGTTATCGTATTTTTTCTTCGCTTTCATTTAAGCTATCGTATTTTTTCTTCTTTCATTTACGTTATTTTATTTTTTCTTCACTTTCATTTACGTTATCATATTCTTTCCTAATTTAATTTACGTTATCGTATTTTTTCTTCGCTTTCATTTACGTTATCGTATTTTTTCTTCGCTTTCATTTACGTTATCGTATTTTTTCTTCGCTTTCATTTACGTTATCGTATTTTTTCTTCGCTTTCATTTACGTTATCGTATTTTTTCTTCGCTTTCATTTACGTTATCGTATTTTTTCTTCGCTTTCATTTACGTTATCGTATTTTTTCTTTACTTTCATTTACGTTATCATATTTTTCTTCACTTTCATGTGCGTTATCGTATTTTTTCTTCGCTTTCATTTACGTTATCGTATTTTTTCTTCGCTTTCATTATGATATCATATATTTTCTTCGCTTTCATTTACGTAATCATATTTTTTCTTCGCTTTCATATACGTTATCGTATTTTTTCTTCGCTTTCATTTACGTTATCATATTCTTTCTTCGCTTTCATTTACGTAATCATATTTTTTCTTCGCTTTCATTTACGTTATTGTATTTTTTCTTCGCTTTCATTTAAGCTATAGTATTTTTTCTTCACTTTAATGTGCGTTATCGTATTTTTTCCTCGCTTTCATTTACGTTATCGTATTTTTTCCTCGCTTTCATTTACGTTATCGTATTTTTTCTTCTTTCATTTACGTTATCGTATTTTTTCTTCGCTTTCATTTACGTAATCATATTTTTTCTTCGCTTTCATATACGTTATCGTATTTTTTCTTCGCTTTCATTTACGTTATCATATTCTTTCTTCGCTTTCATTTACGTAATCATATTTTTTCTTCGCTTTCATTTACGTTATCGTATTTTTTCTTCGCTTTCATTTAAGCTATAGTATTTTTTCTTCACTTTCATGTGCGTTATCGTATTTTTTCCTCGCTTTCATTTACGTTATCGTATTTTTTCTTCTTTCATTTACGTTATCGTATTTTTTCTTCGCTTTCATTTACGTTATCGTATTTTTTCTTCGCTTTCATTTACGTAATCATATTTTTTCTTCGCTTTCATTTACGATATCGTATTTTTTCTTCGCTTTCATTTAAGCTATCGTATTTTTTATTCACTTTCATTTTATCGTATTGCCTCAACCAAGGAGGTTATGAAATCTAGTCGGTTTATTTATTTGTGTGTCTGTATGTGCCCTATTTAAAAAAAAATGCATTAAAAGAAACAGTAAATGCCTGGGAACATTTATTCCAGGATTTTTGCGGTTTTAAAAACGGATATACTCGCATAAAGCAAGTGATATTACGGTCACTAACCCGTAAAATATAATAAGAAAGTATGGTAAAATTACGCCCACCTGTATGTTGCTGAAATACGGCTGCGAATTATTTTTTACGGAGAATTTCCGATTACAATTACGGTTTTTTCATGAGTGGGAAAAGGTTACATTAAAACTACTTGACGGATTTTGACCAAATTTTCACCACAAATGGATCTTAGGTCATGGACGACCCCATTAAATTCTAGAGATGATCCGTAGCCGGATCTAGATTCTAGTTCCTGGTTTCCGTTATCTTTAATAACGTCAAAGAAATTGACAGGAGGTTTTGACAAAATTTCCACAACAGATTAGCTTATTTCCTTTTACTGTTATTAAGAATTTGTATCTTGGATACACTGTGAATAAGTATTTTTATCAATATATAGATAAATATACGTTTTCCCATAAAACTATCATCATCATCATCATCATTATCATCATCATCTACGCAAAGGGCCTCGGTTAGATTTCGCCAGTCGCCTCTATCTTGAAATTCCTCATCTCCTACTTCGCGCTTCATAGTCCTCATCCATGGGTTATTGTGGCCTGATTGGTAACATCTCGGCCTGGTGTTTGCCATCCGGGGGTTCGAGTCCCGCCCAGACTCGTTAGTTCCTTTAATGTCTGCAACCTTACCATTCTTGTGAGCTAAGGATGGGGGGTTTTAGGGAGCCTATAGGTCTATCTGTTGAGTCATCAGCAGCCACTGCCTGGCCCTCCCTGGTCCTAGTTTGGGTGGAGAGGAGGCTTGGGCACTGTTGATCAATCTCTAGGGCACTGTCCTGCTTGCTAGGGCAATGTCACTGTCCCTTGCCTCTGCCATTCATGAGCGACCTTTAAACCTTTAAACCATGTCGGCTTGGGTATTCCAACTCTTTTTAGTGTCTTTGTGGAACCCAGCTGAACGTTTGGTGAACTAATCTCTCTTGGGGTGTACGAAGAGCTTATCCAAACCATCTTCATCTACCCTTCATCTTTATCTCATCCACATATGGATCTCCAGTAAGCTCTTAGTTTCATTTCTAATCCATAAAACTATAAGGAAACGAATCTTAGAATATGGAAGTTATATAGCAAATTACTTCATTAGTTTTCTGAACAGAAGTGCAAAACATTTTCATTAATGCATAAGTTTTTGCGCATTTATCAACAATATGTTTATTCAATTGATTGAGGAATATTTGCGAAGAAACTAACCACCAATAGCATTTTATTGTTTTACCATATATCAAATGAACTCAGATCTGTACCATACATGTTTCACACACACCGGAAATTGTGAGAGACTAGGCTGTCAAGTTATAACAGAGGCGAGATTGAAGCAAGATTGAATGGAACCTGACACAACTGGCAGACCCCGGAGTGACAAATTGCGCAAAGTCGCAGTAATTTCGCCTCTCAACCTAACAGAAACCTAGTGCAGTTTATGAACGTGATTGACTGATTGATTGATTTGAGGCTCTCTGACATCTGAGAACGTGAGTGAAACACGTGCGGTACAGATTCCTGAGTGCCGTGTGGCCCTATAAAAAAAGAAATAACCTTGAACTATAGCTTCGTGCAGGTATTAACGTTAAAGAAAATTATATTTTGCAGTACACATAGAGATATACAGAAACATAATCAAAATAAATGGAAGATAGTATTTGCTAATACATTCAGTACTACCACTAGAGAGTTACGGCATCTTTTGACTGGCCAGACAGCACTACATTGGATCCTTCTCTCGGGTTACGGTTCATTTTATCTTTACCTACCCATACACAGAATAGTCTGGCCTATTCTTTACATATTCTCCTCTGTCCTCATACACCTGACAACACTGAGATTTCCAAACAATTCTTCTTCACCCAAGGGGTTACTGCACTGCAATAGTTCAGTGGCCACTTTCCTCTTGGTAAGGGTGGAAGAGACTCTTTACCTATGGTAAGTAGCTCTTCTAGGAGGAGGACACTCCAAAATCAAACCATTGTTCTTTGGTCTTGGGTAGTGGCATAGCCTCTGTACCATGGTCTTCCACTGTCTTGGGTCAGAGTTCTCTTACTTGTACACTCGGGCACACTATTCTATCTAATTTCTCTTCCCCTTGTTTTGTTAGATTTTATATAGTTTATATAGGAATTATTTATTTTAATGTTACTCTTCTTAAAATATTTCATTTTTTTCTTTTTTTCTTTCTTCACTGGGCTATTTTCCCTGCTGGAGTCCCTGGGCTTATAGCATCCAGCTTTTCCAACCTGGGTTGTAGCTTAGCAAGTAATAATAATAATATTAATAATAATAATAATAATAATAATAATAATAATAATAATAATAGTTTAATGTAGACACTATTCCAAATCATAAACAATCATTTCGAAATAACTAAACTACAATCTTATGTTGTTAGGGATTGTGGTAGCTTATTGGAAAAGTCCCTAACCGGCTGATCTGCTGGACTGGGATTTGAAACTCGCTCAAGGTCGGTATTTTCTTGGAGGTTTTAAGTAACCCTATAAGCCTTCCTGCTGAGTCAACAGCA
>NC_090750.1:53073319-53075819 GCF_036898095.1 Palaemon carinicauda | reverse complement strand
TTCTGTAATAGATTTTTTTTTCTTTTTTTTTCGCCAAGAATTCTGATGGAAACTATCTCTATTAATATCATATAGGTAATATGGCGTTCCTTTAGCCAAATTTTCTGAAAAAAAAAATTTATTTTTTTTATTTTCAATCCTCTAAAATGCATTAAGTAATATTTGTAATAGATTTTTTTTTTTGCCAGGAATTCTGATGGAAAATATCTCTATTAATATCATTTAGGTTTATATGACGTTCCTAGAGCCAAATTTTCTGAAAAAGTTGATTTTTTTTTATTTTCAATCCTCTAAAATACATTAGGTAATATTTGTAATAGATTTTTTTTTTTTTTGCCAGGAATTCTGAGAAAATATCTCTATTAATATCATTTAGGTTTATATGACGTTCCTAGAGCCAAATTTTCTGAAAAAGTTGATTTTTTTTATTTTCAATCCCCTAAAATTGATTAGGTCACCTGTGTAATAGATTTTTATTTTTTTGCCAAGAATTCTGATGGAAAATAACTCTATTAATATCACATAGGTAATATGACGTTCCTATAGCCAAATCTTCTGAAAAAAAAAAAAAAAGTTGATTTTTCTATTTCAATCCTCTAAAATAGATTAGGTAATTTGTGTAATACATTTTTTTCCAGGAATTCTGGTGGCAAATATCTCTATTAATATCATTTAGGTAATATGACGTTCCTATAGCCAAATTTTCTGAAAAAAAAGTTGATTTTAATCTATTTTCAATCCTCTAAAATAGATTAGGTACTTTGTGTGATAGATTTTTTTTTTTTTTTTTTTTTTTTTTTTTTTTTTTTTTTTTTTTTGCCAGCAATTCTGATGGAAAATAACTCCATTAATATCACATAGGTAATATGACGTTCCTATAGCCAAATCTTCTGAAAAAAAGTTTTTTTTTTTTTTATTTTCAATTCTCTAAAATACATTAGGTAATTTTTGTAATAGATTTTTATTTTTTGTCAAGAATTCTGATGGAAAATAACTCTATTAATATCACTTAGCTAATATGACGTTCCTATAGCCATAGAGTTGACATTTCGCGACACGTGTGATGGAAAAAAAGTTTAAGATTTCTATTCTTAAGCGAGTAGGATCTATAAACATCCAGCCGATATGTATTAATAATCTAAACTCCTCAGCCGTAGAAATGAAGTCTCACATTGGTGGTACTGAATACGGATCTGTTTTAGTCTAACCTGTTTAATAAAAACGTAATTTTGACCGGAAATTCTCCGTAAAAATATATTTTTCTCAGTCGTATTTTCAGAAATACAAGCGACCGTAATTTTTACCCTAACTTTGTTATTATCTATTACGATGTTTACTTTATAGATTTTTCATATTTACTAAATTGTTATTATCATTATTATTATTATCATTATTATTATTATTATTATTATTACTATTATTACTATTATTATTGTTGTTGTTGTTGTTGTTATTTTCATTTTTATTATTATTATTATTATTATTATTATTATTATTATTATTATTATTATTATTATTATTATTATTATTATTATTATTATTGTTGTTGTTGTTATTTTCATTTTTATTATTATTATTATTATTATTATTATTATTATTATTATTATTATTATTATTATCATTTGCTAAGCTACAAGCCTAGTTGAAAAAGCAGGATGTTAATGGACTAAGGGCTCCAACAGGGAAAAATAGCCCAGAGAGGAAAAGGAAATAAGGTAATAGACAAACTACAAGAGAAGCAATGAACAGTGAAATCAAATATTTTCAGAACAGTAACAACGTTAAATAAATCTTTCATATATAAACTATAAAAACTATATATTATGAAGATATAGACTGATAATTACTACTTGGAGATCGATTTGGGTTCATGTGTGTCTCCTATCTCGTTGAAGATCTGTATTCGGAGTCAAAATATCTCCGCCTGCGATAATTGAAACTAATAAGTTTAAGTAAATCATTCATTTAGTCTCTTGTGTTTTCCTTAATTGAAATTTATCTTATGCTAATTTGCTTTCTGGTGCTTTAATTGCTAAATATACCGGGTAACGTCCCTGACTACCACTAGAGAGTTGTGGGGTCTTTTTGACTGGCCAAGATAGTACTATATTGGATCCTTTTCTCTGGTTACGGTTCATTTTCCATTTACCTACACACTCACACACCGAATAGTCTGGCCTATTCTTTACATATTCTTCTCTGTCCTCATACACCTGACAACACTAAGACTACCAAACAATTCTTATTTTACTGTAATTGTTCAGTGGCCACTTTCCTCTTTGTAAGGGTAGAAAAGACTCTTTAGCTATGGTAAGCAACTCTTCTAGGAGAAGGACACTCCAAAATCAAACCATTCTTATCTAATCTTGGGTAGTGCCATAGCCTCTGTACAATGGTCTTCCACTGTCTTGGGTTAGAGTTCTCTTGCTTGAGGATACACTCGGGCACACTATTCTATCTTATTTCTCTCCCTCTTGTTTTGCTAAAGTTTTTATAGTTT
>NC_090750.1:53065819-53068319 GCF_036898095.1 Palaemon carinicauda | reverse complement strand
TATTTTTGGCAAATATTTTTATGATCGTCACCCCTACTAAGTGGAGCCTACCCTTAAGCTTGATATATTTACACAATTTATAAACTATATATATATATATATATATATATATATATATATATATATATATATATATATATATATATATATATATATATATATATATATATATATATATATATATATGTAGATAGATATATATATATATATATATATATATATATATATATATATATATTATATATATATATATATATATATATATATGTAGATAGATATATATATATATATATATATATATATATATATATATATATATATATATATATGTAGATAGATATATATGTATATATATACATATATATATATATATATATATATATATATATATATATATATATATATATATATATATATATATATATATATGTATGTATATATATATATATATATATATATATATATATATATATATATATTGTGTGTGTGTGTGTTACATTTTGGGCCTCTGGCGCCACACCAAAGCATCCATAGGCTCCAAGTCAATGTTAACTACTCCTGTCTGCAAAATTCAAATATCATTTTTCCCTTTTGTTTAAGACCATGAATTTTTCGTTCACTCCATAAAAAAAAAAAAAAAAAAAAAAAAAAAAAAAAAAAAAAACCATTTTATAAGTCCATACTTTCTATCATATCAGTTAGTTGGAGGCTTCACATGCCCATTGCCACAAAACAAAATATCAAGCTGACATATGTTATGATTTCTTTCCATATGATTAAACTAAAATTATCATAATTATAATGGGTGATAGGAGGATAGATGTGAGAGTGTTACGATCCTCGTGGGGATCGAACCAGGTTCTTTTGAATTGATTAATGAAATTGAGATTTTTCGACCACAATAAACAATTAAACAAAAGAAAATATAGAAAGAAAACTCGCTAAAGAAAACATAATTTCATTTACAACTAGTCAAAGGTAAATGTTTCTTGATTGAGTACTTAGGAAGCACTGAACTAAACAAAGAAAATCACTTGATTAAACTACACTCCAGCAAAATAGGGGAACAGTCAAGATAGTAGATAAATAATACAAAAAAAATACTATTCACAGCAGCTCTCGGCAGTTGACAGGAACGTAGATATTTCAGGTTCAGGCGTTTCGTGGTCGGTAATGAGGGCAGGGGTCAACTCGTTCTGACATCTCGGACAAGGCTGGTTACGTCTGCATTCTGGTCCTTACGTCTTCTCTCCTTCCCTGTGCTTGTTCTCCCTCTCTCTCTCTCCCTCGTTCTATCAGTCGTACTCTCGTTCTATCTCTCTTTTCTTGTTCGTACTCCTGTTCTGTCTTTCGTACCCCGCTTCTCTCGTTCTCGTTGAAGTTTATATATCCCTGTATGGGAGGGGTTAACTATGGACAATTCCATATAAGGAAATTTTCTCCTTTCTTCATCCTTATTGATCTTCCTTAAAACCACGCCTCTATGATAGCATCTTCGCGAAAGCTGTGCTGGTGTAATCAAGATCCATATCGCGCTATAATTGAAGCGAGGCATGTGTTTACCTTCGGTTAATGTATATTCTGCGGCGACAACACTGCTCTTCTTGTCCTATGGGTCCTTCCATAACGTTGGCTCCTTGGTTTGCTACAGACAGAGGATTGTTATGCCCAAAGACCGTGATCTAGGCACCTCTAATAAATTTCTTGAACTCCATCAGCGCCGATGACAGATTCCAGTAAACACTAGCGGGACCTCCTCTCTCTCTGTTTCTCAAGAGTAGAAAATTCACATGTTTTAACATTCTTTTCTATATTATTCTATCTACCCATGACAGAGAGGCAAGTGAGCGTGCTAGAAATAGGAATGAATGGCGAGCGATTGTGACGAAGTTCCGGTAGGCCCTTCTGCTTCCTCCGGGGCCTTAGATGACCGCGGAGGTAGCAGCAGTAGGGGATTCAGCATCATGAAGCTTCATCTGTGGTGGATAACGGGGGAGGGTGGGCTGTGGCACCCTAGCAGTACCAGCTGAACTCGGTTGAGTCCCTTGTCAGGTTGGGAGGAACGTAGAGAGTAGAGGTCCCCTATTTGTTTTGTTTCATTTGTTGATGTCGGCTACCCCCCAAAATTGGGGGAAGTGCCTTGGTATATGTATGTATGCATAATGATAGTCAAGGGTATTAGTGAGAAGTTCAATATTCACTTTGTTTATGGTATATCTATGTGAAATTCCCTCTCCTGAGCGCAACATATATCACCATATATCAAGTTCAAAATTCTTCACGCGCAGTTAATGAAAGAAGAGACGGAGCACCGTTAATTACTCCTTCGTCGCCTGTTCCAATCAATTTGCAAAATTTCCGCTTCGTTTCTCTCCCCTGATGATCGTTATCTAGGTGGGAGAGACAGTATTTGTTTGGTACCTTACGTGCTTCATAAACTGTAACGTTAGTTTTTATTTTTTATCTTTCGTTCTCCCTCGCACTGATAATAGAAATCTGT
>NC_090750.1:53045819-53058319 GCF_036898095.1 Palaemon carinicauda | reverse complement strand
GAGTGACTGAGCCATCTGGTTTAAGTTGCATCTACACCAAAGAGTGCAGATTTAAGGGTAGACAACCATTTATGTTCCTGGCTTGTACCAGAAAGGGTTTCTTTTATGGTTAAATTGTATTCCTTTTCAGTTGAAGCATAAACTCTCTGAGCAAAAGCTGTAAGCTGATTATAGTTATTCCAGGTCAAATCTGATCTGTTACCCTTCCAAAGATGATAGGCCTCCTGCTTCTCCAAATAAGCACGTCTACAATCATCATTGAACCACGGTTTGTCCTTCACTTGGTACCTTAGCTCACGAGGAGGGATACGCCTATCAATTATGTTGACTAGATTCTCATTCAAAGGGACAACAGGATCAATACTACTATATAATTGTGACCAATTCAAGCACAAAAGATCATGCAAAATCCCATTCCACTCTGCTTGAGATTTCATATAAATTTTACAAGAGTATTATACATCAGGGACAGGCACTCAGTCTTCACTACTAATAAAATCAAGGCATGATCAGATATCCCGACTGGAGAACCAACCTTACTTGTAACAACCCCAGGGGAGTCAGTGCATACGAGGTCCAAGCAATTACCAGACCTGTGAGTAGCTGCACTTATAGTATTATTATCATGGACTAGATCAAAACTTGAATTGCTGGAGTTTTCAGTAACCAGTCAAAATATATTTGCATATTAAACTCATGTTTGAAGGATTCTTGGGTGTTTATAACTTGCTCTTTAAAGAATGACAGAGACAAGGTAAAATGACAACACTCTAGGAGGACACTAAGAGACTGATCCTATATGAATATGATGAGCACTAAGCCCCCTCTCCACTCAAGTTAGGACCAGAGAGGGCCAGGCAATGGCTGTTGATGACTCGGCAAGTAGATCCATAGGTTGCCCCAAACTGCCCCATCCATAGCACACAAAAATAATTAGTTATACAGAATTTAAACAGCTCGTTGAGCGAGATGTTTATAGTATGTATAAGAGAGACATTAATCTCTACAAGTTTTAGAGTTCCTGATAAAGAAACCCAGCTACTTTTTACTCCTAAATTTCAGAGTTCCTGGTTGTTATTAGGAAATACTATCCATATTAATTCACACTAATTTAACTATATAGTTTATTCAATTATGAAATACGTATCTACACCAGCTGGGGTAATTTTCAGATCATAAGATTAATCCACGTTTTTCATCATCTGTTTAATGTTTGTTTAAATTGTATGCTACAGCTTCACACACACAAATATCGTAACCAAAACAGTCATTTATTCCTTTAAATAATCAAAGTTTACTTGAAATTCTACAAAATACGAATCAATGATGGGTAGTTCCTTCACTATCTAAGCTCTTTATAATAAGAGTATCTATTGAATATTCCTCATTAGCGATTTTCAACACTTCAAACCAGCAAACAAAATTATTCAGTCATTTAAGCATTCTGTAAAATGTATCCTCCTGTTCATGACGTCACTAAAACGTATTTTCTTAATAAAAACGCAGATTTGGTCTCTAAAATGTATCCTTTTGATAGATTGTTATATAAACATCTTATAAGGACTATATCTATATATTCTGCTGATATAGATCTTTAATTTCCCTTAAAATAATAAATCTCCAGCCCCGCCTCTCATAACTAGACATCGTAGCCAGAAACACAGACTATTACTCTTTCGAATTTGACGTATTTAACTTACGGCCTTGATAAGAGCCTTTATTTGTTTAGTTAAAGAAGTACTAACTTTTATAATGTTATTTTTATAAAATCTAATTATCTAAGTCCTAATTCTTCTGATATACGTATAGTTATCCCCCCCCCCCCTCCCAGGCCTGATACGTAATTTCATTAAAAGAAAAAAAAAGTTCTATGACGTCTCATGTAACCACCAATCACAGCAGAGGACGAATCACCCAATGAGACAACAGATCTTTCCCGCTAAATATACATAAGGCGAGATGGTTCCTCTGGATTGTTTTTGTTTAGTTAAAGAAGTACTAACTTTTATAATGTTGTTTTTATAAAATCTAATTATCTAAGTCCCAATTCTTCTGATATACGTATAGGTATCCCCCCCCCCTTGTGCCTGATACGTAATTTCATTCTTAAAAATGCAGTTATATGACGTCATATAAAACCACCAATCACAGCAGAGAACGAATCAGCCAATGAGACAACAGATATTTCTCGCTAAATATACGTAAGGCGATAGGGTTCCTCTGGATTATGGCTGCTGTTGGCGGGCGAGTAAATAATTTCAAAGCATTTGAACTTTTAATGTAATAAATAAGTAACTGGTTTCTTGAACAACAGCTCATAAATCGCAGGAACTCTCTCTTCGCGGGATAATCCAGCCCTCTGATTGGCTGTATCTTCTTAGCTGTGATTGTTTGCTACCTTTGCTTACATACTCCCACATACAAGTTAAACATAGTAGCCAAAAGCTAGTTAATTATTTCTTCTAAAAAGACGTATTTATTCAGCTTAAGCATTCGAACAAGATTTGTTATCTATTTTATTAGTAAAATAATTATAATAAAAGATTATTTTTACTATAAACTATAATTTATCAGTCCTAATTTATCTATAATAGGTATAGATACTTCACTCCTATCGAGTCGAATTCATTCATAAGATACTATTACCTGACGTCACATACAACCACCAATCACAACAGAGAACGTATCAGCCAATGAGACGACAGATATTTCGCGCTAACATTGCACAAGGCGAGAGAATTCCCCCGACTTATGGGCTGCTGTTGACCAAAAAGTCAGCTTCGAGGGAGCCATTTTACGCAAACGCTCTAGCTAATGACGTTTTTTCATCCTATCTTGTTTTCTTCATAAGCGTTTTAATGTAAATTTACGGGTAATTGGGCAGGTTTCTCCAACAGCAACTCATAAGCTCTCGTTACTCTTGGTGGTACATTCGAGTCCTCTGATTGGCTATATCTTCCTCAGCTATGATTAGTTATTGCCTTTGTTTCACGCACAAACGAACACACGCATAGAACATCGTAGCCAAAAAGTTAGTCAATTATCCCTTCAAATAGGACTTATTTATCTAACTTACGACCTTTAATAAGATTTTTTATTTATTTTATTTTAAAATTTAGAGAATCACTAAGATTATTTCTTGTAAAATTTAATTTTTTAAGCTCTTGTTAATGTAAAATACGTATAGGTTTTTCATTTATAAATACGAGTGTCTGACGTCACATACAACCAGCCAATGAGACAACAGATATTTCCCGGTATAAATGCATAAGGCGAGAATATTTTGTAATATCATATACGCAGAAAACAGTAATTGTTAAACTGTTTCTGTTTAATTAAGACATTTAATTAAAGTATTCTTACATTTATAATGTATACACCCTTTTCCTTTCTGTATTTAAGTAAATATAAAGTGTTATGGATAATGACGTCATCAATCAAGAACCATTAACAATAGCTATGAATAATGACATTACAATTCAAGAACCAATCACGACCTCGAAAGTTAATGACGTCATTATCAAAGCAACCAATCACAGCACATAACCTTCCCACTAGACGAGCTTAAGACTGGGGCTTATGAAATGTTATGCTGACTTATGGAACCTATTTTAAATATCTCAGACATATATATTAACGTATGAAGGAAAGCAAATACATTAATGTATAATGTACTATGAATGTGTTTGTTATATAATAATTATGCATACACGTATCAACATGATTGTTTTCTGTTGCACTGGAATAACTAATCTCTTATATGTGAATTTAAAATCATATTTCAATGTTCTATTGGTCATTTATACATAATGTAAAGAACATTTAATCAAAATAATAATGATTTTGGTTGATTTTTAAATTGTTCTTCCATATACAGTAGTTGCCTCTATAGATTTCAAATAAAGCTTTTATTCCATAAAAAGGGAAGCACTGATAGAAACATTAAAACAATATAAATTACATACTAGTATAATAAACTCTATAGCTGAAGTATATGTGGGAGACTCTCCTACGTTAGACATAGGGGAAAGAATGGAAAAAAAAATTGAGCGTAAGTAGTGGAATAAAGCCAGGCTATACTGGCTCTACAATATTATTCAAATTAATTACTTATCAGATTATAAAACAAGTAGAAAAGGAAGGTAATGGTTTTGAAAATGATATAAAGCTAGTAGTAGTATTTTTTGCTGATGATGTCCTGGTGTTTGCTGAGAATATAGAGGATGCTGAATTGAACATAAGGAAAGTGATAGATATAGGAAAACAATGTGGTTTAGACATAAATAGAGATAAAAGTAGTGTATTTATAGATAATATGAAGGAGAAACCAGATAACATAGAGGGAATAAGAGTAGTAAGCAATATTAAATACCTAGGTATCAAGGTAGATGATAATAGGAATATGTTCAAAACACAGAAAAGTGAAATGATAGTTAAGGCTAAAGGTGTGAAGAATTTTCGGTAATTTTGTATATTATTACATCGTGTGACTACGCACAAGAAATATATGATTTCCTATAGCAAATAACGAGATTTAACCGATTTTGATGACCATTTCAATCGCAAACAAACAGATCAACCAATTCGGTTAGTTATAAGTTGACGAATTGGTTGATGTTATTACGGATGAAATGAATGAGAAAACCAGTTAAATCACGATATCTACTATAGGAAATCATATATTTCCTGTACGAAATCACACAATGAAATACAATACAAATGAACCATATAAATATTAACACTGTGGACATATATACTGAGTTAAAATATATAAACAACAGATGTCGGGGACGATAACATTAGCAACGTTACCAATGGTTGACAGAACTACCAACGATGACGAATGGTACACAGTGTTACCAACGGCACGATGTCATTACTAGAGGTAGAAATAAATTTTTCCATACGTAAACTAAATAATACTTCCATAAAACTATTACACAATAAATAAAGAGTACCAAAAGGCCACAGAACCTAACAAACCCACCTAACCTTGCCTAGAAGTACCCCGGTCACAAAACACATATAATAAGAATGGGGGAATGACTTACCTTGATACACAGTACTACCAACGGAGACGAATAGTACACAGAACTACCAACGACACGATGGCATTACTAGAGCTAGAACTGCTAAATATCTCCTCAGATATATTCAATAATTTCTCCATATAAAAAGTACAGAAAGGCCACAGAACCTAACAAACCCACCTAACCTTGCCTAGAAGTACCCTGGTCACAAAACACGAATAATGACTATTGAGGAATGACTTACTTTTATGAAGGAAACGTCGAAACTTGCTGGACTCGGAAGGAAGAGACAAAAGCGCACGACACTAGGGGCAGTTTAAACATTGAGGAATAACATTGTGAGATTTAAGAAAATGGTCAACATAACCTGAATTATCAACAAAATCACCATGGAATTGAGCCACTGCTTTTAGATACGGAATGCTGCAACCGGTACAAGTTTCTATAATATGTTCCATCTCAAAATACGGGAAAAAAACGCACTAGTAACGAAGGACGAGTAACTAGGTCAAAGGTTAAAACAGGAAAGGCAGGGGAACAATGGGTCGGAAAACAGCGCATACAGAGATAAAGGAAGGGGGGGGGGGTTAGGGAGATATCTGAATAGGCCTAGAGTGATGATTGGTTAAGGGAAAAACAACGAACAAAAGAGAAAACATGAATGAACTAAATACGGAAACTAGACGAAAGAAAAGTTTTATAAGACACAGAGGAGAGAAAAGGAACTAACCAACAAAAATAAATACAAACAATATAGGAAGATAAAATGGAATGAACGTTAAATAATAGTGAATGGGAATATAAAATGAGGAGATCATACCGAGAATTAACTGGATAAAAAAACTAGTCCAGGGTAAGTATTTATGTGAAACCGAGAAGGGATAAAGAAATAACCCAACAAATAAAACCAATATAGGAAGGTAAAATGGAATGAATGATAAGTAATATTGAATGGGAATAAAAAATGAGAAAATAACACTAATAAAAAGAGTAAAAGGGGGAGTGGAAACTCCTGCGCAGGGGGCGGGGGGATATATGCGCAGATCGGAAACTGATGAAACGAACGTATGAACTAATGGGAAAGGAAATAACAAAACAAATAAACCCAATATAGGAAGGTAAAATGGAATGTATGATAAATTATATTGAATGGGAATATAAAATGAGAAAATAATACGGTAATAAAAAGAGTAATAATGGAGAGAAACGAAGGACGGAAGGTGGGGCGAACGAACAAACGAACAAATGGGTGCTAATGTTAGCATGAAACGCTAACATTTGATCTACATCAGGTATGGAATGCTAACATTTAATCTACATCAGGCGTTGGCAGCACTGGTTACTGTATTACTACAAGAAATAATCTTTGAAACGGCTCCTCCCAAATATATCCAGGTATGCTGATTTGTCTTTTCCTACGGTTATAATAAATACCAGAAAGAAATGTATAGAGAAGAAAAGGACTGAATTACGGTTATATATCGATTCCCCAGTATGTTTTCCCCACCCAAAACCCCGAGTTCCCACTGGGGGTCCCCCATTATCGGCGGATATAGATGTATATATATTTCTGTAACTATTCATTTGCGACGGGAACGAGTGTTATTTTCGAAGGGAGCGTAATTTTTCCTATAAGAAAAAGTAGTTGGAATACTAGGATACATTGAGATGTAATAATATACAATGAAACCGAACATTGAGATGTAATAATATACAATGAAACCGAATTTTCTTCACTCTTCTTCTTTTAATCGTATTTTTAGCTCTCTTCTACTAATACTATAGCTACCCCTTAAACATTCTCTCCTACATCTAGTTTTCTTTAACGAAACATAGGGAGGACTAATCTAAACTTGTTGACAGTGACGCACACCATGCTCGTGACGTCACAGCGTAGATACGCACAACAGATGGCCTTAGTTGTAACCCCGGCGTATGTTGGTTCTTTCCTTAAACTACATGGGTCGAGATTAAATTCCTAAACTGCACATTTTATATAAATTCCAATACTGCTGAATTAATGCATCTTATATTTCTCAATACCAATTAAGGTTTGTTAATTTTAAGATGTATGCCCATCGTACCAGTCCATTGCTAATTAATCATTTTAAATATTAATTTTTAGCAAGCCAGAATAGGTAGGATTGCTGTATATATAACCTCCCTCAGAGCAGCAAGATTTATCTGACTATTTAGTACAAAATCCTGCCTCCTCTGCACTCCTTGCAACAAAATATTGCCCTGTCCTAAGTCCCGATATGGTACCCCCAATGGATTACCGTGCGCATCAAGCTCCTCACCTGTCTGGAAAGGTGAAGCCAGGTGATCTCTTCGACCTTAGCGTCGAGCCCCATTCATCAAGAAGCTGTGGTGACCGACTGACTAGCCCGGTCAGTAGTTAATCCGTGCACTTCTGGCTCACCCCCATCCCCCTCTTCCAAACGTGTCTCACTAACGAGTCCTGTTGCTGCCGGTCGGAGAGATTGAGAAGAAGAGGAACCTGGTGTACCTAGATGCAGCCAAAGTGAGAATTCTTGGGGTGAGCCAGGCAAGAGTGCAACGTGCCCATTAGTGCAACAACCAGGTCAACAGCCACCACGGGCATAGGACTAATCTTTAAAGGAGTGCAGGTACTACATCAATGGCCATTTAGTTTTCCCCCATTTTTTATTAGCTTAGACTAATTTTAACTTGATAGGGAACCTGGCTAATTACACTATTCGGACTGTGTGCGGTGGGATTGTGTGTATATATTTTTTTCTATACAATTTTTTGCCTTTTGAGACTAACATAGTCTCTGGGTCACGTGGGCCACGTGCCAGACCCCATTTTGATTTTGATTGTTGCAGACCACGTGTCTAACTAACTAATTTTCATCATTTTGAATTGCATTTTTATGATTCCATTTTGTCTTTGTTAAGATGTCCGTTTTGTTTCAATGTAAATTTGTGAATAAATCAATATTAGGTTAATCAAACCTCCTTAGTATTTTTGCTCCCTCATTTATTTTAATGTATGAAATGAATAGTTGATCACGGGACAAAATACCCAATATTTGAAGAGTAAGTCTATAGGTGGTAACAGCGAGGTACTTTGCATTAATATATTTGCTTCGAAGGTAAAGATCCTTATCTTTAAACTTTTAAACTACTTTACATCACTGCTCCCATTTGGATTTTGTCTTAATTACATTAACGTAAAATAACTGTCCAGCATTTCATTGGGGTAGCTGGGACGGAGCCGGAACAGAGCCTGAGAATGATATGACTATAGACCTGACAAAGCTAGAGTAGGCCATAAATTATTGATAGTTCTACGTGTGGAGTTCTTCGGCCTCTGGACAGTAAAATTTCCCCCTTTTGTATTTGAGAGTGATGGTTTGTGAATTGTGACAGTAAAGTATTAGCAGGGTGTTTGTGCCCCGAGAGTAAGTGCTCATATCCTCCCCTGTTGAACTTTATGTAACTGTTATAAGGAGACTTTCCCGGACTAAGTTCCCACTCAGAACACACCATCAAAAAAATTCTCCACACGAGTGGTCCTTCGAACCGGATCCTTTACCTTTGACTTGTGAAGCATTAACGTAATTAATCAGCTTGATTAAGCACATAGTAACTCGCTATATCACTTACCCACACGCACACAGCCAGTTTGTCGAATATGTAATGCCCAGACTTTAATTGGGAAGAGAAATTTGTAATCAACATGATCTTTTTGTATCGACCACGTGTTTAAGGAAAGAGCTACGTAACCAGGTTAATTTGTTGCTTGAATGTTCTCTACAGAAAGACTAGAATTTGTCGTAGGAACTTCACTTTATCTCGGATCCGTTCACCCACGTGTGGCGGAATCCACTCATGCCAGAAAGTTCTAAGCTGCTTGAACTAAAGTTTTGTTGTTCAGACGCCCGTGTTTACTGCTCAGCTAGAGCGCCGGTGTACTCGTTCTGTCAACTAATTTTGCTAGCTAAGCATCTAATTTGTAACATTTTGTACCTTTGTCTACCTTCCTTTGTGTCGTTTACCTTCCCTAACCAACCTTAACTTTTCTAACTAACATCCCCGTATACCTAGCACGTGTCCTTGTCCTAAAGAGCGAATTGGCGTAACATAATTTTAAGTCTTCTTACGAGTAACGTAGAAACTTAATTTCACCAAGTCCGTTTCATTCCACGTGTTTGTTCCGAGATGGCGGATCTTGTTTACAACCCAAACTAAGGGTGCGTAATTATTTTCTACCGTAAGTAAATTACTGCGTGTAGTTAATTTAATTTCCTTTAGCGAGGAGATATTGTTTTTGTCCTTTAGCGAGGATATTTTTGTTTTACCTCCGCGTGAGGGATATCTCATTTTGTTTAGCCTCCAAGAGAGTGCACTTTAACCCTTTCCACTCCATGGGCTACCTGTGGTAGCCCAAGTAAAATACGTCGTCCTAGTACTTGGGCTACCTCTGGTAGCCCACCGAAAAGATCTTATTTATTCATAAACTGCTTCTATTAATTAAAGTTATTCGCTGTTTTAACCGTTGCTTCGTTTTCTGTAGTTCTTAAAGATTAATATTCCTCGTTTTCTTAATTAATCCTCTCCCCCCTTTTCCCCCAAAGACGAGTTAGATTAATAAATAAAGGCAGACACTCACGATATCCATTTCTCAGTGCGTTTGGCCTCGTTCAGCAGCAAGTACCGATTGTGATCGACTCCCGTCTCACCAGATAATTTCCGAGATCATCGCTTTTCAAACACTTATCCTATATAATGGCTTCCTCAAAAAAGTTTTTGCGAACTACGTCGGAAATTTTAGAATGTCTTGATATGTGTTCTTCAGAAGATGATTTTGTAGGCATCGACGACAATGAGGAAAATTGTGATGTTAGTTATAACGGGGTTTACATGGACATGGAAAATAATGCTTCATCCGATTCCGATTCTGAGCACGCTGGCAGTGACTTTGACGAGAGGCTCTACGACCCTCCACGAGAATTGCTAGAAGTGAACGATGATGAAGGTAGTGACAGTGACGATGAAGAAAATGAATGGGAAGAATATAATGAAGGCGTGCATAAACTAAAAGAATATTCTCATACGGGGAAACAGCAGTTTTTTCCCCCTAGAGCTGGGATGAGTACCCCGCTAGATTTTTTCCATTTATTTTTTTCCTTGGAGTTATTTCAATTGATTGCCGATGAAACAATTAATTATGCAAGGCAAAAAATCAACGTAAAACGTCCTCTTCAGCAATATTCTGTTTGGCAAGACTGGAAGGACGTAACAGCAAAAGAAGTAATGGCCTTTCATGGATTGCTCATTCAAATTGGGTTGCTTCGGAAGATCTCTATCAGTGATATTTTTAGTGTCAGAAAAGTTGATTCCAGGGAATTCACAAAATCTGTGTTTAGCAGAAAACGATTCTTACAAATTTTCTGGGCCCTACATGTGTCTCCTCCGAGTGAATCTAATGATATTTTTGAAGGTCGGCGAGCAAAGGTTCGTCAAGTGATAGATTACGTAATGCCTCGATTTCTTCAGTATTATCACCCAGGAGCTAATTTGTCCGCCGATGAGTCCACTGTCCCATTCAAAGGTCGCATTGGATTCAAAATGTATAATCCAATGAAACCTACAAAATGGGGTCTAAAAGTGTACGATATAGCCTGCTCAATGACTGGATATGTTTTAGCGCTAATACCGTATTATGGCAAAGCAACGACAGACATTCTTGGCAATGCTAACCATAAATTCAATACTAGAATCATACTGGAATTAGTTGATATGGTTACAAAATCAACGAAATCCAGTGGATACCACGTGTTTACTGATAGACTATATACCAATCTTCAGTTAGCTAAAGAGCTATTGCTGCGAAAAATTCATCTGACCGGGACTATTCAAACAAATCGGGCAGGACTTCCAAATAATATAAAAAAAGGCAAGATAAAACTCTCTCCTGGTAAACACGTGTCATTTTGCAAGAGTAACCGCTATCACGTTCTTAGTTGGCGTGATAAACGATATGTGACGATGCTTACAACGTTCCATTCATCATCAACTAAAACTGTCCGTCGTTTTGCAAAAAGAAATGTGCTGGAAGAAATAACAAAGCCAAAAGTAATCAGCGAATATACTGCAAATATGGGTGGTATTGATAGGGCTGATCACTACTGTTCTTCTTATGCCTTTATACAGAAGTCCATAAAATGGTGGAGAAAGCTATATTTTTTTGTTTTTGAAATATCTATTGTCAACAGTTTTCTCCTGTACAAAATACATATGGACACCCAAAAAGAGAAAACACTAAACCATCGTAATTATAGAAAAGAGCTATGTGAACAACTTGTTGGTGATTTCAGAGTAAAATTGGGAGGAAAAAGATCTCTTGTCAACAGACATGAAGTACCTGAAAGACTAAGGAATGATAAATGCCATATAATGAACTGTATACCAGATAATCTTCTAAGAGATTGTGCTGTTTGCAGCGATCATTACGGGCCCGGTGGTCGTAAGAAAGCTGCGTATTGCTGTCTTACTTGTCCTGGTAACCCAGCGTTGCATCCAAAAAATTGTTTTATGTTATATCACACAAAAGTTGATTATAAAGTTAAATATTAGATTTTTTTTTTTCAGAAAAAAAAAGCATTCCAAATAAATATGTTTCAATTCTTCACTTTTCTAACAAGATGATTTTTTTTTGTCTAAATCTTGTATTGTAAATTGTTAATTTATTTTTCATGATTTTTTTTTGTAATTCTTATATTTAAATTGCATTTTTGTATATTTTATTGGAACGATTTCTCATACAGAACACTTTTATTTAATGTTAAAACAGAAAACTAAAATATGATGTCAAAAATATTTTAGATTCCTTGTAAAAAATATCATAATTATATATAATGCCATGATTATTTGATATTTATAAGAGTATCAATCTATTCATTTCTATATCTTATTTGATAAATTGTTCAAATGATTTTATCAAGATTATTTTCAATCATATGTATATTTTATTTTGTATCAAACTCTAAATAGTTTGTTCTTGTCAGGACTGATTAATAATTATATGTTCATATTATACTGGACTTTTTTTCCACAAAATCCATGTACATTTCTTAAATAACATCATTAAATGAGTTGGTTGATATAAATTACAGTAAAATATATACAATAACTTGATGAAAATTTTCACATCACTCTGAAGAATATAGTGAGAATGAATGCATAAACAAGGTCAGAGATTTGGTTTATTAATATATATTTATATGCTATATATATATATATATATATATACATGTATATATAAATATATATATATATATATATACACACACACACACATATATATATATATATATATATCATCAACTGACGAAACAAATAAGGGATAAACATAAAATCCTGTACTTTGTAATAAACTTTTTTTTTTCTCATCACCATCAAAATAAAAAGCATGAAAATACAAATAAGGCAGTTAGTTGTC
>NC_090750.1:53040819-53043319 GCF_036898095.1 Palaemon carinicauda | reverse complement strand
GGAACCATGGGACCTGCGTGCTCCCCCAAGCTGTTGTTTGAATCTGTAGTAGAGGGCAGAGAGGAAATAAAGAGAAAACGGAAAGGTCGTTTCCTTTCTCCCGGAGTTTATTTTTGAGTATTACGAGAAAATTGAGGAGGCTATGCCTCAAACTGAGGGGCTAATGGCCCACATTCAACATGGTGCCCAGACCCGGGAATCAGATGAGAGCGAGGCTGAATTTACTGGATTCCCCAACGTAAATCAACTTAGGAGAGCAGTGCTGCAGAGAGAGAAGGCAACAATATGGCTGCGTTGTGCCTCAGAAGATTTGACCAGAGCCATGGCCGGTAATCCGACCTGGCATGAAATTACAAGTCTCGTAAAAGACTACGATAATAAGAAGGCCGACTGGGAAGAAATAATTCAGCGAGACCAGAATTCTATAGAGGATGTTGATGAGCTCCAGAGAAGAATACTTGAAGACCACCATTTTCTTCAAGAGGTAAGAAAAATCCGTACTGAAGCAGCAGCTACCTTAGAGAGGCTGGGCAAGGACAGAAACTTGGTTGCTAATAGGTCCAGTGAAGATATTAATTCAGGCAGTGAAGTCGGTAATGAGGGTTTTAGTGTGCAATTGCCTAAACTCCAGCTAGTGAAATTTGGCGGGAAAATAACAGAGTGGCGGCCATTTTGGGACCAATTTATGGCACTTGTGGACGATCAGCCTATGCCTCTTGTTTCCAAATTTATGTATCTTCAATCTGTTTTAGAGGGTGAGGCTAGGGGTGTACTACAGGGCCTCACCCAAACAACAGCTAATTACAAGATAGCCTGTGAGTTGTTAGAAGAAAGGTATGGCGATCCAGAAAACATTATATCAGCTCACCTTCAAGCCCTAATGCAACTTAGCTCATCTAGGAGCGCAAGGACTGAAATTCACACGTCCTCTTTGCGGAAATTACAGGATGAGTTAGTAGGCCATGTGCGCAGTTTGGAGGCCCTTGGAGTTGGAGGTGAACAGTACGGGCGGATCTTGGTGCCTATGATCCTTGCTCTGTTACCTCATGACATAAGGTTGGACTGGTCGCGTAGTGGACGGAAAAGAGGAGATCTCGACGGATTGCTGAAGTTCTTGCAACGAGAAGTGGAAGGCAGAGAGAGGGCAGAGGCTATCAAGAGACTAAGCCTTGGAAAATCCGAGGAACCCAGTGTAGAACGACGGACTAAAAAGCACACTCCCAGTTCAGCCTCTGCCCTTCAAACTTCATCAGAAGAAAGTGGTTCGAAGACGTTTTGCGCATTCTGTGGAAAGCTGCATCCCAGTGAAAGGTGTTTAGGTATAACTAAGCTCCCCCTTGCAGAAAGAGAAGAAGCCGTGCGTAATCGGCGTTTGTGTTTTAAGTGTTTATCTAAAAGCCATTATGCCAAGGCCTGTTGGGCTAAGTGTTCAAAGTGCAAGACTGGGAATCACAACTCCCTTGTATGTCGGAGATCTGAAACGAAACCCTCCGTAACAGCTAGTGAAAATAACCCTGTAGTAGAGGGAGTGCAAGAGGGGTCAAATTCTGTGACCCATGTGGGGGTAGCACCTTGTGAGGTGAAAAACAAGGTTAATTCAAGGTGTTGTGTATTGCAGACGGCCCAAGTCAGGGTAGTAGGCCATCAGGGTATCACATTTGCTACTGTAATGTTTGATACAGGGTCAGATCGGTCTTACATTTCAAGGGAACTGGTCAAACGGGTCAAGCCTAAGTGGCTTGACTTCTGAGTATTTATCATTTTCTGCCTTTGGTGGAGGGAAAGCCTCTAAGGCAGATTTGTGTAGTATTTATGAAATAATGAGTATAGGGGCAAATGATCACAAATATAGTTTTAAGGTTGCTGAGATTGATGTAATTTGTCCTCCGTTATCTAGGTCCAAAGTGGACCCCAAGTGTTTAGAACCTTTTTCTCACCTTAAGTTGATCGATGAGTATGGATCCCATCGAAATTTACATATTGATATGTTGATAGGCCTTGATTTATATTGGAAGATGATGATCCCCAACCAGGTTATGTATAATGACGGGCTTGTGGCCCAGGAGACAATTTTTGGTTGGATTTTGTCCGGATCCTTTAATAGGTCTGAAGGTAAAATTGGTGTAAGTGTACAATTGTTAGCAATTGAGTATGTACAAGAGTGTAGTTTGAGTCAATTTTGGGATCTAGAGTCTGTTGGCATAAAACCCAACGAACTACATTCTGAGGCGATGAACCCTGACCCAGTCTTGGTTCAATTTGAGAATTTGGTAAGTTTTAAAGATGGTCGCTATGAAGTGGCCCTACCATGGAAATCTGAGAATATGAAATTAGATTTGATCAATAATGAACATCATGCTTTGAGAAGATTGGAAGGTCTCTATAATAGGTTAGGTAAAAACCCCTGTCTGCAGGAGCAGTATTTTAAGGTGTTTAATGAATATGAAAGGGAGGGTATTATTGAAGAAATTCCTTCCCATCAACGGGAAGGTGGGTATCA
>NC_090750.1:53032605-53035105 GCF_036898095.1 Palaemon carinicauda | reverse complement strand
GGACTATCTCTATATATTTTGCTGATATAGATCTTTAATTCCCCATAAAATAATAAATTTCCAGCCCCGCCTCTCATAACTAGACATCGTAGCCAGAAACACAGACTATTACTCTTTCGAATGTGACGTATTTATTTAACTTACGGCCTTGATAAGAGCCTTTATTTGTTTAGTTAAAGAAGTACTAACTTTTTATAATGTTATTTTTATAAAATCTAATTATCTAAGTCTCAATTCTTCTGATATACGTATAGGTATCCCTCCCCCCCCCCCCCCCCCCCCCCCCATTGCCTCATACGTAATTTCATTCTTAAAAATACGGTTCTATGACGTCATATGTAACCACCAATCACAGCAGAGAACGAATCAGCCGATGAGACAACAGATATTTCGCGCTAAATATACACAAGGCGAGAGGGTTCCTCTGGATTATGGCTGCTGTTGGCAGGCGAGTAAATAATTTCAAAGCATTTGTACTTTTAATTCAATAAATAAGTAGCTGATTTCTTGAACAACAGCTCATAATTCGCAGGAACTCTCTCTTCGCGGGATAATCCAGCCCTCTGATTGGCTGTATCTTCTCAGCTGTGATTGGTTGCTACCTTTGTTTACATACTCCCACATACACGTTAAACATCGTAGCCAAAACCTAGTTAATTATTTCTTCTAAAAAGACGTATTTATTCAGCTTAAGCATTCGAACAAGATTTTTTATCTATTTTATTAGTAAAACAAATATATTAAAAGTTATTTTTACTATAAACTATAATTTATCAGTCCTAATTTATCTGTAATACGTATAGATACTTCACTCCTACCGAGTCGAATTCATTCATAAAATACTATTCCCTGACGTTACATACAACCACCAATCACAACAGAGAACGTATCAGCCAATGAGACGACAGATATTTCGCGCTAACATTGCATAAGGCGAGAGGATTCCTCCGACTTATGGGCTGCTGTTGACCAAAAAGTCAGCTTCACGAGAGCCATTTCGGGCAAACGCTCTAGCCAATGGCGTTTTTTATCATCCTACTCATAAGTAAGTCCCCGTAACTTTGGGTGGTACATTCCAGTCCTCTGATTGGCTATATCTTCCTCAGCTGTGATTGGTTATTGCTTTCGTTTCACGCACAAACGAACACATGCATAGAATATCGTAGCCAGAAAGTCAGTCGATTATTCCTTCAAATATGACTTATTTATCTAACTTACAACCTTTAATAAGATTCTTTATTTATTTTATTTTAAAATTAATGCTATGACTAACATTATTTTTTGTAAAATCTAATTTTTGAAGCTCGAGTTAATCCAAAATACGTATAGTTTTTTAACCCCAGGGTAACATCGTTTAACATCGTAGCCAAATCGTAGATAAATTATTCCTTCAAAAATATGTATTTATTCAGCTTAAGCATTAGAACAAGATTTGTTATCTATTTGATTTGTAAATTAATTTTATCATAAGTTTGGTTTTATGAAAAAATATAATTTATAATACCTAATTTATCTGCAATACGTATAGGTATTTCACTCCTACCGAATCGAATTCATTCATAAAAAAAACTATTACCTGACGTCACATACAACCACCAATCACAGCAGAGGACGTATCAGCCAATGAGACGACAGATATTTCCCGCTAAAAATGCATAAGGCGAGAGGGTTCCTCCGACTTATGAGCTGCTGTAGACGAAAAAGTCAGATTCACGGGAGCCATTTTACGCAAACGCTCTAGCTAATGACGTTTTTTCATCCTATTTTGTTTTCATAAGCGTTTTAATGTAAATTTACGGGTAATTGGGCAGGTTCTCTCCAACAGCAACTCATAAGCTCCCGTTACTCTTGGTGGTACATTCGAGTCCTCTGATTGGCTATATCTTCCTCAGTTGTGATTGGTTATTGTCTTTGTTTCACGCACAAACGAACACATGCATAGAACATCGTAGCCAAAAAGTTAGTCAATTATTCCTTCAAATATGACTTATTTATCTAACTTACGGCCTTTATTAAGATTTTTTATTTATCTATTTTTTAAATTAATAGTATCACTAAGATTATTTCTTATGAAATTTTATTTTTTAATCTCTAATTATTCTAAAATACGTATAGATTTTTCATTCACGAATACGAGTGTCTGACGTCACATACAACCAGCCAATGAGACAACAGATAATTCCCGGTATAAATGCATAAGGCGAGAATATTTTGTAATACCATATACGCAGAAAACAGTAATTGTTAAACTGTTTTTGTTTAATTAAGACATTTATTAAAGCATTCTTACATTTATAATGCATGCACCCTTCTCCTCTCTGTATTTAAGTAAATACAACGAGTGTTATGGATAATGACGTCATTAATCAAGAACCATTACCAATAGCTATGAATAATGACGTTAAAATTCAAGAACCAATCACGACCTCGAAAGTCAATGACGTCATTATCAAAGCAACCAATCACAGCACATAACCTTCCCACTAGACGAGCTTAAGAC
>NC_090750.1:53002605-53027605 GCF_036898095.1 Palaemon carinicauda | reverse complement strand
CTAGATCCTCCTGCGGGCGCCGAAAATAGGAAGTTCTTCCCTTAATGAGATATGCATCGGTACTTAACCTTACCTCAGGTAGTCTCTTATTATGTTGGCAAATAACCCCCCTTATATATTACAGAATTACCCATTATTTGTGTAATTAATGTGTGCGTCAACCATTCTACAAACATCACTCAATTACGTTTAATTTGTGTAAATGCGTGTGGCCGCCATTCTACAATTAACTTAAAATTACCTCTAATTTGAGTAGTTAGGTGTGTCCGTCATTCTACAAACCATTTACAACTACATCTAATTTGTGTAATTAATGTGTGTCCGCCATTCTACAAATACGCTAACTCCAAAGTACCTCTTATTTGAGTACAGTAGTTAGGTGTGCCTGGCATTCTACAAACCATTTACAATTACATCTGATTTTAGTAATTATCGTGTGCATCTGTTATTGTGCAAACAATATCCAATTACCTCTAATTTAAGTAATGAAGGGGTGCATGTGCTCTTCTACAAACTACCCATGTTATTATTCAAGTATTTTTATGGAATTGCTCTCCAACAAAGAGTTATATTTAGTGAAATATAATCCATTTCTGCATATATGCAAACTTGTCTGATGGATATGCGTAAGATTTTGGCTTCGGGCAGAAAGTATATAGACGACGAATGAGTGCTTTGCACTAGCGATAATGGTCAGAAGTGCATCAAGTATGTGCTAACCAGTTATAAAGTATATGGTTCATTTGGTAGAATGAAGTGGTTATTAATACGATGAGGATTTTCAGATGGATTTCTAAGAAAATATATATTTTTGATCAACAACAGCAATAATAATTATGATAAATAAAAATTGATTAGCCAGAATAGATAAATTGGTAATAGATAGCAATTTTTTTTTTTAATCGATGTTATAAAAAAACCATAAACTTGAATATACATAATTAAAATGATAATAATTAACAAGTTGCCTCGTTAATGAATGTCCCGTCGTTTCAGAACAGATCCCACGATGAGCCAGCTAGATTCACGACCATCTTCGGCAGGGGCCTTGGTGGTTTCAGAAACCGACAACAGCGTCTTCAGAAAACCCGACGTGCCTCCTCCGAGGAAGAGGAAAAAAGTGTTGGACGAAGACACTTGTGAACGTAAGTAGAAGGTATTTGACTTAAAAACACTTATAAACATTCAGAGATACAGATGCAAATCCAACTGAAATTGTTTATCTCAGATATTGTATCCAAAGTTCATAATGAAATACTGTAGTAAAACAATATATGATTTAATGCAGTAAGCAAGAAGAAATTTGCAGTATGAAATTTTATCATTTGTTGAGTTTTGGAGCTGAAAATCATAGGTGAAGCCAAAATTTTTAAAAATTTGACTTTCAAACAGCTTCTTGGAACCTATTTAGTTTCTGAGTTGAGGACTTTTTGTATAGTACTCTCATCTACAGTTATGAAGGTATAAATGGGACTTCCAGTTCAGATATTAATGATTTGTTTGCTTCCAGGACTCGTCTTTGTTCCAAAACGTTGAGGACAGCCCGGCCACCTTCGAGACCCCGCTGTCGAACACGGGCGACGCGATGCCGCTCATGGGCGGTTGGGAAGGATCGCCCAAGTCGTCCCGGGATGCTAAGGAAAATGCGGAAAGTAATACTTGATGAAGAAGAATGAAGCCAAATTCAGGTTGAAGGTGAGTGAGCGCAGGTGTTTTTCTTTTTTGGATCAGGTAAATTCTGGAGAGGATATATCAGAGTCTTGTTCCTGTACATAATAAAAACCTTTGTCCTTTATCAGGAGTATAACTTCAGTGAAGTTTGAAAAACAGATAAACTTTTAATGAGGCAAGCATAGAGGCCTATCCCGATAAGGGGAGTGACCCTCACTTTCACTTCGGCTGCGGTGCTGTACTGTCGTAATTACCTGCATCTCTTGTTGGGCTGTTTAGTGCTTTTTTCTTTTGCTTTCCAGAGTGTTTGTGTTGATTGTGCTATTTGTTGATTATGGCGTTTCAATGGGCAGACGTGCGGCTTTGTCTGGGCCATAATTGTGGCTGGTACATGAGTAGTACATTGGATCCTTCTCTCTGGTTTCGGTTCATTTTCCCTTTACATACACACTAACAAACCGAATAGTCTGGCCTATTCTTTACATATTCTCCTCTGTCCTCATACACCTAACAACACTGAAATTACCAGACAATTCTTCTTACTGCACTATAATTGTTCAATGGCCACTTTACTCTTTGTAAGGGTAGAAGAGGCTCTTTAGCTATGGTAAGCAGCTCTTCTAGGAGGACACTCCAAAATCAAACCATTGCTTTCTAATCTTGGGTAGTGTCATAACCTCTGTACCATGGTCTTCCACTGTCTTTGGTTGTTCTCTTGCTTGAGGGTACACTCGGACACACTATTCTATCTTGTTTCTCTTCCTCTTGTTTTGTTCAAGTTTTTATAGTTTATATAGGACATATCTATTCTAATATTGTTGCTCTTCTTAAAATATTTTACTTTTCTTTATTTCCTTTCCTCACTGAACTATTTTCCCTGTTGAAGCCCCTGGGCTTGTTGCATCCTGCTTTTCCAACTAGGGTTTTAGCTTATGAATTAATGATAATGATAGCCAGATGTGGATCCCGACTTATTAGCTTTTGCAGAGGGGTATGACTGCACACATTAATATCCCTGTGATTATTGTAGGGATTTTCCTCCTCTTCAGTGGGGAGAATTCTCAAAGGAGAGGAAGAAATCTAGGAGGGGTTCATCGGGATAAGGGTAACAACGTCCAGGCTGGTGCTAAAGAACGGATTTTGAGCGAAGCGAAAAATCTATTTTTGGGTGAGATAGCCATGGCGTCCTGATGGAAGGTTCCTGTTTGGTAGCTTCCTTGGGTATAAGACTACTAAGATATTCCCAGAGAATTTAACCACAGGTTATCACAGAATTCTAACTTCTGGAGCGAGTATCTCAAAGGTTTCCCTTTAAGACATCGTAATACAACAGGGGACACGCATGTCTGAACGTGCCACATAGCTATCTTCACCCCGAACAGAGTTAATGCTTCGGTGTGTAAGGACTGAGAATAGCTGGGAGCCGTTCCACAGCTAATCTCACTCGTGGCTACTACTGATACTCGAGACGTAAACAAACGGACGCCATTGCTCTGATGACGTCACGCCCGTCTTCATCCTGAAGCCAGTTGCTGCCCATCACCATGATACAATTGTGTAGGGTGGGAACAAAACTGGACGAAGTAGTAGGGAGGGTCCATCAGGACGCCATGGCTATCTCACCCAAAAATAGATTTTTCGCTTCGCTCAAAATCCGTTTTTTGGGCTCAAGCCATGGCGTCCTGATGGAAGAGTACCAGAGAATCAATGTATCGTGGTAGATTTTTCCCCCAGTGTTAAGTGCCTAGGCATTGACAAAACAGCAAAGTAATCTTAGGTAAAGAACCATAGGAACGAAGTATCCTGCCCCCCTTTGGTAGGAAGTTCCCATGGGCTATGCCGACGTCAAAGTGGTATTGAAGGGCTATTCATCCTGACAGAAGAACTTGAAGAACTTAGAGATGAAGCAGAATGTTTGATATTTGTATAGGAACATTCTGAATTAGACCAGTGGTGGTTGGGCACTGTGTATAGAGTTCATCTCTTGGTTATCAGAAGTAAGTATTCGTGTAGGAACCTTACTGAGACAGGGTGAATATAATTTAGGATTAGACATCTTAAATTCTTCATGACCATAAGAAAGGAGGAATAAATAAAACTTTGACAGTATGTATTTCATAGTAGGTAGGAGCTGAAAGAGACGCATAAGTAATAAAATAGAAATTTTATTTCACAATGCAGAAATTAAATAATTTACAGCAAAAGTAAAGTTCATTTACAGTAATAATAATGTACATAGAAATAAAGGCTTGCTCTTGAATCTGAAAAGGAATTTCAGGATTAGTAGGTACTCGTTCTCGAGGAACGCAAGTCTTTAAACAACACATCATGCTCAAGGCATGCGGCACTTGTGTGACACTATGACATTTCACCTGGGATAAGAACAGTTATAAAAGCACTAAGTGTTTTTAGACATCACTATGAATCGCTCGAGGGTCAACATAGGCACCCGAAGAGTTAGAGTCCCAAGTAACTCACTGTTCTACGCAGAGTTAGGTGCAGGTTTCATAACACTACCTGCGGCTACCACAAAATGTTTGACTTCGTGCACTTGTTTCGCATAATGTTTAAAGAAAACTCGCGAGGACTTCCAGCCCGTAAAGTTTTTAAGGCTTTCAAAGTCCATGCTCTGAAAGAAGTTCAGAGAAGATGCCACTTTTCTAGGATCATGACCAGCGGGTGTACTGTTCGGATCCGCTCTGCGAATGAAGTAGGTGATTTTCGCTCTTAATTGTTTCAGTGACAGGTCGCTGCCCGATGTTTCTCCTTTGAAGAGTTGGCCTCCACCAAAGTTCGAAGTTCTGCGAAGATAGACCTTGAGACTCTCTACTGGACATAGAGAGACATCCTCCTTCAGGGGGCATATTCTCCAAGGGCCCCATCTTTTGGTGGGTAATTCGTTTTTAGCGAGAAACGTCGGATCAGGGGAGAGGGTCACTTCTCCTGAATCGGTAAACAGGATGTGTCCCTCTTCTCTTGATAATGCCACTATTTCGCTGACTAGAGCTCCCGAAGCGAGAGCAAATAAAAATATAACTTTCTGAGTCAGATCCTTGAGGGGGCATGAATCGTTGTCCAAGTTGGAGGCGAAATGGAGTACCTTGTCTAGTGACCAGGAGATCGGTTTCGGAGGGGGTGCTGGACGTAGGCGAGCACATGCTTTTGGTAATTTGTTAAAGATGTCGTTGGACAGATCAATTTGGAAAGCATATAGAATTGGTCTAGCCAAGGCCGATTTGCAGGTTGAAATCGTATTGGCTGCTAATCCTTGTCCATGAAGGTGAATGAAGAAGGACATACAGAAATCAATGGTGATTTCTTTAGGATTTTTTGCCTTGACAAAGGAGACCCATTTCCTCCAGGATGATTCATATTGCCGTCTCGTGGATTCGGTCTTGTATTCCTCTAGGAAGTCTAGACTTTTCTTCGAGATCCCAAACCTCTTCTTTGCGGCAAGGGAGAGAAAATCATGAGATGAAGGTCCTTGATTTTCGATGATGAAGCGAAGACAGTCGACTTCTGTACTTGTTGAGAGAGAACTGGGCCCGGGAGAGGGATCAGCTTGGGCTGCAGCTCCAGGACCAGGGGGTACCAGTTGCTCCGGGGCCACTTGGGAGCCACTAGGGCCGCTGTCCCTTTGAAGGTTCTCAGTTTGGAGAGGACTTTCAACAGAAGGTTGGTGGGAGGGAACAGGTATATCTTGGACCACCTGTTCCAGTCCAGTGACATGGCGTCCACCGCTTCTGCTTTGGGGTCCTCGTACGGGGCTACGTACAGAGGAAGTTGATTGTTGTCGCTCGTTGCAAAGAGATCTATCTGAAGTTCTGGGACTTGGTGAGAGATGAAGGAGAAC
The DNA here is from genome assembly GCF_036898095.1 of Palaemon carinicauda. Classification (NCBI taxonomy): domain Eukaryota; kingdom Metazoa; phylum Arthropoda; class Malacostraca; order Decapoda; family Palaemonidae; genus Palaemon; species Palaemon carinicauda. Next base: position 53,022,081 of record NC_090750.1, on the reverse strand, counting down.
GATCTTGCGTCTAGAGACCATTCCGACTCTATCGGGTTTGTCCGAGATAGAGCATCCGCTGTCACATTGCGGAATCCTTGTAGGTGAACTGCAGACAGGTGCCACTTCTTCTTCTCCGCCAGACGGAAGATTGGGAGAAGCACCTGATTTATCTGGGGCGATCTTGAGCCTTGGCGATTGAGACAACGAACTACCACCGAGTTGTCTAGGGTTAGACGGATGTGGATCGAGGGCGGCGGGGATAACTTCTTCAGAGTTAGAAGGACCGCCATGGCCTCCAAGATGTTTATGTGGAACGTCTTGAATAGTGGAGACCAGGTCCCTTGAGCCTGTTTCAGGTGGGAGTGACCTCCCCAGCCTTCCAGTGAGGCATCCGTGTGGATGTTGAGTGATGGAGGAGGGTGTTGGAGAGGAATGGACCTTTTCAGGGCCTTTGCTTCCGACCACGGCTTTAGGAGGCGTCGAAGTCTGTTTGGAAGCCGTCTCTTGAGGTCTCTTCGAGCGATGGATGCCGAGCGTCTCCAGACTCCCGCGGCATCCTTTAGCTGTGCACGAAGCACTGGGTTTGTCACTGAGGCGAATTGTAGAGAGCCTAGAACTCGTTCCTGCTGTCGTCTTGAAATGCATTTGGATTTCAGTAGTCGCTTGACAGACCCTGCTATTTCCTTCCTTTTCTTCTGGGGGATGGAAAGGCGGTGTGACTGAAGATTCCAGTGGATTCCCAACCACTGAAACTTCTGAGCTGGAGAGAGGCGAGATTTCTTCTCGTTGATCTTGAATCCCAGGTGTTCTAGGTACTGGGTAACTTCGTTGCAAGACTTTGCACACTCTTCGGGCGATGGAGCCCAGACTAGCCAATCGTCGAGGTAGGCCATCACCTGGACGTTTCTTAGGCGGAGCTGTTGTACTATGGCATCCGCCAGTTTTGTGAAGATCCGAGGGGCCACATTGAGGCCGAATGGCATGGCCCGGAAGGCGTAGCTTTTCCTTTGGAGTCGAAATCCTAGGTAGGAGGAAACGTGATGGTTCATTGGAATGTGCCAATAGGCATCCGCCAGGTCTATAGAGACCGTGTAGGAACCTTGAGGCAGAAGGGTCCTTATTTGTTGAAGCGTCAGCATCTTGAATTTGTTGTTCTCTATGAACTTGTTGAGGGGGGATAAGTCCAGAATGACTCTGAGTTTGTCTGAGTCCTTCTTGGGAACGCAAAACAGTCTCCCTTGGAACCTGGTGGACTTTACCTTCCTTATCACCTTCTTGTTCAAGAGGTCTAGAACATATTCTTCCAGAAGGGGGGTCGATTGCTGGAAGAACCGCTGGAAGATTGGGGGTGGTTGCGTCCAACTCCAGCCTAGACCGTTCTTGATGATGCTGTGTGCCCAGGGATCGAAGGTCCAACGATCCTGGAATTGGCGGAGTCTTCCTCCCACCGGAAGCACTTCATTGCTTCTGGTGTCCCGAGGACTTGTTGCCTCGGCCGCTAGCTCCCTTTCCTCCTCTACCTCTGGAGGGACGACGAGATGCGTCTCTGCTTGCACCCCTGAACGAGCCTCTACCTTTGGCATGAAAGGTAGTGGATGGTTGCTCAAAGGCAGGGGTGAAGACCGGTGACTGTGACAACACCGGTTGGGGGACCAATTGAAAGGTCTGTTGTGGTTGGGCAACCACTTGGGAGGTAGCGGGTCCCGGAAACTGACGTCGTTGCTGACGTTGCTGGGGTTTTGGCTTTTGAGGTTTCCTCTTAGGCTGAGGTCCATCGTCCTGAGAGGGTTTCCTTTTTCTGGACATGCCCCACTTGTGGAGAAGGTTCCTATTCTCCGTGGCGGCTCTGTCAGTTATTTCCTTGACAAGGTCAGAAGGAAACAGGTGCTTTCCCCAGATGTTGGAGGAAATCAGCCTCCGGGGTTCGTGTTTCACGGTGGCACCGGCAAACACGAATTCACGACAGGCTCTTCGAGCCTTTATGAAGTGGTACAAGTCCTTCATTACTGTCAGTAAGTGGGATTTGGATAGTACCATGTAGTGATCTGGTACTCTAGTGTCACAGGCCATCACTTCCAGTTGGACTTGATGAGAAAGAGATGCCGCAAGCCTCTCCTTCGTGTCTTGTTCCCGGCGAAGGAGGTGATCGTTGAGCTTAGGGAGGTCTTCATTAAACTGACGTCCGGCGACGTCAGGATCGAGCCTTCCCACGACGAAAGTATGCTGAACATCTTTCCAGTGTCGAGCGTCAGGGGGGGTCACGATGGAGAAGGGTCTGCACTCCTCCAGTGCAGGGCAGGGTTTCCCTTCTTCCGCCGCTTTAAGGCATGCAGCTAAGGCCTTTTCCAAGAAAGGAAGAACCGCAGTGTCAGGTGCAACGTACGTAGGATGCTTCTTGCTCAAAGCCGGAAGCTTAGAGCAGGTAAAGCCCCTACTCTTAAATGCGGAGGCTAGCATAGCCTGGGCCTTTGTGAGATCGAACACTATCTCTTCTTTAGGTTCGGTCTCTTCCTTCGAGGCAGGTTCGGAACGAAGCCGGACGTAACAGTCCGGGTAGGCCTCAAAGCTTGGGAAGAACTCCACATCTTCCAACGGGACCGTGCCGATCTTGTCACTAACAAAGATCCTGCCGGTCGCAATAACCATATGCTCTGCATACCTCCACGGGTTGGCATGAGAGCAAGCGGGGAGATCCTTGACCGAAATCTTCTTCGGTTCTCTGGATCCAATCATCGACCTGATGGACTCCTGGTTCTCCTTCAGCCTGTCGTCCATGACGGCTCTAATCAGCCGGATCAGTTCTTGGGTAGAAGAGGAAGGATCCGGAGTCGAGGAGGTAGACGGAATGGACATTTCCGTCGGTGTAGGAGTAGGAGGAGGGATGGACGAGGGAGCAGCTCCAAGCTCCGACTCGGTGTACTCCACCTTGTCTTCGTCCTCTTCGGCTCCTTGAGCCATAAGCGTCTTCTCCGTGTCTTCCGAGACGTCTGAGATCTGTTCATCATCCTCGGAATCTAAACGACACTCGTGCATGGACTGAGCCATGACCACATCAGGTTCCACCGTAATTTGGACAGTGGGGATTGCATCTTTTGGTACCACTGAGTCAGGGGAGGCCTTAGGGAACAACAGGGACCTCAGTTCTTCGGTGGCCAGGTACGGTCCAGTAGCATTTTTCTGAAAGCCACGCACCCACTTGCGCAGCTTTTCACGAGAAATGTCTCTAACCTCCGCTGAGGGAGGGTTATGGAAGGCCTCAACTAGGTGGGCCTGGCAGACCGTACAATCCAGTGGATTCCAAAACTTCAAATCCCCTTTCTTGTCTGCACAAGGGGCGTGAGTCCTGCAAGCCGTATGCCCGTAAAATTGCGGGCGTTTCACAGCGCAGAAGGCGAAGTCACACTTCATCTGCTCCTCCTGTGGAAGAAAGAGAAAATGAGTATGGGGGAGTCATAAGAATGGCTCTTAAACTAAGTTAATATTAATCATTAATTTTAACTTAAAGAAGGTGTGATGCATAGAGAATGAAAACAGTAAAGGAGAACATGCTCCATGCATCTCGCCCGGCTGGTTACCATAAGCTTGGTCCTTGGATAATCCAAATGACCGAGATCATTGGATATAGTTTCCTAGAATTCCCAGATTTTGGAACTCCATGGAAAACCAAGGACAAGATTGGGATCGAATTCATTCGGTTCCCAGTTAAGAGCCAGAAGGCCTCATTAAAGGGTAACTGCTTCTGGCAACCAGCCGTGCTAAGATGCACATAGCATGCTGGAATTAGAAGAATGCAAAGAGACAGCATGATCACTAATAGAGCAGTACTAGGTACTGATCTTAATAGCAGAAGCAGCTTATCTGTTTGCGATATAGGGCTATCCTAGTCTTATGATAGCTACAGTAAGGGGGTGCAAGTATTCTTGACGCCTCCGAGGCATCCGGCAAGCCGCCGGCATGCCGGAGCTCGCTCCAGCATAGATTCTGGCATTAGAACAGACAATTTTCAAAAGTCAGTTAAATACCAGGATGGCGGCCGCCGGCACAACGGCGGCACGCCGGCAGGAAGCGGCGGCTCCGGCAGTCGGAGGATGCCAGGTTGGTGACTGGGATAAGGATGGTAAAGGCAGTATCGGGTTTCCGGCAGTATATGCCGGCACTCCGGTGATCGACCGGCAAGCGGACGATTAGATAGGAGTAGGAGAGCCGCCGGTAGTAGCCGGCGGCAGCCGGCAGTCCCTCGGTACACGGGGGGCTGGCGGCAAGGGTAGGGAAGTCACCAAGTAGGAGGCAGGTATTGCCGACAGTAGAGGCGGCAAGAGACCGGCACCCGGATAGATAGAGAGACAGGGGGAGGGGGGAAAGGGATGCAGGAAGTACCGTCAGGGTTCCAGACATCCCTCCCCCTCCCTGAGGGGGTGTACCCATGATAGAGGCAGGCTCTAACATCCATGAGCAGGGGTCACTAGGGACCGGGAGCTAGGTAGCCCAAGGGAGGGCTAGGGAACACCCAAGAGGGGGGGGGGGAGACTCCCATATGCAGAACTATATTAGTAACTAACCTTATAGGACACTATGAAGGTATATGTACCAGAGTGGACTGCACAAGGAAGCTCGGGTAGCCCTACTCTTCCACCCTAAGGAGGAGTTGTAGGACAGGGGACAGATGAGTATAAACTAACCTAAGCATAGGCTAGGCTATACAAGAGATAGGTGGGGAGGGAGAAGAGAGAAGTCTTCCCAGGAAGGGTTTCTGTACCAGAGCGGCCACTAAGGGAAGGGAGGACACTCCCTAACCTAAGATCAGGCTGATCGGCTAAAACGGTGCAAGAGTACAGTTCCAGCATGGAACAGAGAAACCTTCCTAACCCGACCTAGAACAGGGCTAAAAGTCCTGAACTAGGCAAGGAAGAAGACATATCGCTATCGCAGGAAAGTCATAGACTATCCTAGCCATAGAGGTAGGCTAGCCTAACCTCACTCTCAGACGCAGCCCTAAAGGGGGTTCATTCCTTTAGGGAGGACAGAGAGGCGATATATACTCTATTAGACAATTAATCCCTTTACTCAGAAAAGGGATCAAGGCTAAATAGAGGGAATGCCAAGGCAGGGGATGAAGGAAGCATATAGGGGTCCTAATATTAGGTTAGGCTAGAAAGAATCACTGACTAGCCTATCCCCTATATGGTCCCTGAAGGCGAAAACATTTGCATCACTGTCAAAAGTATTGTAAAATAATAATGCCACTATCTTCATAACTTAGTCTAGGATCACTAATAAATCATGCATGAACACTTGTATGTAGGCTCCTGGCCTGGGGGCTATAGTAGCCGACTGGTATGAGGTCAATCGATGACCGATAAAAAGCGTCTAAACACGATATAAAAGTTCCTAGCTATGAAGACTAAATAAACTAATGTATACGATTAGTATATAATGCCGGAAGCGTTGTTGTGGCTAACTAAATAAGACATGCATAACAACAACGACGCCATAAAATGGCGGGTCCGGTAGAGGCACAGCTCTGCCACAAAACATCAATTATTTCGCAAAATAATATTTACTTTACGGCCAGAGCTTAATTAAACAATACTGGAACCTTGTACTCAACTTTCCAGAAGAAGGCGAGGCTGAAGGTAACGACATAGCGAAGATGCAAAGCGATAAAGATAACACAGGGAAAATCCGTCTAAGTAGGGCAGCTACTAAACAAAGGATGAAGACGGGCGTGACGTCATCAGAGCAATGGCGTCCGTTTGTTTACGTCTCGAGTATCAGTAGTAGCCACGAGTGAGATTAGCTGTGGAACGGCTCCCAGCTATTCTCAGTCCTTACACACCGAAGCATTAACTCTGTTCGGGGTGAAGATAGCTATGTGGCACGTTCAGACATGCGTGTCCCCTGTTGTATTACGATGTCTTAAAGGGAAACCTTTGAGATACTCGCTCCAGAAGTTAGAATTCTGTGATAACCTGTGGTTAAATTCTCTGGGAATATCTTAGTAGTCTTATACCCAAGGAAGCTACCAAACAGGAACCTTCCATCAGGACGCCATGGCTTGAGCCCAAAAAAGTTCTTTTAGTACCTTCTTCACTGCATCTTCAACTTCCTTCAGGGCTAGGTTTTTTGTGAGGAATTAGTAAGAGGAAGTGAAACCCTGCCATGCACACAGGGATTGTTTTGAATGAGACAAGTATTGCATTTTCCTAGCAAAATTAATACCACTTTGCTTCATACAGCACCATTAGTGTACTATCGCAATGACTAATCTTTATAAGTTGTTGCCTTCTAAAGGTATTGATGGTGCCCTGTAGGTCAAGAAGGTCAAGAAGTTTCTTTAGGTGTTCCCTGCCACTTGGACTTGGACATCTTCCCTTCCTGCGCCTTCTTCTATGGCTGTACCGCCTTTAAAGGAGAGACGTGAATGCTGTGCCCCTCGTCATGTCCTTGCATGCTACAGCAAAGGATCCTTCCCACTACACTTCACCTGTTCCTGGGGCCTTCTTAATCTCATGGCGACCCTTCAAATGTGGCGCCTGCCACTCCAAGTAAGAAGTAAAGGTCACCAAAGCATAGAACTTTGCCTGGTTCTTCTACATGGCTTTATGTGAGTACTGTAATGTTGAAGAAGTTGAATGTATAAGCGACAAGGGACCAAGGAGAATGAGCAAGAAGTATAAGGAAGAATGCTAAGCAATTGGCATTAATAAAGGCGCTGAACGTACATAGTCAACAGATACTCCGATAGCTTAGAATTGAATCTTTAGAAAAAATCAATGAAATGTGGCACTAGATCCTAAAGAAATGATATTGTTATCATTAGCATTGATTTGGAAATGTAAATTAAAAAAAACAACAATTTCTATTGATCCACATAGCTGGTACAACAGGCGAAATATTGCTCTTTGTTTTCTAAATTCCAGACATTCGCTTGTACTTCCGCACACCAAGCTGTCCACCTACTTCAGTTCCTACCATGCTTCAATTTTATCCAGCCGTCAAATAAAATTCTAACTATTGGTTGCAGTGCAATACAATCTGCAATGAGAATTAATGTCACCGATAGGCAGACTAAACGACTCTGAATACACAAATCCATGAGTTTTGGGTCAGCCGTAGCTTTCAGTGCAGGACTTGAAAGCAGAAGTCTGGAGATAGCAGACAACTGTCATCTCCTACTATCATTTGGAGAATACCCACATAATCATTGGATATCTTTACCCTTGATTAATTGGTAGCTTTTCAACAGGCTCTATAACAAATCTAGCTCCCTCGGGGAGGAGAATCATCTCGTGTCAGCTGTCGCGACGTAAGTCTAGAGCGAGAGGTATGAATGAATGAATAGTAATTATCATGACATTAGTGATCATTGGTGCTGACTGGCGTGTGCGTAATGAAGAATTGACAATGTAAGATAAAACACAAGAAATAAATGAATAACTTAACAAAACATTTAAAATTTGATATACTAAAAATTGAATAAGAAGGTCAGTTTCCAATACGAACATAAGAATGCCACTGGAATCACATAGAACATCTCTTACAGGAGTTTTGTTGAGGATTTACCTACTATCCTCATTATGAGCTTCAGAGAGAGATTGTTCTCCAGTATACACAAGAATGGGATGTTCATTAAGTAAATGCCTAACAGTCAGGGGAACCGCGCAATTATAACACAATGGCTGACACCTGCCAGTCATCAGGAACTCATATGTTCAATGTGTGTGCCCAATTTTAAGGCAACAGAGGGTAGTTACCATATTTCCTTGGAGGTATAGTATTGCATTTGAGATCCTCATCTTATTCTGATCAACAGAATTCCAGTAATGTTGCCAAATATTACCTAGAGACTTTTTGATATCAGGAAAAACGGTAAGCATGATTGGCTTTCCTCTAGTCATCTTTTTCTTCTCCCTTGGAGTGCAGCGTTCTAGTCGTTATATGCTGTATGTATTTGCGCATCAGAATCAAGCCACTTTTCTTGTAGATGAGTTTTGTTCAGAAGTATTTCCAACATCATCCCAGATGAGGGCGAGGATGGAGAGAGTGTATACAAATCCACTTCTCATAAATAACAACACTGTACAGTACATTCAGACAACATATAATCTTTATTATTATTTTTATTATTATTATTATTATTATTATTATTATTATTATTATTACTAGCTAAACTACAACCCTAGTTGTAAAAGAAAGATACCATAAGCCCAAGGGCTCCAACGGGCAAAAATAGCCCAGTGAGTAAAGGAAATAAGGAAATAAATGAATGATATAAGAAGTAATGAACAATTAAAATAAAATATTTTAAAAATAATAACATTAGAATGTATTTCATATATAAATTATAAAAAGACTTGTATCATCCTGTTCAACATAAAAACACTTGCTACAAATTTGAACTTTTGAAGTTCCTTTGATTCAACTACCCAATTAGGAAGATCATTCCACAACTTGGTCACGGGTGAAATAAAACTTTTAGAATACTGTGTAGTATTGAACCTAATGATGGAGAAGGCCTGACTATTAGAATTAACTGCATGCCTAATATTACGAACTGTGACAGATATGGATTCATCCTTGACTGTCTACCAATCACTTGATAGAAACCTAACCTAACACCTGGGACATCATCTTGCCCAGGCTGTTAGGAGGTTCACAGGATTCATCAAATCTGCTCCTTCACAGGACCAAGTGCTTTGACAAATCCCCGGGAAAGTGAACCAGCCAGTTATGGTTATAGGGACTTCTTCCCTTCATGAGGATGAGTCTCCTTATCAAAGAACGATGGTTTGTCTAGTTAGGGATGATACAGATTACTTTAAAGACTTTATTTTAATTTTGCTTTTCATATGCAATTTTTCATGGTCTCTATTCCATAAGAGTATTTCACCATTGTGAATGATAATCGTAACGTCGTCATTTTTAAATATTTAACTTAGCCGGTGAATATATAATAGCTGCTACTCAGCGGCTCGACAGAAAACACACTCAAAAACTCGCGAGCGATCGCTATAAAGGTTGCGGGTGTGCCCACCAGCGCCACTATCGGCCAGATACCACTCTTGCATGTAAACAAACCCTTCAATTCTTCTCTGTCGACGTTGACGACAAGACGTATTCATACTCGCTGTAGAACCTGGAGTTTTCTTAACATATTTGGTGAAGTACTTCATTTTGGTTTGAGCTTTCGCAGTACAGGTGTTTTATCTTCAACTTAAATCTTGAACTCGTTTTTGGATAGATTTAATTTTTGATGACTTTGGATTGTTTTTTGGACTTTCCTTGACTTTTAAATGGCCGACCCTTCCCTCAGTACGGAAGTGTGTTTAGGCTTTTAGCAATTATCTTATCACGTTATAAATTATTTATAGATTTTCCTCTATATATTTTATATCTCACCCGCCTTTATTAGGCCTCTTCGATTAGCTTTCCATTTATAATAAACATCAAGATAAATTTTAATGATTTGTTTATATGCGACCTTTCCTGAGAGTAGGCGGTCCTAACTTGGAAACCGAAGTTAAACAACGTTGAGCCCTTTCTATCGTAAATAACTTTTACAGAGCTAATGATTTAAAACTTATTAAATGAATATTTTTTAGTAGATATTTTATGAAAGATTTTCTTTGAATAGTCTTCGTACTGTTTCAAAGATGAACTAACGTTTAGTTTATTTATGCTACGCAGTTTGCGCTCTATCGTTACGATAGAGAGAGAGAGTATCACGGTTTCACTTTGCAGAAAGAGTAAATCGATTCTGACGTTTTGTTCATTCTTCTTTCAAAGCTTAAATGTTTTAAATTCTATTTTAAAGGAACTTTTTAATTGAAAAACCTTTCAGTTTTTTCCTTTGGTCAAATAACCTGTTTTTTGACGAAACATAAGTGGGCTCTTCTCTTCGGTGCGAAATCAAGAGAGAGAGAGAGATAGAGACGGAGGGAGAGAGAGGAGAGAGAACGTTCCAATCTTTATCTCGTCCCAAGCGAGTAACGTTGTTCTCGAGTTACTCTCGTCCCTAGTCTCTGTACGGGGAGAAAGGATAAAACGTTTTTAGTTTTTTATTCTCGTCCCAAGGCACTGTACGGTGAGAGATTGAAAACGTAGTTTTGAATGAACTAGTGTTTAGTCTCTTCCCCAGCCACTGATCTTTTTATCTTAAAATATGTTTACTGTTTTTTTTTTGCTGGTATTAATGTGCTTACATTATACGACTGATTTCGCAATTATAACCTTTTGATAGAGGGTAGAATTGCGTGCTTCAGGTAGAAATCAGTTTTATTCATACCTAATGTGTATTGTTTAAAAAATTCGATTTCAGTGAATTAAGTGCAAAACAGAAAATCGTAGTGATAAAGTGATATTGCGCAAAGTGTTATCAGTGTTGCGACCGAGGGTTCGTCTGTTCGTGCCTGTCGTTCGCCTAGTCCGGGACCTCTTGCAAGCTCCCAAGCCCAGGGGAGAAGTAATGTCGTACGACTTATGGGTTCGAGAGGCCTTGATCAGCGAACAGACGTTCCCTCTATGGTATCAGGTGTATCTTACCAAGATCACCCCTACCATAAGGCGAGAGAGACGATTTTCTCCTCGTCATCCGAAGGCTTTTCGCATAAGAAACCGTGGAACAAGGTTTCGAGGCCCTTTAAGCGAAAGTCAGTCCTTTCAGGACAGGTCCAGCGCCCTGGTTTTAACCATTAGGACAGCTCTGACCCTATGCAGTCATCGGAAGACTGCTCGCCGCCTAAACAAAAGCGTAACACAGACTCCGAGAGTCTTTTTGTAGGCAAGGTTTTGCAGTCACAGACGTTACCCTCGTCTCTTACCGCAACCATTCCCGTTGATCCTGAATGGGTTGTACGGCAAGACATGCAGAATAAGCTTGCCTCCCTTATGGAAGACTATTCTGCCGATAAGTCCGTTGAGCCTAGCCGTTTATCTCATCGAGATCCTGGCCTTCAGCCACCCTAACGTTCCTTTGTGTGTCCTGTTGACGTTGGCGTAGCCAAGTCACGTCAGTCAGGTTGTTTAGAACCACACTCGATGCGGTCTCGTGTGGATTTTCAGCCACATTTGGACGTTAGGCCACTTGCTGATGCTCCTGTTGACGTTCAGGACGTTCGCCAACAATCGGAGTTGACTTGTTTTGACGCTGAGCGTCAACCTCCGCATTCTAGAGTTGTTTTGACTGCTCAGAGTAGGCGGTCAAAGCAGTCTCGAGTGGACGCTGTGCGTCCTCACGCACCTGTTGTTGTTGACAGTTCACAGACTGTCAAGCAGTTACATGACGTTGCGTCCTGGTCTGCTACTTATGCACCAGTGCGTGTGGACTCTGCTTGTAAAGCATTGCCACCACGGTAGGTCTCTCCCTTGCTTGAGACTTGGCTATTGTCGGACAAGGTTCCTTCAGATGAGGAAGTTGCTGTTCCCCCTCCTACTGATATTCCCTTTAGGACTCTGTCAGACGGAGAGGAGCCTAAAGCTGCTTAGCCCTCTATGGACTTTAAATAAATCATGCTGATTTTTAAGGATCTTTGTCCGGATCTTTTTGTAACTGCTGCTCCTCGTTCGCCTAAACGTCAGAGCTTACACTAGGCCTAGCTACTTCGAAGCCGTTGTTTTATAAGCTAGTGCTCTCTCGCTCTTCTAAGAGAGCTTTACGTTTACTAGGCGACTGGTTTATCACCAGGAGGAGTTTGGGGGAGACAGCCTTTGCTTTCCCTGCTTTTAAGCTGGCTTATAGAGCGAGAGTCTGGTATGACACGAGAGAAGTTCTCGGCTTGGGAGTTCCTGCCTCTGCCCAGATAGACTTCTCAAACCTCATAGACTCTCCCTGGCGCCTGGCCATGAGACGCTCCAAGATTTTACAGGTCGACTTCAGAGCTATTTTCGAGCGTTTGAAGTTTTGCTGTACAATTATGTCATGCATAAACAAGGCTTTCAGGGATGGCTCCAATGATCTGACAGCCACGATCTCTGCAGGAACAAGTCCCTCAGGGATGGCTCCAATGATCTGGCAGCCATGTTCACTGCAGGAGTACGTAAGAGGCAAGTGCGCTCAATGTGTTCATTGTCAAGACAAACTTCACGATGAAGTCTACCAGGCTGTCTTGACAGCATTTATGGAAGGCGACTGGATGGTCTCTCTCGACCTTCAGGAGGCATACTTCCACATTCCTATACACCCGGATTCCCAACGGTTTCTGAGGTTTGTTTACAGGAATGTGGGGTACCAGTTTCGAGCCCTGTGCTTTGGCCTCAGTCCTGCGCCTCTCGTGTTTACGAGGCTCATGAGGAATGTGGCAAAATCCCTCCATCTATCGGGGATACGAGCCTCCCTGTACTTGGACGACTGACTTCTCAGAACATCGTCCAGTCTTCGCTGTCTGCAGGATCTACATTGGACGTTGAGTCTGGCCAGGGAGTTGGGACTTTTGGTCAACCTAAAAGTCCCAACTGATCCCATCCCAGATTATTCTATATTTGGGGATGGAGATTCGCAGTCAAGCCCTGCTCGAAGTCCAACTAATGCTGAAAAGAAAACGTTTATTCAGTCAGGAGTTGGAACAGTCTCGTAGGGACTCTCTCATCCCTGGAGCAGTTTGTCTCACTAGGGAGACTACACCTTCTGCCTCTCCGGTTCCATCTAGCCTCTCACTGGAACTAGGACAAGACATTAGAGACGGTATCATTCCCAGTCTCCGAACCAGTAAAGGCATGCCTGAAATGGTGGGACAGCAATATCAGTCTGAGAGAGGGACTATCCCTAGCAGTCAAGAACCCAAACCACGTGTTGTCCTCAGACGCGTCGGATTTGGGTTGGGGTGCGACCCTGGACGGTCGGGAATGCTCGGGTCTGTGGACCTCAAGTCAGAAGAGCATGCACATCAACGGCAAGGAGCTATTAGCAGTCCACTTGGCCTTGATGATATTAGAAAGCTTCTTCGAAACTAAGTGGTAGAGGTCAACTCAGACAACACCACAACTTTGGCATACATCTCCAAGCAAGGAGGCACACACTCCTTCACGCTGCTCGAGATTGCAAGGGACCTTCTCTTATGGTCAAGAATTCGAGGCATCTCCCTGTTGACGAGATTCATCCAGGGGGACTTGAACATCTTGGCAGACTGTCTCAGTCGGAGGGGTCAGGTGATACCCACGGAATGGACCCTCCACAAGGACGTGGGCAAGAGTCTTTGGGCTACTTGGGGTCAACCCACCATAGACCTCTTTGCCTCCTCGTTGACCAAAAGGTTACCAATCTATTGCTCTCCAGTCCTAGATACAAAAGCAATCTACATAGACGCGTTTCTACTGGATTGGTCTTTTATGGACTTATATGCATTCCCACCATTCAAGATAGTCAACAAGGTACTGCAGAAGTTCGCCTCTCACGAAGGGACAAGGTTGACGTTGGTTGCTACCCTCTGGCCCGCGAGAGAGTGGTTCACCGAGGTACTTCAATGGCTGGTAGACTTTCCAAGAAGTCTTCCTCTAAGGGTAGATCTGTTACGTCAGCCCCACGTAAAGAATGTCCATCAAAGCCTCCCCGCTCTTCGTCTGACTTCCTTCAGACTATCGAAAGACTCTCAAGAGCTAGAGGCTTTTCGAAGGAGGCAGCCAGTGCGATTGCAAGAGCTAGGAGAGCTTCTACCATTAGAGTATACCAGTCGAAGTGGGAAGTCTTTCGAGACTGGTGCAAGTCAGCATCTGTGTCCTCGTCCAGTACCTCTGTAGCCCAAATCGCAGATTTTCTTTTACATCTGAGAAAGGTTCGCTCCCTTTCAGCTCCCACGATTAAGGGCTACAGGAGCATGTTGGCTTCGGTCTTTCGACATAGAGGCTTAGATCTTTCCAACAATAAAGATCTCCAAGATCTCCTTAAGTCTTTCGAGACCTCTAAGGAACGTCGTTTGGCAACTCCTGGATGGAACTTAGACGTGGTCCTAAGGTTCCTCATGTCAGACAGGTTTGAGCCATTACATTCAGCCTCCCTGAAGGATCTCACCCTCAAGACACTTTTCCTAGTGTGCTTGGCTTCGGCTAAAAGGGTCAGTGAACTTCATGCCTTCAGTAAGAACATCGGCTTTTCTACAGAAAAAAGCCACTTGTTCACTTCAACTTGGTTTCCTGGCCAAAAATGAACTGCCTTCTCGTCCTTGGCCTAAATCTTTTGATATTCCTTGCTTATCAGAGATCGTAGGCAACGAACTGGAAAGAGTATTATGTCCTGTTAGAGCTCTTAAGTTCGATTTAGCCCGTACTAAGTCATTACGAGGTAAATCTGAGGCATTATGGTGCTCAGTTAAGAAACCTTCATTGCCTATGTCAAAGAATGCTTTGTCATATTTTATCAGATTTTTTTAATACGAGAAGCTCATTCTCACTTGAATGAGAAAAACCGATGTTTGCTTAAGGTTAAGACGCACGAAGTTAGAGATATAGCAACCTCCGTGGCCTTCAAGCAAAATAAATCTCTGCAAAGTATTATGGACGCGACTTTTTGGAGAAGCAAGTCAGTGTTCGCGTCATTTTACTTAAAAGATGTCCAGACTCTTTACGAGGACTGCTACACACTGGGTCCATTCGTTGCAGCGAGTGCAGTAGTGGGTGAGGGTTCTACCACTACATTACCCTAATTCCAATATCCTTTTTAATCTGTCTCTTGAAATGTTTTTAATATTGTTTTTTTGGGTTGTACGGAAGGCTAAGAAGCCTTTCGCATCCTGATTGATTTGGCGGGTGGTCAAAGTCATTTCTTGAGAGCGCCCCGATTAAGGGTTTGATGAGGTCCTGTTGTATGGGTTGCAGCCCTTAATACTTCAGCTCCTGGGAGTCTTTCAGCATCCTAAGAGGATTGCTGGGCTTCGTGAGGAAGACAGACTTATAAGGCAGAGTAATCGTCTAAGTCAACTTCCTTACCAGGTACCTATATATTTTGATTTTGTTATATTGATAACTGTCAAAAACTCTTAGCTTATACGCTGTAAACTTAATTAACTCTGGTCTCTACCCACCGCCTTGGGTGTGAATCAGCTATTATATATTCACCGGCTAAGTTAAATATTTAAAAATGATATTTTAATTATAAAATAAATTTTTGAATATACTTACCCGGTGAATATATAAATTAAAGGCCCTCCCTTCCTCCCCATTAGAGACGCAGAGGGACGAGAAGAATTGAAGGGTTTGTTTACATGCAAGAGTGGTATCTGGCCGATAGTGGCGCTGGTGGGCACACCCGCAACCTTTATAGCGATCGCTCGCGAGTTTTTGAGTGTGTTTTCTGTCGAGCCGCTGAGTAGCAGCTATTATATATTCACCGGGTAAGTATATTAAAAAATTTATTTTATAATTAAAATATCATTTTTATTATTATTATTATTATTATTATTATTATTATTATTATAACTAGCTAGGCTGCAACCTTAATTGGAAAAGCAGGATGCTATAAGCCCTGCAAAGGCTCCAATAGGAAGAAATAGCTTAGAAGTAATGAACAATTAATATAACATTTTAAGAACAATAACATTAAAATAGATCTTTCTTAAATAAATTCTAAAAAGAGACATGTCAGCATGTTCAGCATAAAAACATTATTTATTGATTAACGCAACTCTGCATCTCCATTCTTGGAACTCAGCACGCCTGGATGTTTGAAGTGGAGGAACATCCTAAGGACTACACGCCGAACCCGAGTTTACCAACGGTCTAGCAGCGGGAGGAAGTGTCACGACTGGCCACCACGGGAACCTTGCTCCAGAACGACTCCAGACTCAAGCAGGTGGAAAACTGGAAGTTCAGGACGTTCAACTCGGTGATGTTCGTACGCGACGGTGAGTCGCGTGGCTGGTTTACGGGTCGAGAGGCGCGCCAGGTTGAGGTTTGGACTTTGGAGATCCACAGTTACGTAGAAGAGGGGTTATTAGCATTTCCAATGCTTATCGCTTTATAAGTTTATTCAGATTTAATGGCATTTTTCCTTAATGAAGTAAAGTACTCCAGTTTATATTTCAAACTTAACTAGTAGATGGCAGTTATTCAAAACATCATGTAGTCCATTAAGATGTCAGCAACCCAATAGAGACGAGGTACATGGAGACATCAAAATACCCCTCTTCGTTTTGCATTATTTCTGGTCATTACGGGATGTAAATTATAAGAGAAAAATTGCTTAAAACAGACATTATTAAGTGCTCCAACGCTTCCGGTTAAGGTTGGTCCCTTTGCTGTGTAAATTAAAGCATTATAATGATTGTTGACACTAGCAGAATATCCAGAAGGTGAACTGAAGGTAAAGTTATATTGAGCTTATTCTTTTCCTTTAATTTTTTTTGCTGGGTTATCGTTATTATTATTATTTGCTAATCTACAACCCTAGTTGGAAAAGCAGGATGCTATAAGCTCAAGGGTTCCAACAGGGAATGATAGCTCAGTGAGGAAAGGAAATAAACTAAGCATAGGACTTTTACTGTACAAGGCTCCTCGTGGTTCCAGACTTAAGTAATGGGTTAAGGGCATTATTTCTTGTACAGAACTTGGGTTGCGTAGTTGGTTCGCACAGGCGAAAACTTTCTTAATAAAGTATCAATAAATATATCAGAACCACTTCTTATTTTCTTCATGAAGAGTAAATATATTTACCATCAGATGCTATTCTTGGGGTGTACTGTACTGTATGTAGTTTCTTATTACTTGTCAAATCGATTATCTTTATAGGAGAAACTGTTATTATTTTTATTATTATTATTATTATTACTAGTTAAGCTACAACCCTATTTGGAAAAGCAAGATTCTATAATCCCAAGGGCTCCAACAGGGAAAAATAGCTCAGTGAGGATAGGAAACAAGGAAATAAATAAACGAAATAAGAAGTATTGAAAAGTTAGAATGAAATATTTAAAAAAAACATTAACAACATTAAGACCGATAATTCATATATAACTATAAAGACTCGTGTCAGCCTGTTCAACATAAAAACATTTGCTGCATCTTTAAACTTTTGAAGTTACTACCGATTCAAGTACCAGATTAGGAAGATCACTCCACAACTTGGTCACAACTGAAATTAAACTTCTTGTTTATCTTTGTCTGAAATGCGATATTATGGAGGTAGTATTACGATTTGTGAAATACAATGAAACTTCTAGATACGATAGTTTCTGTATACGAAAAACTTATTTTTACGAATTGACATACGAAGATTCTTTCACTTCGTTTTATGAAAAAATAATCTATACGAAATAAAATTCACTTTAAGTTGGGTATATTGAATGAATGTTGCATGAGATTCTTCATAATTCTGATCATCTTTTACATTCAGATCTTCCCGGACAGTTCCATCCTTTTCCTAACACTAGGCATGCAGTTAATTCTAGTCTGTTCCGTAACTGGAATACAAACCATGCTATTTAATAGGGGTATTATTTTCGGCATAGCTGAAATGACGAGCCATTAATCTTTAACCAGGGTTTACTAACCACACCGCTAATTAGCGGAGGTAGGGGAAGGTAGCTTGCTACCCCCCCCCCCCCCCTCTCACACCTGTGCTTGAGCTCACTTTGCTCTCGGCTCGGATGGTGTGGTCGGACGTGTCCGCTCTCATCCTTGCCGTCATTTGGCAGCGCTTTTGTCTCTTCTTTTTATAGTTCTGTATATGTGAAGTTGCCTTCTGCGATCATGCGCACCTGCCCTGGGTTTCCCGACCGCCCCTGTGGAACATTCATGTCGGCGGTCAAGACTGATCCTCACGCCCTTTGTCCTTCTTGTAGGGGCCAGCAGTGTGATAGCAACAACAAGTGTAGGGAGTGGTCTACCTCCCAGTGGGAAAGGTTTTCGCGACGACGGAAGAAGTCCAAATGGGATATTTCTCCTTTGAAGGTTGCTTCGAAAGCAGAAAAACCCAAGGCCTCTTCTTCCGTTGCCCAAACCTCCTCCAAAGCTCCCACTCAGTCGGTCTCTTTTGAGAGACCGTCGAGTGGTAGCGTAGACCGATCTATTGTTTACCAACCTCGGGACTCGAGAGATGACGTTGCTTCCCCTAGCGAAGCAGCTCCACCTCTCCCCCTGAGGGAGAATATGTCACTAACCTCTCTTTTGCAGCTTTGGTCCTCCTTGGGGCTTACGGGTTTGCCCTCCAAGGAGGTTTTGCTTAACTACATCCGATTGGGTGCCGCTGTCAAACATTCGTCGTCACCGTCAGAGCTTGATCGTCTGTCTCTTGTCGACGTTGTGGTGTCAGAGGTATCCAATGCGGTATCACCTATCACCTCTTCTACTCCAAACTCTACGGTAGCTGACGGCTTAGTTTCTCCCGTTCCTGTTCAACCTACGAGGCAGAAACAAAGTCCATCGTCAGTGTCTCCTGCTAGTGTTTCTTGCCCTTGGGGGAGTTTACTTACAGAGACTCCTCTTCGGAGGACTGCAGAAGATCAGCTTGCTGATCCAACGGCCCCCAGAGGGTGCATTCGTCGGAAGGCTCGCCTTCCTCTTCGCCTGAGAGGGTTTCCTTCACCTGCGGTGAGGAGGCCCCTCTTTGGTTCAACATCTTCGATGCAGTCCCCCACAGAGGAGCCTCAAGACCAATCTATCCTCACTGCTCCTGCATTGGTCCTGAACCCCTCTGCAGATCATTCGCGATCTCCTTCGGTGGAAGGTCGTCCTTTTAAAGGACACGTCGACCTTCCACCCGACAGACCTGCCGTCTCCATTTTTACATGGGCCTAACAAGGCTCCACCTAAGCACGCTGTTGCGCGCCAACAACATACGCTCTACGCGCCCACAAGACCTGACGATCGCTCCTTAGTAGCTCGACAGGCCCCATCACTACACGCGGAATTTCACCATAACTCGAACATAGGGCATCAAGAGCATACACGCATATGCTCCAACAGGAGCATAGCTCCATCACTCGCTATGCGCGCCCTCATGCTCATATGCAACCACGTTCTCCTGCGGGCTAGGTTTTGCCTGCCCGCCAGGTCTTACCTGCGCAAACTGCGCCCACGCGCCCACAGTCTCCTACGTGCCCGCGTCCATGTGCTCGCCAACACTCTCCTGCGCACCATCAACCTCCTGCGCATGGCGCTCTGCTGCTTGCCAGCGCTCCCCTACGCGCCAGTACTCTCCTGCGCGCCAACATTCTCCTGCCCGCGCGTATATGCGCTCAATATCTGACTCTCCTGCGCGATATGCTGCGCACCACCTTATGCGGCAGGTAAAACCTGCGCGCCAACTGTCAATGGATAGCAGGACTTCCGGGAAATCAGCAATGCTGCCTTCTCTTACACGCTAACCTGCGAGCCAACATTCTCTCGCGTGCCCCACATGATCCCACTGCGCGCCCGCGCGCTAGAGAACTTTCTCCTGCGCGCGAACGCTTTCCCACGCGTCCGCGCACTCAACGTGATAATCCTGCGCGTCCGCGCACTCAACGCGATAGTCCTGCGTGCCCGCGCACTCAAAGCGGTAGTCCTGCGCACCCGCGCACTCAACGTGAT
>NC_090750.1:52898081-53002105 GCF_036898095.1 Palaemon carinicauda | reverse complement strand
TCTCTCTCTCTTTCTCTCTCTCTTTCTCTCTCTCTTTCTCTCTCTCTCTCTCTTTCTCTTTCTCTCTCTCTCGTAAATTGTTTTCCTGTTTTGCTACGTATGTACTGTATGATTTTATATAGATACGGTAAATAATATTTGTAATAACATATTTTCTAAAAGCTTTTACTGTAATATCATTATTTATCACTTTCATCATGCGCGTTAAATGCCTTCGTTTGTTTATTACGTCGAAGATAGAGCGTACTCGGCGGCGTCATAAAGAAAAACATTTCATTTGGAAGTCCTAAGAAAAATTAAGTAAAACATTGGTAATAACAAAATCAACATACTGTATAATCAATATAATCGATGCAAAAACTAACCTATACACAGATGTGTAAATGCCTTTGTTTCTTCATTATGATCAGAGATAAACGTAAACAAAACATTGGTTGCCATTTTTTATCATGCTTTTGGCGTGTTTAGGAAACGCATGATATAAAATCGCCTTTAATATTTGTGCCTGTTTTAGTTTAGGGTACTGTAGTACATGCATTAAGTGTTCTGTACATTAAAGGGTAGTTTGTTAACAGTACTACGTACAAGGGAAGGTTTTAAAAGTCTGAATATACATGTTAAATAAATACGTAAATATGGTGTCCCTACTTCGCGGATTTTCACCTATCGCGGTCGGGTCTGGAACCTATCTACCGCGATAAACGAGGGCTCACTGTAGTCCTGCGCGCCCGCGCACTCAACGTGATATTCCTGCGCGCCCGCGCACTCAACGTGATATTCCTGCGCGCCCGCGAATACTCTCTCCCATGCGCGCCCGAGCCCCGATATTCTCCCTCGCGCGAACGTCAATATCCTCCCGCGCGCGAGACTACTGAACAACGTACAGCAAGGTCGCCATCGCCTCATTCCCCTCCCCGTAAACGCATACCACCACGAATTGTGGGGGAAGGGAAACTTCCAGAGGGGTCCAGGATCCCAAAGCTACCACAGGCAAACCCACCAATGGTAGTAACTCCTCCCAGGGATCCTTCAATCCCTTTCCCTTCAAAGGGTATGTTTGACAGCGCGTCTGTCAGCCAACAGCCCTGATTCGGTGCCCTGATCAGAGCCATAGCTCAGGCTTTCAAGCCCGTCCTTTCTGAATTTGGACACAGAACCATGGCTGCTTCTACCCCTTTGAAGAGGAAGAGAGAAGTTACAGACGCGGTCACTTCCCCAAGGGCGAAACTGACTCCACGCAGACCTTCGAGCCAGGTTCCTTCTTTTCCTCAGACTGCCTCTCCTTCCCTTTTGGATGAAGATTTCCCGTCCCCAGGGGAATCACGTGAGAGAGACTTTCCTCCATTGCACCAATGGGGGAAACCTCTCTTCATGCCGAGGGGTCTACTCAGTCGGGGATTGAAAGGAACATGCCACCCTCGTCAATGTTTGAGTCCTATATCCTTCCCAGGAAGGAATGTAAGGACTCCTAAACATTGCCGAAGTCCTCTACTAGGACTAGGATGAAGCCAGCTAGCCACTCGGGGAATGTTCGCGACTCTCCCCAAGAAGAGCCTTTGGGGATAGAAGGAGACTTCGCTGCAAGTCCTACAGTACTGTAGTACATGCATTAAGTGTTCTGTACATTAAAGGGTAGTTTGTTAACAGTACTACGTACAAGGGAAGGTTTTAAAAATCTGAATATACATGTTAAATAAATACGTAAATATGGTGTCCCTACTTCGCGGATTTTCACCTATCGCGGTCGGGTCTGGAACCTATCTACCGCGATAAACGAGGGCTCACTGTAGTCCTGCGCGCCCGCGCACTCAACGTGATATTCCTGCGCGCCCGCGAATACTCTCTCCCATGCGCGCCCGAGCCCCGATATTCTCCCTCGCGCGAATGTCAATATCCTCCCGCGCGCGAGACTACTGAACAACGTACAGCAAGGTCGCCATCGCCTCATTCCCCTCCCCGTAAACGCATACCACCACGAATTGTGGGGGAAGGGAAACTTCCAGAGGGGTCCAGGATCCCAAAGCTACCACAGGCAAACCCACCAATGGTAGTAACTCCTCCCAGGGATCCTTCAATCCCTTTCCCTTCAAAGGGTATGTTTGACAGCGCGTCTGTCAGCCAACAGCCCTGATTCGGTGCCCTGATCAGAGCCATAGCTCAGGCTTTCAAGCCCGTCCTTTCTGAATTGGGACACAGAACCATGGCTGCTTCTACCCCTTTGAAGAGGAAGAGAGAAGTTCCAGACGCGGTCACTTCCCCAAGGACGAAACTGACTCCACGCAGACCTTCGAGCCAGGTTCCTTCTTTTCCTCAGACTGCCTCTCCTTCCCTTTTGGACGAAGATTTCCCGTCCCCAGGGGAATCACGTGAAGAGAGACTTTCCTCCATTGTACCAATGGGGGAAACCTCTCTTCATGCCGAGGGGTCTACTCAGTCGGGGATTGAAAGGAACATGCCACCCTCGTCAATGTTTGAGTCCTATATCCTTCCCAGGAAGGAATGTAAGGACTCCTAAACATTGCCGAAGTCCTCTACTAGGACTAGGATGAAGTCAGCTAGCCACTCGGGGAATGTTCGCGACTCTCCCCAAGAAGAGCCTTTGGGGATAGAAGGAGACTTTGCTGCAAGTCCTACAGCAGGAGGAGACCAGCAAGAGTCAGAACATGCGTTTTGGCAAGTTCTGACTCTAATGAGGGCTCTCAACGGGTTTTCCGACCCAAAGATCCCTCCTCGAGAGGGCAAGGACACGGTCTTGGACCATGTCTTTGGTACTCAGAAACCCTCTAAGACCAGTGCAGCCCTGCCCTGGTCTCAGGGGGTTAAGAGTATCAGGGACAAGATCTGACAACAGCTCTCCAAGATGTCCTCCTCCAACCGTTCCTGTGCCACCAACAAGCTCCTCCCACCTCCTCGCTTACAGCAGAGGAGGTACTTCGAGATCCTTGAGGAGCCTTGTTTAGCTCTTCCTCTTCATCACTCGCTGGAAGAGCTAACCAGGGGAGTCCCCCTTGAGAGACTCCAATCGGCAGGTCCTCAACCAGGAGAAAGTTGCGAAGTGTGCAATGCAAGCCATCGATATCTGGTTGGGGACCTGATACGTTCTGAGGACTTTTCCAAGGAACGTACCAGGAAAGCTATGGAAACCTTCCTTCTCTCAGGTACTCGCACGGTCGAGTTTCTGGCCCACCCAATCTCGAACTTGCGGGCAAATACCATCCTGAAATGTCAGGATGCAGTAGCTGAGAGAGTCTATCAGAAGGTCCCTAGCGCCGAGATCAATAGGCTCAGAAATTCCTCCCTAGAAGGACCTGTCTTGTTCGAGCCTAAGGATGTGGAACATGCCGCTGAGAGGTGGAGGAAGTCTCATCAAGACTCCCTCCTTCATAGGGCTTTAACATCCAAGCCCTATAAGCCTCCAGCACCACAGCAGTCCCGTCCAGTCAAGACCACTACGACGATAACAGCAGCGAAGACCTTGGTGTCTAAGCCCTTTCCTGTCAAAGAAAGAAAAGGCAAGAATCCTAGAGGGAGCAGCCGAGGCTGCAAACGCTAGGATAGGCAGTCCCCCTGCATTTCCACCAGTGGGGGAATGCCTACCAAGTTGCTCAAACAGGTGGAAGCAACTCTGGGCCGATTCCTGGACAATCTCCGTGATCAGTGTAGGATATCGCGTCCCGTTCATAACATCTCTACCTCCCCTGATGATGAATCCAGTGTCATTGAACTCCCTTGCCATGGGATCGGCAAGGGGGCAAGCCCTTCGGGCAGAAGTCCAGACCCTGTTGAAGAAGGGCGCTCTCCAAGAGGTCCTCGACGGATCCCCAGGCTTCTTCAGTCAACTCTTTCTTATAAAGAAGGCGTCTGGAGTCTGGAGACCAGTCATTGACCTCTCAGCTCTGAACAAGTTTGTCAAACAAATTCCGTTCAGCATGGAGATGGCGGACACGGTCAGACTAGCAGTAAGACCGCAAGACTCCATGTGCACACTGGACCTAAAGGCCACGTACCTCCAGATCACAGTCCATCCGTCTTCAAGGAAGTACTTAAGATTCAGCCTAGGCAACAGAATGTACCAGTTCAAGGTGCTGTGCTTCGGTCTCTCCACAGCACCACAAGTCTTCACCAGAGTGTTCACCCTAGTATCATCTTGGGCACACAGGATTGGCATCCGTCTCCTCCATTATCTGGATGACTGGTTAATCCTAGCAGACTAGGTGTCAACTCTTCTTCAACACCGAGACAAACTTCTGAGACTTTGCCAAGATCTGGGGATCATGGTAAATCTCGAGAAGTCTTCACTGCTTCCCACTCAATGACTGGTATACCTAGGCATGATTATAGACACCACTCTCCACAAAGCCTTCCCATCAGACGACAGGATAGTAAGGCTGAGGAAGGTCGCAAGATCTTTTCTCAGACGTAAAGAACTTCCAGCCCAATCGTGGTTAAGTCTCCTCAGTCACCTTTCATCGCTGGCCCGTCTAGTTCCCAATGGTCGCCTCAGGATGAGATCCCTCCAGTGGTGACTCAAGTCCCGGTGGAATCAAGCGTACGACTCCCCGGACATCCAGATCCCCATGGGACCTGCGGAACTGACAGATCTCCAGTGGTGGGTGGCAGACGAGAACCTACGAAAAGGAGTGGATCTTCTTGTCCTCCCCCTGATTTGATGCTGTTTTCAGATGCATCAAAAAAAAGGGTGGGGGGCACACGTGCTGCACCACACGACCTCAGGCCTCTGGTCAGAGTCAGAAAAGTACCTCCACATAAATCTCCTAGAGAGAAAGGCCGTCTTTCTAGCCCTTCAACAGTTCCAACAGTACAGTACCTGACAAGTCACTGTGTGGTGGTGATGAGCGACAACACCACAGTAGTGGCCTACATCAACAAACAAGGAGGTACTTTTTCGCGGCAACTATCCCATCTATCAGTAGAGATACTGAGATGGTCCGTAATCCACTCGATACCACTATCGGCTCGCTTCATTCCGGGCAAAAGGAATGTGCTCGCCGACAACTTGAGCAGAGCATCTCAGATAGTGAGTACCGAGTGGTCTTTGGATCATCTAGTAGCCAACAAAGTCCTGACTTTGTGGGGTTCTCCAACTGTGGACCTCTTTGCAACGGCCCTGAACTTCAGGCTCCCACTGTACTGTTCCCCAGTCCCAGACCCTAAGGCTCTCTGGCAAGATGCTTTCCAACAACGGTTGGACAACATCGACGTTTACCCCTTTCCCCCATTCTGTCTGATGAGAAGGGTACTCAACAAAACCAGAACATCGGTCAATCTTTCAATGACCCTCATAGCTCCGCTATGGCATCATGCAGAATGGTTCCTGGACCTTCTGCAACTCCTAACGGAGCCACCAAGAGAACTCCCTCCACAACACAATCTACTTAAACAACCACATGCCAACATCTTCCACAAAGCCATAGGTTCACTATGGCTTCACGCCTGGAGACTATCCAGCATCACCTCTCTGAGAGGATTTTAGCAACAAGTTGCGATCAGGATGTCTGGACACCTGCGAAAGTCTTCAGCAGCAGTCTACCAGGCAAAGTGGAAAGTCTTCTGTGGTTGGTGTCGTGGAACGGGTATCTCTCCACTCGATGCCACTACAGTGGTACCTCTACATATGAATTTAATCCATTCCACAACCGACTTCGGATGTAGAAAATGTTCAGATGTAGAAACTAATTTTCCCATAAGAATACATTGAAATGGGATTAATCCGTGGTTGAGCCCAAAAACCTATGATTACTCCTTAATATAGTAAATTACTGCACATACTGTAATTACACATGACAATATGCACTCTAAATTAGATAATAGACATGTAAAAAAGAATGATTATCAAGAAATAATAGATATGAAACGGGTTTTTAGCGTCACTTTACCTTAGAAAGTCCAGTGCAGGTGTTGGTCTTGCTACGCAGAGAGGAGACGGACGGGCGGCGAGGAGGTAGAGAGGTTGACTACGATAAATCACTTTCACTCTACACTTAAAATTGATTGAATTTTTTTCTCTTCAATCTTTGCCGTTTTCTCTGTTTCACTTTCTTTCGCTTCACTCTGCCGTTTTCTTTGAACCACTCCCTTCCTCTTCATCACGAGTTTGCTTCGTAGTTTTTTTTAAAGAAGCTATCGATAGAAAGTTGCTTGGTACAGCTTTTCAGAATGTTTCGAAAATAAATTAGGGAAACATCATCAAACTGCGCAACTGCACGACAAACCTGCAATTTCTTTAGATGGTAGTTGTCGATGAAGTCGACCACGTCTTGATATTTTCCTAACACCTTTTTTATTTGCGCCGAACCTAACACATGCTCTACCTCCTCGATCCCTTCCTCGTCATCACTCATGTGCTCAGACATAGCTTGGAGTTCCTTGAGCTCCTCTGTAGTAAGTTCGTCGTGATGTTCTTTTGCAAGTTCACTCACGCTTTTCAATAATTCCTTGCTTTACTTCTAAAGAAAGCATTTCCTTATTCCTTTTCTCACCACTACCACTTGCGAAACTAAGCCTTTTAGGACCCATGATTTACGTAAAATACCGTAAAAGGGTGAACGTAAAAAATCACGATTAAAACACAGTTGATAGCAGAACGCACATGGCACAACCACACGAAGCCGACAAAAACAGAGGAATGTCCCAAGCCACGCTAATTGAGGGTCCCTCCGAGGTAGAAATGCTGCCTTCTATCGGCGGAAATAAAAAATACATCCGGCGCTATGAGTACCATCTACGTGCACGGGTATTGTTTACTTCGGTTGTCGAAAAAAAATTCGGGTGTAGAGTAGGAACGTGTTCGAATTGTACTTCGCGTGTCGAAAAATTCGGATACAACCGGTACGACGAATATTGCTTACTTCGTGTCGAAATAAAATTCGGGTGTAGAGTCAAAAAATTGCTTGAATTTCACTTCGGATGTTGGAAAATTCGGATGTAGATACGTTCGTGTGTAGAGGTTCCACTGTATTCCAACAATAGCGGAGTTCCTCGTGTATTTGCGTGAAGAAATAAGCCTTTCAGTCTCGGCAGTGAAAGGCTATCACTCAGCCTTAAGTCTCGCCTTTAGGCTGAAAGGAATGGACATTTCCTCATCCCTAGAACTTTCTCTACTCATACGTAGTTATGAACTTACCTGCCTTCAGTTGGAAGTGAGACCTCTCCCATGGAATGTGGTTCGAGTTCTCAGGTCTCTTAAGAGACCTCCCTATGAACCATTACGCCAGGCATCAGATCACCACCTAACCTGGCTTAGCTTTGGCCTCGGCCAAGCGAGTCAGCGAACTTCATGGTCTTTTATGGTTTCTCTTCAGTGTGTTTGGTGATGATATCGGCTCCTTGGGAAGACACGTGGTTTTGGCCTTGCGGGCATGGCCGAGGATGCTGCCAGTATATGAGTAAGACTGACGTAGGTCCCCATCAACCTTGTAGTTTGTACAGAGGATATGATTGCTTGCAGTCTTCCCCAGTAATGAGTGTGGGGGGGGGGACCTTTGTCGTGGGCATAGTACGCAAAGAAGTGAAAGAAGAAGTTTAAAATAGATTTATTGCCATTGGACTCCTCAGGTCCTCCTTCCCAGGTTTGTGTACGAAACCCTCTGTGTCTCCTTTGTCCTCCAGAGGAATTCAGAAGGGGAAGGGAGTCTCCGTCTTATGCTTGGGGAGTCCTTTGAGCGAGAGGAATATTGCTTTCCACTGGTGAAGATAATACCTGCTTGCTTCTCTCTCAAGGATCTCGATCTTGGTAAGTTGTTGCCTTATTTAGGTGATTATGTCCTGTCAGCAGAAAAGTTTCTTGAGGTTCTGGCTGCCGCTAGGACCCAGAAGATTTCTGAAGTTGTTCCCTCATATTTGGCTGTACCACCTGCAGAGAGATGTGATGAAGCTATCCTTGATGTTTCCTTGCCCGCTACAATGGAGGAGCCTTCTTCGTCTGACGCAGAGATTGCCACCAGCCTTGCTGTACCAGGAATGGTGACATAGGTAGGAATAGATGAAAGCCTTGATGCTCGTTGCAGGGGTAAAGGTGATGATGATGAAGAATGCTCGTAAAGTCACCTTAGATTGCTTTCCAGAATTTTTCAGTCAGCTGTACCTGATGGAGACCAGGCATCGATCTCTTTCTTTTGAACTAGTTTCTTCAACTAAGTTCTTTAAAGATGGAAATGGCAAGCACAGGAAGGAAGATTTACTGCTCTCTGATTATCTCAAGGACATGTGTTTTCAAATAGCCTACCAATCAATCTGTCCGACAGAATTTTCAATATTAATCTTACCCGATGATCATGTAGCTGTCAACTCCGTTGCCCGACAGAAATCTACGGTCGGGATACGCCAGCGATCGCTATCCAGGTGGGGGTGTACACAACAGCGCCATCTGTGAGTAGGTACTCAAGTACTTCTTGTCAACAAGAACTCAATTTTTCCTCTGTCGTGCCGCCGGCAAGACCTACTTGGATACGCTGTTGATTCTGGAGTTGTTGTTCACGATTTGGTGATGTATTCACTCTAGAGTTTAGCCTTCGCTATTCAGGAAGCTTTATCATTAGCTTAGCAAGCTTTTGGAATTAATTTGGATTAATTGTTAACGAACTTTGCTAGATTTTGGAATTCCCCCTTGACTACTTCTAAAATTCAAGATGTCTGACCAGTCTCAAGTCCCTAAGTACAGGCAGTGTAGCGTTAGGACTTGTGCTAGGCGTCTTCCGAAGGCCTCTATAGATCCTCACACCGTTTGTTCCAATTGTAGGGGTAAATCCTGTCAATTGGAAGATCGATGTGGGGAATGCGCTGGGCTTTCGGAATTCGATTTTAACGAATTCCTTAAAAATGCACGTAGGTTAGAGAAGGAGAGAATCAGGAGGAGTTCTTCTCGCTCTGTGGATTTTTCCTCTCCCCATGCCCCTCAACCTTTTCCTTCCCCTGTGGTGGTGACTCCCGAACCTGCTACTAGTGCTCAGCCATCCATGGCGGATATGTTGCGTGCCATTCAGGCTCTCGGTGACAGAGTGGAGTCATTGGCTAATGACCGTAATCAGCTCTTGGCAGATGTCAGAGAGCTGAAAGCGAAAAGTGCAGTGGGAAGTGTTATCAGTGCTAGTGATGTGAAAAGTGTCAGTGTCAGTGTTGCGCATGAGGGTACATCTGTGCGTGCCAGTCGTCCTCCCAGTCCGGGACCTCTTGCAAGCTCCCAAGCCCAGGGGAGAAGCAATGTCGAAGGACCAAAGGGTTCGGCAGGCCTTGATCGGCGCACGGATGTATCCTCAGTGGTTGCGGACGTATCTGTCAAAGATCGTCCCATCCACAAACAGACGAATGAGCCCTTACATTCCTCGTCTGTGGAAGAAGTTTCCAGGAGGAAACGATGGACCAAGGTTTCACGACCGCTCAAACGTAAGGTCCCTTCCGAGCGAGTCCAACGGCCCAGGTGTAGCCACTGGGTCAGTTCGGACTCGCTGCAGTCATCTGATGACTGCACACCTCCCAAGAGAGGTAGAGTGGTTCCACAACAGGCTACTGCTCCGTCTGTTGTTGCTCCAACCACGGTAGACCCTAAGTGGTCCATGCTGCAGACTATGCAGTCTCAGCTTGCGGCATTCATGCAGGAGTATCATGCTGAGAAGGTTAACACTGCACCTGTTAACCTACAACCCGCCGAGGTTGTGCGCTCAGCAGATACTGCGGCTGCCTGCTCCCACACTCCACCTGTGAGAGCTCCACCACCGATGCGCAGTCCACCCTGCCAGACGCATGTTCTTGCTGCACCATCCGTTGACATGCGTGAGCCACCGCATCAGCAGTGGGAAGGTGCTGTAGAGCTGCCGGGTTCCAGCACTATGCGGCATTCTCCGCAGCCCATGCGGCATGCTCCGCATACCATACAGCATGCTCCGCATACCATACAGCATGCTCCTCAACCCACCGCAGCCCCTCCCACGCACCAGCACTCTGCTTTTGTTGTTGCCAGCTCGCAGACTGACCAGCAGCGGCATGATGTTGGATCCGCAGCTACGCATGCACCCGTACTGCCGGATTCAGCCGTTCAGCTTTCTGCTCTGCCTTTGCCACTTCCTACTCAGCTTTCGGATGATGGAGTATCGGATGACGAAGCTGCACATTTGGATGAACCGCACTCTGACTTTGAAGGGCCTAAGTCTACGCCTCCATCCTTAGACTTTCGTAAAGTCCTTGCCTTGTTCAGGGACTTGTATCCTGAGCAGTTTGTGTCTGCAACCCCTCGCTCTCCTCCCTCCGAGTTTGCTCTGGGCATGCAGTCTGCTGCGCCTGCCTTCACCAAGCTTGTTCTCGCACGATCATCTAAGAGAGCTTTGAGGGTTATGGGAGAGTGGTTGCATTCCAAGAAGCAACTGGGAAAGACTGCTTTCATCTTTCCGCCTACCAAGCTTGCTTCCAAGTCGAGCGTCTGGTATGCCACGGGAGAGGAACCCGGCTTGGGAGTTCCTGCCTCTGCCCAGGGCGACTTCTCAAGTCTGGTTGACTCTCCCCGCAGGTTGGCTATGAGACGATCGAAGATCTGCTGGTCCTTTTCTGATATGGATCATCTGTTGAAGGGAGTCTTTCGTGCCTTCGAGATCTTCAACTTCCTCGATTGGTGTTTGGGAGCCTTAAGCAGGAAGACTTCCCCTTCAGATAGGGACTCTGCCATGCTGATCATGTCTAGCATGGACAAAGCCATTCGGGATGGGTCTGGTGAACTTGCGGCTTCGTACGTGTCGGGAGTGCTCAAGAAGAGAGAACATCTTTGCTCCTTCTTATCGGCTGGTATCACTCCTTGCCAGAAGTCAGAGTTGTTGTTTGCTCCTCTCTCCAAGTGTCTGTTTCCGGAGGAGCTGATTAAGGGGATGGCTGCCTCTCTTATCCAGAAGGATATCCATGATCTGATGGCATCTTCTGCACGTAAGGCTAAAACCTTACCTTCCGTGCCTAGACCCTTCCGCCCTGCAGCAGTAGACACTCCTGCAACTAGGTTCATCCCGCCCTTTCGTGGCAGAACCTCCAGCAGAGGAGGTACCCGTGCCGACAGTCACCGTGGCAAATCCAAGAAGGGTTCCAAGTCCGCAAAAGGCAAGTTCTGACTGCCTTCCTCTCCAGACAGCTGTGGGAGCCAGACTCAAGACCTTCTGGCAAGCTTGGGAGAGCAGAGGTGCAGACGCTCAGTCTGTGAAGTGGCTAAGGGAGGGATACAGAATTCCGTTCTGCCGCAGTCCCCCTCTAGCTACATCTCCCATCAACCTCTCTCCCAACTACAAGGAGAAGGACAAGAGGCTAGCGTTGCAACAAGAGGTGTCGCTCTTGCTACAAAAGGAAGCGGTAGTCATAGTCCGGGACCATCAATCCCCGGGCTTCTACAACCGTCTCTTTCTGGTAGCGAAGAAGACAGGAGGTTGAAGACCGGTGCTGGACGTCAGTGCTCTCAATGCTTTTGTCACCAAGCAGACGTTCACGATGGAGACGACGAAGTCGGTCCTAGCAGCGGTCAGGCAGGAGGACTGGATGGTCTCGTTAGACCTGAAAGACGCGTACTTTCACGTCCCCATCCATCCAGACTCCCAACCTTTCCTAAGGTTCGTCTTTGGAAAGGTTGTGTACAAGTTCCAAACCCTGTGCTTTGGCCTGAGCACGGCACCTCTTGTGTTTACCAGACTGATGAGGAATATTGCGAAATTCCTTCACTTGGCAGACATCAGAGCCTCCCTCTATTTGGACGACTGGCTTTTAAGAGCTCCAACCAGTCGTCGCTGTCTGGAGAATCTCAGATGGACTATGGATCTGACCAAGGAACTGGGCCTCCTGGTCAATATAGAGAAGTCCCAGCTCGTCCCATCCCAGACCATTGTCTATCTAGGTATGGAGATTCAGAGTCGAGCTTTTCGGGCTTTTCCGTCGGCCCCAAGGATCAATCAAGCCCTAGAATGCATCCAGAGCATGCTGAGAAGGAACCGATGTTCAGTCAGGCAGTGGATGAGTCTAACAGGGACACTTTCATCGCTGGCCCAGTTCATCGAGTTAGGGAGACTCCACCTCCGCCCCCTTCAGTATCATCTAGCTGCTCACTGGATAAAGGACATGACGCTAGAGGCGGTCTCAGTGCCTGTTTCCGAAGAGATGAGGTCTACTCTAACGTGGTGGAAGAACAGCATTCTTCTCAAGGAAGGTCTACCATTGGCTGTTCAGACCCCCGACCACCGTCTCTTCTCGGACGCATCGGACACGGGCTGGGGTGCGACACTGGACGGACAGGAATGCTCGGGCACATGGAATCAGGAGCAAAGGACACTTCACATCAATTGCAAGGAGTTGTTGGCGGTTCATCTGGCCTTGATAAACTTCAAGTCCCTCCAGCTAAACAAGGTGGTGGAGGTGAACTCCGACAACACCACAGCCTTGGCTTACATCTCCAAGCAGGGAGGGACTCATTCGAGGAAGTTGTTCGAGATCGCAAGGGACCTCCTCATTTGGTCAAAAGATCGAAAGCTTTCGCTGGTAACGAGGTTCATTCAGGGCGATATGAATGTCATGGCAGATCGCCTCTGCCGGAAGGGTCAGGTCATCCCCACAGAGTGGACCCTTCACAAGAATGTTTGCAGCAGACTATGGGCCCTGTGGGGTCAGCCAACCATAGATCTATTCGCTACCTCGATGACCAAGAGGCTCCCGATGTATTGTTCTCCGATTCCAGACCCAGCAGCAGTTCACGTGGATGCCTTTCTGCTGGATTGGTCCCATCTCGACCTGTATGCGTTCCCGCCGTTCAAGATTGTCAACAGGGTACTTCAGAAGTTCGCCTCTCACAAAGGGACACGACTGACGTTGGTTGCTCCCCTCTGGCCCGCGAGAGAATGGTTCACCGAGGTACTGCAATGGCTAGTCGACGTTCCCAGGACTCTTCCTCTAAGAGTGGACCTTCTGCGTCAACCTCACGTAAAGAAGGTACACCCAAACCTCCACGCTCTTCGTCTGACTGCCTTCAGACTATCGAAAGACTCTCAAGAGCTAGAGGCTTTTCGAAGGAGGCAGCCAGAGCGATTGCCAGAGCAAGGAGGACATCCACTCTCAGAGTCTATCAGTCTAAATGGGAAGTCTTCCGAAGCTGGTGCAAGGCGAATGCAGTTTCCTCAACCAGTACCACTGTAACCCAGATTGCTGACTTCCTGTTACATCTAAGGAACATAAGATCCCTATCAGCTCCTACGATCAAGGGTTACAGAAGTATGTTGGCAGCGGTATTCCGCCACAGAGGCTTGGATCTTTCCACCAACAAAGATCTACAGGACCTCCTTAGGTCTTTTGAGACCTCAAAGGAACGTCGGTTGTCCACACCAGGCTGGAATCTAGACGTGGTTTTAAGGTTCCTAATGTCATCAAGATTTGAACCGCTCCAATCAGCCTCTTTTAAGGACCTCACATTAAAAACTCTTTTCCTCGTGTGCTTAGCAACAGCTAAAAGAGTCAGTGAGATCCACGCCTTCAGCAGGAACATAGGTTTTACATCTGAAACGGCTACATGTTCCTTGCAGCTCGGTTTTTTGGCTAAAAACGAGCTTCCTTCCCGTCCTTGGCCTAAGTCGTTCGAGATCCCAAGCCTGTCCAACTTGGTGGGGAACGAACTAGAGAGAGTACTTTGCCCAGTAAGAGCTCTTAGGTACTATTTAAGAAGGTCAAAGCCATTACGAGGACAATCAGAAGCTTTATGGTGTGCTATCAAGAAGCCTTCTCTACCGATGTCTAAGAACGCAGTTTCTTACTACATTAGGCTTCTGATTAGAGAGGCACATTCTCATCTGAAGGAAGAAGACCTTGCTTTGCTGAAGGTAAGGACACATGAAGTGAGAGCTGTTGCTACTTCAGTGGCCTTCAAACAGAACCGTTCTCTGCAGAGTGTTATGGATGCAACCTATTGGAGAAGCAAGTCAGTGTTCGCATCATTCTATCTCAAAGATGTCCAGTCTCTTTACGAGAACTGCTACACCCTGGGACCATTCGTAGCAGCGAGTGCAGTAGTAGGTGAGGGCTCAGCCACTACATTCCCATAATCCCATAACCTTTTTAATCTTTCTCTTGAATACTTTTTATTGTTGTTTTTTGGGTTGTACGGAAGGCTAAGAAGCCTTCCGCATCCTGGTTGATTTTGGCGGGTGGTCAAAATCTTTCTTGAGAAGCGCCTAGGTTAGAGGTTGTGATGAGGTCCTTTAGTATGGGTTGCAGCCCTTTATACTTCAGCACCTAGGAGTCGTTCAGCATCCTAAGAGGACCGCTAGGCTCAGTAAGGAAGACGTACTTAAAAAAGGCAGAGTAATAGTTCAAGTCGACTTCCTTACCAGGTACTTATTTATTTTATGTTTGTTATTTTGAATAACATAAAATGAAATACGGGATACTTAGCTTCTTTTGTTAACATGTATGCTGGTCTCCACCCACCACCCTGGGTGTGAATCAGCTACATGATCATCGGGTAAGATTAATATTGAAAAATTTTATTTTCATTAGTAAAATAAATTTTTGAATATACTTACCCGATGATCATGAATTTAAGAACCCGCCCTTCCTCCCCATAGAGAACCAGTGGACCGAGGAGAAAATTGAGTTCTTGTTGACAAGAAGTACTTGAGTACCTACTCACAGATGGCGCTGTTGTGTACACCCCCACCTGGATAGCGATCGCTGGCGTATCCCGACCGTAGATTTCTGTCGGGCAACGGAGTTGACAGCTACATGATCATCGGGTAAGTATATTCAAAAATTTATTTTACTAATGAAAATAACATATTACCTCCACTTTGTTTTTGATTGAGTCGTGTACCAGTTTGAAGTCCTAGGCTTTGGAGTGTTTATCACTCCTCAAGTGCTTATGTGAGCATTCACTCTTGTTTCAGTTTGGGGCCACTTGAACAGGATCCACTTATTGAGAAATCTGGACGAATGGTTTTAGTTGTCCTCAAAGAGGCAACTGCTCCAGGATCGAGACAGATTTCTTAACTTTTGCCATGATCTGGGGATCGTGATCAACCAGGAAAGGGGAAGTCTCATGTCCCAGAGAAGGATAGTGCCCGAGAAAGTTGATATACACTGCAGCAGGGAGAGTCTTCCCATCAGATGTTCTCATGGTTTATCTAAAGTATCTCTCCCTTCCTTGTATAATAAGGGGATGATGGATATTGCTCATATAGGTCCTCACATCTCAGATGCCATATCCTCAAGGAGATAGATTCTTCAGTGACAGTCGTCCATTTCCTGGTGGAGACCTTGCCTAACACCTGCGACATTTAGCTCAGGTCATTGGAAGGTTGACCTGAGTCACGACTTTCAATCTTCTACGGGAACAAAGTACGTTGACATTTCTCGGGTCGGTTAATCAGCCAGATTGGTTATAGGGCCTTTCACCTTGCTTGGGATAAGTCTGCTATAAAATTTAATGGTCTCTATTTCATTTGGAACAAATAAGAAGTTTTTAAAGTCATTTGTGTTTTTCATTACGCAAACCTGGGACCTTTAGGTTACACTGCCTGCTTCAACCACCCTGTAGAACTTAGGTTAAAGGTCACCCGTCAGACAATTGTGTTTTTGGGTTTAGGCCATGTCGTGCTGATGGAAGTTCCTTCATTAGTAGCTTCCTAAGTTATATGTGACGACAGTGATATATCCCAGAGAATTTACCGAAGGTACCCAGAATTCTAACTCCTCGAGCGAGTATCCCTTAAATTTCTCAAAGGGATATCGCGTAAGGACGTATTTTGACACATCTCATAGCTATTTACACCCCGAATAGCCTTTCACTTCGAAAGGGAAAGTGGCAAGAAAAATAAGAGAGTCGTTAAAGAGGTAAAACAACACGACTCTCCTAACGTACTGTAAATAGTTCGGCCAATCGCCACCGTACGGCGCCACCAAACCATTCTTTGGTTTGTAGCTTTGCTGACCAGTATTTTCCCTGTGTTATCTCGCTATTTTTGAAGCTTTTCTTCATTATTATGGATTCCCCAGCTTCATCAGCTTCTGGAAAGTTAAGTAATATCTTTTAATTGTGTAAATGTAAGCTCTTGCCAGTTTTCCTTTTCGATTGATATCGTAATTAACGTAACAAGAGCTGCTGCCGGCCGGATGGCGTCATGACGCGATCGTTCTTTTGTTCATTTAGTTAGCAAGAACGATATTCCCAGCATCTTTGCTTTAATAACTTTAGCTATTTAGTATTTTAGCTAGGGTTTTTTATATTATGTCATTGTTGTCGTGAATTTGGCTATAATTTCGAGCCTCACGAGTGCTAGGCTTCTAGCCTAGGCACTTTCAGACCTCATACATGATATAACTAAGTTGTATTGAAGCTCAGGCAATGTTTTATACAATTAAGATATTACTGTTTCCTTTCCTCTTCCATAATAGTATACCAGAATTACGTAGAACGTTTCTCTAATCTCTCTAGCTTAATAGCTTTAGTGCTTTAGTATACTTTATATGTCCCCATTACTCTTATATTGTCTTTTGGGGGGGAGATAGATATCTCATTTTCCCCCTTTAAGTCGATATTTTCTCTATGAGAATTAAGAGTAATTCCCTTTCCCTCTGATTAGCCTAGGCTATCCTCAGTTAATTTTCTGTAACCTGTGGTTGTGTAAATTTTCTGGGGCGTTTCGTTTCCCTCTACTTTTCTCTGAGCTGGCAACTGAGTAGCTTGTCAGCATTGAGTTTGGAGTTGGGGACGGAACATCAGAGTAAGTCTGTGTTAGGCATCTGGCTACCTGGATTTATACCGGCAA
Organism: Palaemon carinicauda; assembly: GCF_036898095.1. Classification (NCBI taxonomy): domain Eukaryota; kingdom Metazoa; phylum Arthropoda; class Malacostraca; order Decapoda; family Palaemonidae; genus Palaemon; species Palaemon carinicauda. The sequence goes on along the minus strand of NC_090750.1, from coordinate 52,985,321 downwards.
CTGAGTAGCTTGTCGGTATTCCAGTAGGGCTAGTTGCTGTTCAGGAGGCTAGCCTCCCTAGATCTTGTAGAGGTTATTGTTTTACAATTTCTTCTTTATGGTCTAGCAGACAGTCCTGTATTGGGGGTTCTTAACGGGAGGATAGGTTTCTTTCCCTGTTTTGATCCCTGGTACGAGATTCTGTTCTCTTGAGTTCGTTTTCGTACGTTCTCTCATTGCCTAACCCAACCTGGGGAATTGACTTCCCCTAGTTGAGGTTAATATGAGGACAGAATCCTTCAGGTTAAGTAATGCTTCAGAGTATTGCTTTACTTATGGACTATTCACCCCTTCCCCTCTATCTCTTTCGTGTTGAGTGATCCTACAACCTTACGGCCGTGGTTCTACATAGGCTCCTCTGGACGTCTGTAGACCTGGCATGAGTTTTTCTGTCTGTGCCTTATTAGGTTATTGACAAATAACCTCATATCTTTGAGTGTTCCTTAGAGTCCTCCCTTGGACTGCCTTCCATATCCCTTAAGATGAGATATGGTTGAGTGGAAGCCCGAATTGATTTCCCTCTTCCACTGGCACACTCTTTCAGGATGTAGACGGCATAGATGATCCTTTGCCGTCTTCTATCCTTCTCTTCCCCTTTTACTGTCTATCATGGGCTTTAGTCGGCAGTTAATTCTGCCGACAATTTGGGTTGGTTAGGCTAACAGTTCGCTGTAATGCCTTACCTTGAACATCGTTGATCGATGGCCGTTGGTGAGTTTGGTAGGCCTGTCTGCCGGCAACTGAGTAGCTTGTCGGCAGCTGGCCTATGCCTTCCATCCATAATGTTATATTTAATAGCCAGCAGTGGTCGGCAGGCCCGGCAGATGCCGGCCTGCTGGCCTATGCTGACTAGCCCAACATGGCGACAGTGTCGGCAAGCTCGACACTATATTCATCTTTTATTAGCCGGTAGTTGCCGGCAGGCTCAGCAGACGCCTGCCTGCCGGCTTATGCCGACTGGCCCTACATGCCGACGACGTCGGCGGGGCCGGCAGTGTTGGGGGGGCCGGCAGTGTCAGCGGGACCGGCGGGGCCAGCAGTGTCGGCGGCATACTGCCATCGGCATACTGCCATCGGCAACTGCGGCATCCTGAAAAATATAGTAAAATTTTTTCCAACCTGCAAGTGGTTCTTGAGCAGCCATTTGTGAGACCATCATATAGAGAGCTGATTCTTTCTTATTTTAATGGTTTTGTTCATTAAACTTATCTACTATATTGAGCATTATAAGAGGATGTGTCAAGAAGACACTATATATCTTGGATATTCCCTCTGTTATTTAATTCTTTGTGAATTTCATGGCTCAATATGGGAGGGGGTCATAGCAAATGGCTGGACGGGAAACACATGTAGGTGTCTTTCCTACTCTATAGCTTCCCTATACAAGCTAAATATAATAAATGTTATTATGTTGAAATCTGAGGATTTCACAGAAAACTTATTTGCTTTTCTTTTCTTTACAGGAGGAGCATCCCGAGTGCGGGAACAACTTTTGTAGGGTCCACAGTAAGGACTTCTACGGACATGGCGTGTGTAGGTCTCACGCCCGCTGTTCTGTCACCAAAGGGGCCCTCAAGTACTGGGACCCAGAGGTATGTACTGTGTGTGACAAGTTGGTTAAGGAGGCTTTTGATGATCAAAAGTCTGTGGAGTCTAGGGATGCAGCTAGGATTACGCTGCAAAAATGGGTAAGAGGTTTTCAAAAGAATACCTCGGGCCCATACCTTCCTAATGTTAGGATGAGGGACTGTCTTCCCCGGAGCTCGTGACGATTCCGTCATTCCCCAGACTAAGCCTTCAATCCCTTTGGTGCAGATCCAGGTTCAGAAGCCTGAAGACCCTGACGTGGCGGATGCTTTGGAAAGTGTCCACCTAGACGACAATATGTCTGTCGTTTCCGAGGAGACTGAGAAGAATCTCCTTGTGGAAGAGTCAGAACAGGAGGCAGTTGTCCCTCCTACTAGCGAGGTTGAGTGAACCAGCACCCTCAACCTCTTCGCAACCGCCTCATTTGGAGGCAATTACGTCCACTCTGCAATCTCTGATGTCGATGGTATATGACTTGCAGAAGCGTTCTACCGAGAAAGAGACTACTTTCCGGTCAGAAATTGAACAGCTAGTTTCCTCGCGCATAGCCCCGAAGAAACTAAATGTGAAGGACCTTCCTGTGTTCTCCCACGTTAACCCGTGGAGGTATGCGGAGCACATGCCTATGTCAGCAGGCAAGATTTTCCTCTCGGAGAAACTGGGTACCGTTCCAGTAGAGGAAGTCGAGTTCTGTCCCAGCAGAGCGTCCTACCCGGATTGTTATGTCCGGCTCAGAACTGAACCGGCATCAAAAGAAGAGACGGAGCCCAAGGAAGTAATTGTCCTTGAGCTCGCTAAAGCACAAGCTATGTTTTCAGCAAAACTAAAAGAGATGGCATTCACTAGCTCAAAGGTGCCGGCTTTAAGCAAAAAACATCCGTCGTTCATTGCTGACCCTCAACGTGCTTTTCCCTTTATGGATAAAGGGTTTAAAGCAGCTCTGAAGGCCGTAAGGGCAGGAAAACCCTGCCCCACACTGGAAGAGAACAAGCCTTTCTCCCTTGCTTTCCCTTCAGATGACAAAGACTGGAAGGACGTTCATGTTACCTTCTCAGTCGGGAAGCTGGAGGCCGATATCGCTGGACGTCAGTTCAACGAGGACCTCCCAAAGCTGTCAGAGTTTCTCCTGAAGAGAGAACATGAGACGAAGGAACGCTTGGCAGCGTCCATGTCTCTACAAACAGGGCTAGAAACAATGGCTAGCATTCCTGATACCCCAGATATGTATATGGTCTTTGCCAAGGCTCACTTAGCTACAGTAACGAAGGACCTATACAACTTTATCAGAGCCAGGACGGCTTGTAGGGAGTTCGTGTTTGCTTCCGCTTCTGTAAAACACGAACCTAGGAAGCTGATAGCTTCTAATATCTGGGGAAAAGACCTCTTTCCTAATGATGTAGTTAAAGAGGTCGTAGACAAGGCTGCTTCGGAGAATAGGAATCTCCTCTCTAAATGGGGCTTGTCCTCCAAGAGAAAGTCTTCCGCTGATGGGGGTCCCCAGCCGAAGAATAAGTCGAAGCGACCTCGCTTGTCCTCTCGTCCAAGACAGCAACAGCGTCCCGTGGCCACGGTGTCCCAGACGGTGGCACAACCCACCACCACCTTTCAACTGGTGCCCCAAACACTGGCAACTCAGTCACGAGTCTTCACCCCAGCTTACGAAAGGCAGTCGGCTTCTTCTAAGCCAAAGTCTAGAGGAAGAGGCAATAAAGGTGGTCATGGCCAAGGTGAAAAGTCCTCCACCCAGCACTCAAATTGAGATGCTGCCGGTAGGAGGGAGACTTCTACACTTCCAGGATCGGTGGACCTTCGATCCTTGGGCCCACAGCCTGATCAAGATAGGACTGGGGTGGGGTTGGAACTCAACTCCACCAAGCTTTCCTCAATTCTTCCAACTTTCAACTCCAGTTCTGGAAGAATACGTTCAAGAACTACTGGACATGAGAGTCATAAGGAAAGCAAAGTCCATCAAATTCCAAGGAAGGCTATTCTGTGTTCCGAAGAAGGATTCGGAAAAGCTCAGAGTCATTCTGGACTTATCACCACTCAACAAGTTCATTGTGAACTACAAGTTCAGAATGCTGACGCTTCAGCACATAAGGACCCTTCTGCCCAAAAGGGCATTTACAGTCTCCATAGACATGACGGACGCGTACTGGCATGTGCCAATCAACCGTCAGGTTGCCCCCTACCTAGGGTTCAAGCTCCAGAAAAGAAAATACGTTTTCAGAGCCATGCCCTTCGGTCTGAATATTGCACCAAGAATATTCACAAAGCTTGCGAATGCAGTTGTTCGACAACTACGCCCCAAAGGGATTCAGGTGATGACCTACCTGGACGACTGGCTGGTGTGGGCAGCATCCAAAGAAGAATGCATGCAAGCCTCCAGAAAAAGTGATCCTATTCCTAGAGTACCTAGGATTCAAGATAAACCTGAAAAGGTCTCGGCTGTCTTCAGCTCAAAAGTTCCAGTGGTTGGGAATTCACTGGGACTTACAGTCACATTGCCTCTCCTTGCCAAAAGCAAAGAGAAAGGAGATAGCAGGGGCCGTCAAAAGTCTGCTTCAATCCCGAAGGATTTCAAGAAGACAACAGGAGAGGGTGTTGGGGTCTCTCCAGTTTGCCTCTTTGACGGACCCACTTTTGAGAGCACAATTAAAAAATGCATCAGGGATCTGGAGAAAATACGCTTACAACGATGGAAGAGATCTACTAAGACCGTTACCAAATCGTCTGCGATCAATTCTCAAGCCATGGTCGGAAACAAAGAACTTAAGAAGGAGAGTATCCTTGCAACCACCTCCTCCTGCAGTCACCGTCCACACGGATGCTTCAAAGGAAGGATGGGGGGGTCATTCTCATCTTCGGAAAGTGCAAGGAACTTGGTCTCCCCTCTTCAAAACCTTCCACATCAACTATCTGGAAGCCATGGCAGTGTTTCTTTCCCTGAAGAAACTGAAACTTCGCCGCTCAATCCACGTTCGTCTGGTCCTAGACAGCGAAGTGGTTATGAGATGCATAAATCGACAAGGTTCAAGATCGCCACAGTTGAAGCAGGTGATAATAGCCATTCTTCATCTGTCCAAGAAGATGAAATGGCACTTATCAGCAGTCCACCTTCAAGGATTCTGCAATGTGACGGCGGATGCTCTATCCAGGTTCAACCCGATAGAGTCCGAATGTTCCCTAGATACAGGATCATTCTCTTTCATATTGAGCAAAGTCCCAGGATTGCAAGTAGTTCTCTTCGCAACGAGCGACAACAAGAAGTTGGCCCGGTACGTAGCCCCGTACGAGGATCCTCTAGCGGAAGCGACGGACGCGATGTCTCTAGATTGGAACAGATGGTCTAGGATTTACCTGTTCCCACCAACCAACCTACTGTTGAAAGCCCTCGACAAATTGAGATCCTTTCGGGGGAGGGCAGCGATAGTGGCCCACAAGTGGCCAGGCAGTGTCTGGTTTCCATTGATAACAGAACTACGCCTGAAGCTGATCCTGTTGCCGGAACCAGTTCTGACTCAGCTAGTACAGAATACGACTGTCTACGCTTCATCAGAGAAAACCCAGAACCTTCATCTCATGATTTTCTCACCTTAGCGGTCAAGAAAAGGTTTGGGATCTCTGAAGACAGTATTAATTTCTTAGAAGAATATGTCAGTCAACAAGAAGACAATACTAATCTTCCTGGAAGAAATGGGTGGCTTTTGTTAAGGCAAAGAAACCTCAAGAGATTTCTACGGATTTCTGCTTGTCCTTTTTCATCCATCTTCACGGACAAGGGCTAGCGGCTAATATGATCACGACGTGTAAATCTGCCTTAGCTAGACTGATTCTATATGCCTTCCAAGTGGATTTTTCAAGCGAAATCTTCAACAAGATTCCGAAAGCCTGCACAAAACTTCGGCCTGCACCCCCTCCAAAGCCTATTTTATGGTCTTTGGATAAGGTTCTTCATCTGGCCTCGACCTTGAACAATGAAGATTGCTCGCTGAAAGACTTGACTCAGAAAGTGATATTTTTATTTGCACTAGCCTCAGGAGCCAGAGTTAGTGAAATAGTGGCCCTCTCGAGGGATGATGGCCACATTCAGTTTACACCGAACGGAGAACTAAATCTCTTTCCGGATCCGACGTTTCTCGCCAAGAATGAGCTACCCACTAAGAGATGGGGTCCCTGGAGAATCTGCCCTCTGAAGGAAGAAGCATCCCTCTGCCCAGTGGAATGCCTAAAGGTCTATCTTCGTAGAACTTCAGACTTTAAGGGAGGTCAGCTTTTTAGGGGAGAAACTTCTGGTTCGACGTTATCCTTGAAACAGATAAGGGCGAAAATCACTTACTTTATTCGCAGAGCGGATCCTGACAGTACACCCGCAGGTCATGATCCGAGAAAGGTTGCCTCGTCTCTTAACTTCTTTCAGACTACAGTATGTCGTTTGATAACCTGCGTGCTTATGCTGGTTGGAAGTCTTCCAGAGTCTTTTATAAGCACTATGCGAAGCAATTACAAGAAATCAAATTTCATGTGGTGGCTGCAGGCAGTGTAATAAAGCCTGTAGTTTGATTACTGCGAAGGACAGTGCACTAATTGGGACTATTAGTGATGGGTGTGCATGATAGACTTAGGTACATAATGATATTTTTTAGTGCTGATATGAACATTATAAACTGTCTTCCATAGTTAAGTGAACTTAAGCATAATATTTTGACATGAGTGCCAGCATGTTTATGCATAATGTCTTAGTAATAACATATACCTGTATATTGAAATTTCCTAATTTCACGGTGTGGCGTTTTCTCTTTCAGATGAAACTTATTTATTTTGTTATTACTGTTATGCTTGTTATGTCTATGTCTAGCATAAATATATTACTTAATCATAACTTCTGTGTTTCTTGTAAATAAACTATAGAAGGAATCTTTGCGTCTTTTTCGCCTTAAGATTATTAGATTATATGCAGAGTATCCTTGATCCTTTTATAGACCTTGTGGGACAAAGTCTCCCTTACCATGCAAACAGGTAAGTTTGGTTGTGCTATGTTTGTTTACTGTATTACGTTTCCTACGTGAACATAAACTCGTCTGCCTGATCCAGACCTGGGAGGTGCAGTACTCTATTTAGAACTCTAGTACAAACTAAGTTTTATGTATATACGACACGATATACTTTCTGCTTGCTTATTGTTCTTTGAACTCACAATCTCGGATTTTTTACTAAGAGTTTATACAGATTTTTCCCTGTAGGGGGTAGGAAGAGCTGGCATACGGTATGCTCAGTTGGTTGATGTATTGCGGTAACATCAAGTGTCTGTGGTCTTTATGACCGATTAGGAAATAGTCAATTCGAGATAACGGCACTATTAAATCCACAGATACATTAATGCTCTGGTAAACTTCCATCAGCACGACATGGCCTAAGCCCAAAAAACGGATTTTGAGCGAAGCAAAAAATCTATTTTTGGGTGAAAGAGCCATGTCGTCCTGATGGACCCACCCTCCTTTGGTAAAAGGATGTTAATCCCTCCCTTTTGGTACTGTATCTGTAATACTTACAAAGCTACAAACGAAAGAATGGTTTGGTGGCGCCGTACAGTGGTGATTGGCCGAACTATTTACAGTACGTTAGGAGAGTCGTGTTGTTTTACCTCTCTAACGACTCTCTTATTTTTCTTGCCACTTTCCCTCTCGAAGTGAAAGGCTATTCGGGGTGTAAATAGCTATGAGATGTGTCAAGATACGTCCTTACGCGATATCCCTTGAAGAAATTTAAGGGATACTCGCTCCAGGAGTTAGAATTCTGGGTACCTTCGGTAAATTCTCTGGGATATATCACTGTAGTCACATATAACTTAGGAAGCTACTAATGAAGGAACTTCCATCAGGAAGACATGGCTCTTTCACCCAAAAATAGATTTTTCGCTTCGCTCAAAATCCGTTTTAACTCGATGAAAGCTTATAGCCATTAGAAACTCTCCAAAGTCATACTCCCATCCAAAGCCTCTGGTTTGTATAGTTAGGACCAATACAAATTTTTTTTCTCTCTCTCTCTCTCTCTCTCTCTCTCTCTCTCTCTCTCTCTCTCTCTCTCTCTCTAAATGTTCTTACAATGGATAGTTATTTCCCATGATTATTATCAATGTTTTCCAATACTTTCATAACTTTCTCCTAATCTTATTCCTCTTTATCACATTTTTTTATACGAACATTATGTCAATTAGTTGATATTGATACGTTGTCAATTATTGTAACTCGTTTTTCAGAATAATATAAAAGATCTAGATGGTCATGTCTTTAAAGTTGGTTAATATCTGTATGGAGGGAGTAATACAAGAAGTCAGATAAAAGACGGATGATGTTTGGTACGAGGGAATCAGCCGATGTCAGCAAACTATGTATTGTTGATAGGAGGTAGTGAAAATAGATAGTAGACAGTGTAATTTTGATAGGGGATAGTGTAGAGACGAGTGGTATTATAAAACGTCGAAGGCAAATGTGAGGTAGAGAACAATTTTAAAGATAGCAACAACCCAGGGAGACGGAGAAATGAATTTAAATATGGTTGATGGAAACATACAAGTTTATATGTGTAGTATTTGGAAGTAAATATGATGGATCAGAGAAGGAACGAATCTTACGATAAGTTGTAGTGAGGAAGGTATCAGGATGTGTATCTATGTCTTTAGTACAAGATTGTAAAAGGTAGAATGTTTTGCTCGGTATAGATGTAGTGATGTAGATTGAAGCGTTGAGAAGTTTAAAGATATGGAGGAATTGAAAACGGTTATATAAGTGAAAATATGTTTAAAGATCACTCATGAATAGTAGAGTCAAGGGACAGTGACAATGCCCTAGAGACTGATCACATATACATATAATCAAAACCTAAGGCCCTTATTCAACCAAGGTAAGACCAGGGAGCAGGCAATGGCTGCTGATGACTAAGCAGGTAGACCTATAGGCTCCCCCACACCCCTCATCCTTAGCTCACAAGGACGGTAAGGTTGCAGACATTACTAAAAACTTGAGTGGGTCTTGAACTCCAGTCCAGCATATTGGTAGGCAAGGATTCCAGTAGGCTGTCACAGCTATAAAGAAGGCTTTGAGATGTTTCAGTCATGTGGAGGTGACTGTCCCTAAGGTAGTTCAAAAGTTTTACCGAGATAGAAAGAGGAGGAGGATAGGAAGACGTAGGGTATGTGAAGTAGCAGAAACATTTGAGTAAAAGGGCTATAATTCTGAGACAATTAGAGTGCATGCAAAATATATACAGAAAGTTCTCAACTTATAAACTATAAATAAGTTCCAAGAAGTTGTTTATAAGTCAAAATTTGTTAAATCTCGGCCTACGTTTGGCATCACCTAACTCACGTGCCTACGATTTTCATCTGCCAAAGTCAACACATAGTTTCATATTGCAAATGACGTCTTGTTTTATTAAAATGTTTCATCATGAACTTTTGATACTGAAATTTACGATTTCAAATGGATTATTTGTGATTGTATATCTGAATGGTTTTAAGTTTTGGACCTCCATTAAATGGTGCAATGTTTGTTGGGGTTCCGATGCTTTGCTGAAGAGCCAATGTAACTTATTTTACATTCTAATTCCAGGAAAGGAGCTGGGCAAAGATACTCCGAAATTGAACGGCTACAGCTTCGTAAGCGCGCCCTCCCCGGTGCCCGGCGTGGACGCCTCCCCCTTTATGACATGGGGCGAAGTCGACGGAACTCCGATACAGCTGGATGGAAATCAGACTCCCCTCTTAAAAAGACACACGCCGGGACCGTTGTACATAATACCCAAAGTGCCCAATAGGTTTGTGTCATTTTGTTTTCAGTTTCTTGTATACAGTAATGTATAATTAGGGGGATTTGCAAGAGCATTATTTTTACTAATAATACGGTGGAGTTAAAACAGTCTATGTAATGGAACTCTAAGGTTTTATTAGAACTCTTCATCCCTCAAGGGAATAAAAGAAGTTTATTTCAGTGTGGTCATACATGTACTTGAATTCTTCAGTGTAAACTTTGCAATCTTGAGGAATTGTTGATATGTTAGTGTGTGCTTTCTCTCTTCCTCTGGTTGATCAACTAATAGCAATTACAGTTGTTGAAACCTCATGAGATTTACTGGATGTTTTTTACATTTGTCTTCCATTTTGATTTGTGAAAATTGATAGGAAGGTCATTTCAATTTTCACTAAACAAAGTGGCTGTACTTTAGATCCAACTGACTGATATAGATTTTCTCTCTCTCTCTTTAAATAACATGCTCAGGATGACAAAAACTTTTTACAGTGAATAAGTTTTATGAAACTTTAGTAGTGTACTTCTGGGTTACAGGTCTTCTTTCCCTCCGTTATCCCTACATCAAAGGATTGGTTGCCTAATGCTTACAGGGTGGACCTAGCCTCGTCCATATTTCTAAAATCATCGGGTTTGGCAGAGGGTTTTTACGATCGCGTGCCCTTGCAGTTATCAACCACAGTTAATGGCGGTCGGCCTAACCTTTGACTTGATAGCCCAACTGCAAGGAAGCAGTTTCCTCAGTTATTGGCAGTGGTTGTTTAACTTGTACGTTGATGAAGTGGTGAGAGAGGTGAATGCTCGAAAGCTTGGACGAGGATTGAAACTGGTAGACGAGAATGAACATGACTGGGAGGTAAATCAGTTGTTATTTGCGGATGATACTGTACTGGTTGCAGACGTGGAAGAGAAGCTTGGCTGATTAGTGACAGAATTTGGAAGGGTGTGTGAGAGAAGGAAGTTGAGAGTTAATGTGGGTAAGAGTAAGGTTATGAGATGCACGAGAAGAGAAGGTGGTGCGAGGTTGAATGTCATGTTGAATGGAGGAGGTGGATCAGTTTAAGTACTTGGGGTCTGTTGTTGCAGCAAATGATGGAGTGGAAGCAGATGTACGTCAGAGAGTGAATGAAGGATGCAAAGTGTTGGGGGCAGTGATTGTACCAACTGTGATGTATGGATTGGAGTTGTGGGGAATGAAAGTGACGGAGAGACATTAACTGAATGCGTTTGAGATGAAGTGTCTAAGGAGTATGGCTGGTGTATCTCGAGTAGATAGGGTTAGGAACGAAGTACTGTAGTGAGGGGGAGAATGGGTGAAGAAAGCTCTGGGTGATAGGAGGATAGATGTGAGAGAGGCAAGAGAGCGTGCTAGAAATAGGAATGAGTGGCGAGTGTTTGTGACGCAGTTCCGGTAGGCTCTGCTGCTTCCTCCGGTGCCTTGGATGACCGCGTAGGTAGCAGCAGTAGGGGATTCATCGTTATGAAGCTTCATCTGTGGTGGATAACGGGGGAGGGTGGGCTGTGGACTCTGTTGAGTCCCTTGTCAGGCTGGGAGGAACGTAGAGAGGAGAGGTCCCCTTTTGGTTTCATATGTTTGATGTCGGCTATTCCCCAAAATTGGGGAAGTGCCTTGATATATGTATGTATTTTTGGGCTCAAGCCATGTCGTCCTGATGGAAGTTCCTTAAAGGCAGCTTCCTAGGGTATATTACAACTACGGCGATATTCCCAGAGAATTTACCTTCAGGTACCCAGAATTCTAACTCCTGGAGCGAGTATCCCTAAAAAAGACCTTAGGGATATCGTAAATATCAGTGGACGTATTCTTGACACGCCTCATAGCAATCTATACCCCGAATAGAGTTAACACTTCGTAGGGGTAAAATGGCAAGAAAACGAAAACGATAAGAAAGGGGGGAGCCGTTCATAAGGCATCCCTCCTCACCGTTTCGAAAGCGTGCCCTGCGCCGCTCACGGCGCCATCTGTATTCCTTTTTGCGTAGCTCTACGACTCGGTGTGTTTTTCCCTGTTTACTACCCAATCTTGGAATTTTCTCGTTTAATAATGCTTTCTCCAACTTCTTCTGCCTCGGATAAGTTGAGTATTATTTCTTTTATGTATAAATGTAGGCTCTTGGTTAAAATTAAAGTAATTAAAAGAGTTATCTTTGATACAAGAGCTGTTGCCTGCTGGAGGCATCATGGATGCTGTCGCTCGCTAGAATAGGATTTATTTGTTAGCAAGAGCGACGTTCCCAGCCCCCTTTGCGCTTAAATATTAGCTACTTAGCTTATTTAGGAATTCTGTTATGATGCGATAGTAGTGTGCCTGGCGAAATTTGCCAAGGCTACCAACACTAGTCTTCGTAGGCTAGTTGTTGGCCTATGTACTTCCTGCATGATAATTAGTCTTCCAAATGTGATTTTTTTGCTTTAAGCGTTAGGCAACGTTATACATATAAGTCCTTTTCGAGTACCTTCCAAGATAGTATTGGTGTGAGTTTCGGTGAATTAGGTAATCGATTCTCTTAGTGCCTAGGCTAGGTTGTCTTAGGTCATTATAATATTATCTGTTCCCCGTTTGCTCCCTTCTCTTCGGGGAAGGGGCAAACCCTTTCCCTCTGTTTAAGCCTTAGGCTTAACTCTAGTGGTTTATTTGAATTAATCTTCAAATATATCTATGCTGGAGTAGTACTGTACCTTCCCGTTCCAACTGTATTGGTTCAGAGGGGGACAGTACAACAGTGTTTAGTCTGAGCCCGGTTTGTCTGGCATGGGGCAGAGTCTCCCTTGCTGATTGACTCGGGCATTAAGGGTTACCCCCCTTAGTCCACCTTGTTGGGTTCCAGTAGTGATCCCTTTACTCGGTGACTCATCAGACTGTCCTATTGCCGTTCCGGTCTCGGGATATGTTCCCTTTTCTGGAAAGGCAATTCCTTCCTTGCTGTGGTTCGTGGGAGGCAGCCAGTAGTGCCGGCCTCCCTCTCGGGTCTTTCTCTAACTGAGATGAACTGTCTTAGTTGGGAATGACCCTTAACCAAGGTAAGGTTGGATAGGACCCTCTGTCCTTCCCTTCTCTTTTTCCGTTCCTTGTGTCAGTCGTCTGCATCCTTGCCTAGCCTAGGTTGGGATGAGGAACTGACGTGGTCTCCTGTCGGCCGGCAAAGTGTGCCGACCGGCAGAGACCATTACTTTGAGTGCTGCCCGGTCCTTTCTTGGTCCCTCTATCGCTGCCGTCTGAAGATTCAGTAGGCAGCGGTTAGGAAGCTTGACTTAGTGTCTCCCCTTCCTTTCGGCACTCTTTCGGGTGCCGGGCCCAGAGACTTATAGTCTCTTAACCCGGCACTCATTCTATTGTCTTAGTATGTGTTGTCCTTGCTGTCTGCCGGCCTACAGGCCGGCCGTCGGTGGGGAGGGGTGTTCTCCAGTTTTCTTGCTGTCGGTCGGCGTTGGGTGTATACCTTTGCCGGCCGGTCTCTTGCTCATCTGCCGGCCACTACAAGTGGGGCCGGCAGCCGAGCGCTGCCTAGTGTGGGGGCCAGCCGGCAGGGTTTGTTTACTGCTGCCGGCCGGCCCGCGACACTGCCCAGTCAGCCGGCCACTAAGAATGATGGCCGGCAACGCAGTGCAAACCGGGTGGCTACGGTCCGGCAACCACTGCCGGCCGGTTCAGGCATGGGATCTGGAGTTCTCCCCAATAAAGGTGATCTGATGTTGTGTACTTGAGATCTACCTTTCGAAAACAAGGGGGGGGGGGTGCTGAGCGGCAATAGCCGGCTGGCACACCACCCTCAGGTACTGTATCAGTCCTCTCTTGGTGGTATATTCAACCAAGGGAGTTCATGATGTAGTAGGTTACAACACTGTCTTTTCTATCTTACTTGTGTTACTGGTATAATCACCTGGTGTCGCCTTACAAGGATAAAAGATAATTCTTTTATTCCTGGCCAGAATGGTAATATTTTACCTTAGGTGTGAGCTACACCTAATTTCCTTTGGAAATACGTTCTCTGGTTATTCTAGTAAAGACTAACTATGTGACTTGGCTGGTGGGCTTCCACAGGTGTTTGTGTGGGTTTCACAAGTAGGTGTCTTTCCCTTATTCTTGTTGAATACTCATTTGTTACATGTGAATTAAAATTCACTTGATATTCATGGAAATTTTTCTTCTTTTACAGGAGGAGCATCCGAAGTGTGATAGTGTCTTCTGCAATGTCCGCAGTAAGAACTTTTGCGGACATGCCTCGTGTAGGAGGCACGCGGCTTGTGCAGCCTCCAATGATGACCATCGTTACTGGGATCCGCAGGTATGTGCTGTATGTACTAACCTGCTATCAGAGGCTTTTGAATCCCCTAGGTCGGCGGAGTCAAGAGATGCAGCGAGGGAGAGGCTTCGCGTATGGGTAAGGGGTTTTCAGAAAAACACCACTGGACCTTATCTTCCTAACGAGAAGATGAGGGCATACCTTTTTCCCAAGGCTTCCCCTGATGCTGTTGTTCCCCAGCCTCGGCCGGAGATCCCTCTGATCCAGATTCCAGTGGAGGAGGATGTCGCTGACGCCTTGCAGGACATCCAGTTGGACGACAAGATGTCCGACTTGTCCGATCGTGCGGAGCAGGATCTCCTCGCAGAGGGCGAGGAGCAGGATCGAGATCCTATTGCCGTGGAGGAAGAGGTTCCCGTATCATCAGACGTGCCGGTTCAGGTCCCTGAACCTATCCCCTCTACCTCGTCCGCTCTTCCAGCAGAGCTTGGACAGGCTCTCTCTTCCATCGTTGGTATGATCCAACAGATGCAGAGGGAGAATAATCAGAAGGCCGCTACTTTGGAGCTCCAGATGCAGAAGATCACAGCATCACGTGGACCTCCAAAGAAGCTCAACGTTAAGGACCTTCCTCTGTGCTCGGATGCCAACCCGTGGAGATATGCCGAGCACATGCCGATGACGATTGGGAAGATCGTCATGTCGGAGAAACTGGGTTCAGTTCCCCTTGAGGAGGTGGAATTCTGGCCCAGTAGAGGGGCCTACCCGGACTGCTATGTCCGTTTGAAGAAGGAGCCGGCTTCGAAGGAGGAGACGGAACCAAAGGAGGTGATTATCCTGGATCACTCCAAGGCTCAAGCCACTTTGACAGCTGCTTTAAAGGAGAGGGGGTTCTCAAACTCAAAGGTTGCCGCCTTGAGTAAGAAGCACCCCTCCTTTGTATCCTCCCCGGCTAGGGCCTTCCCCTTTATGCAAAAGGGGTTTGCGGCCGTCATCAAGGCGGTTGAAGCTGGCAAGCCGTGCCCGTCTTTGGAGGAATGTAAACCTCTATCGCTGGCATTGCCAATGGATAATAAGGACTGGAAGGAGGTGCACCTTACTTTCTCGGTTGGGAAGTTGGACGCCGACATTGCAGGACAGCAGTTCGGCGAAAACCTTCCCAAGTTGTCGGAATTCCTTCTACGGAGGGAATTGGACACAAAGGAGCGCCTGGCAGCCTCGATGTCTCTCCAGACCAACATGGAGACGATGGCTAGCGACCCCAAGATGCCAGAGATGTTCATGGTTATGGCCAAAATCCATCTGGCCACAGTAACCAAGGACCTCTATTGCTTTGTTAAAGCAAGGAGGGCCTGTAGGGAGTTTGTGTTCGCCTCGGCCACAGTGAGGCACGAACCCAAGAGACTAATTTCATCCAACATCTGGGGTAAAGATCTCTTTCCCAAGGACGTGGTCAAAGAGATCGTGGACAAGGCAGCCACTGAGAACCGCAATCTTCTCCTGAAGTGGGGCCTGTCCCTTAAGAGGAAGTCTTCTCCGGATGAGGGCCCTCAGCCGAAAGGAAAGGCGAAGAAGTCAAGGTTTTCCTCCCGTCCAGCCAAGTCCTTCAAACAGCAAAGACAACAGCAGCAACAGCCAGCTTTGCCTCCGGTTCCACAACTGGTAGCCCAGACCCCGACCACCTTCCAATGGGTTCCCCAAGCCATGTCATCAGCTTCCCCGGCATTCAATCCCGTGTTCGAGGGACAGTCGACCACGTTTCGTGCAAGGCCCAGAGGAGCAGCTAGAGGGTCATCAAGACGCCCCTCTAGGGGACGAGGATTCAGAGGTGGTCGCGGCCAGGGAGGCAAGACTGCAGGACAGTCAAAGTGAAGTGTCGCCGGTAGGTGGGAGACTTCAGTATTTCCGGGATCGCTGGACCTTCGATCCCTGGGCCCACAGCCTTCTCAAAAATGGACTGGGTTGGAGTTGGTACAGTACTCCGCCCCAGTGCCCTCAATTTTTCCAACACTCCACCCCCGTTTTGGAGGAGTACACCCAAGATCTGTTGGAGAAAAAGGTGATCAGGAGGGTAAAGTCCATCAAGTTCCAAGGGAGGCTGTTTTGTGTTCCCAAGAAAGACTCGGGGAAACTCAGAGTCATTCTGGACTTGTCACCACTCAACAAGTTCATAGTGAACCACAAGTTCAAGATGTTAACGTTACAACACATAAGGGCCTTACTGCCCAAGAGGGCATATACCGTCTCCATCGACTTGTCAGACGCATATTGGCACGTTCCAATAAGTCGTCGTCTCTCCCCCTACCTAGGATTCAAGCTACAACAAAAACTTTACGCTTTCAGGGCGATGCCCTTCGGACTAAACATAGCCCCAAGGATCTTTACGAAGCTTGCGAGCGCAGCTCTCAAACAGTTACGCCTAAAAGGGTTCCAGGTAGTAGCCTACCTGGACGATTGGTTGGTGTGGGCAGCATCCAGAGCAGAATGCTTGCAAGCTTCCCTACAAGTGATTCAGTTCCTGGAATATCTAGGCTTCATGATCAACAGAAAGAAGTCTCGTCTTTCTCCAGCTCAGAGGTTCCAGTGGTTGGGAATTCACTGGGATTTAGTGTCACACCGTCTTTCCATCCCGATGTCAAAGAGGAAGGAAATAGCAGGGTCTGTCAGGAGACTTCTAGGTTCCGAGAGGATATCAAGACGCGAACAAGAGAGGGTTTTGGGCTCTCTTCAGTTTGCATCAGTAACAGACCCAGTGCTAAGAGCACAGCTAAAAGATGCAGCGGGAGTATGGAGAACCTTTGCATCGAAAGAGCGAAGGGACTTGAAGAGACCGGTCCCACTTCGACTACGTTCTCTTCTCAGACCGTGGTCTCAAGCCAGTCGTCTAAAGAGGTCTCTACCTCTTCAGCCACCCCCCCCGTCAGTGACAATCCACACAGACGCCTCAAAGGTAGGGTGGGGGGGTCACTCCCATCGGAAAAAAGTGCAAGGAATCTGGTCCAAGCTATTTGGGACCTTTCACATAAACTTTCTAGAAGCTATGGCAGTACTTCTTACCCTGAAGAAAGTATCCCCACGTCACTCGATCCACGTAAGGTTGGTACTGGACAGCGAGGTGGTTGTGAAATGTCTGAATCGGCGGGGATCGAGATCCCCACCTCTCAACCAGGTAATGTTAGCCATATTCCGACTGGCGGAGAAGAAGTGGCACCTGTCAGCAGTTCACCTTCAAGGAGTCCGGAATGTGACCGCGGACGCTCTATCCAGGGTAACACCGATAGAGACAGAATGGTCCCTAGACGCAGGATCATTCTCTTTCATCTTGAGACAAGTCCCAGAACTGCAGATAGACCTCTTCGCGACGAAGGACAACAAGAAGCTGCCGAAATATGTGTCCCCATATGTGGACCCCTCGGCAGAAGCAATAGATGCGATGTCCCTCGATTGGAACAGATGGTCCAGGATCTACCTGTTTCCCCCTCACAATCTGATGTTGAGGGTCCTCAACAAACTGAGATCCTTCAAGGGAGTAGCAGCAATAGTGGCCCACAAGTGGCCGAACAGTGTATGGTTCCCTCTGGCTCTGGAACTACGACTGAGGTTTCTACCACTCCCGGACCCAGTTCTGTCCCAGCAAGTCCAGAAGTCGACTGTCTTCGCTTCATTACAGAAAACCCGAACCCTGCAGCTCATGATTTTCTCTCCCTAGCGGTGAAGAAACGGTTCGGAATCTCGAAAGATAGTATCGACTTCCTGGAAGAATACAAGTGCAAGTCTACTAGGAGGCAGTACGAATCTGCATGGAAGAAATGGGTAGCCTTTGTCAAAGATAAGAACCCGCACGAGATCTCTACGGAGTTCTGCCTATCCTTCTTCATTCACCTCCACGGACAGGGGCTGGCGGCGAACACAATTTCTACATGTAAGTCAGCTCTAACAAGACCCATTCTATATGCCTTCCAGGTAGACCTCGCTAACGAGATGTTTAATAAGATCCCAAAGGCCTGTGCTAGGCTTAGACCATCAGCTCCTCCAAAGCCTATTTCATGGTCATTAGACAAAGTCCTTCATTTTGCCTCATTACTAGATAATGAGGAATGTGCGTTGAAGGACCTGACTCAAAAAGTGATCTTCCTTTTTGCCCTTGCTTCTGGGGCCAGAGTTAGTGAGATTGTGGCCCTCTCGAGAGAGGAGGGCCGAGTTCAGTTCCTGGATGGGGGAGAACTGAACCTGTTTCCGGACCCTACGTTTCTCGCTAAGAACGAGTTGCCCACCAACAGGTGGGGTCCCTGGAGAATCTGCCCTCTGAAAGAAGATGCATCTCTATGTCCCGTAGAATGCCTTAAGGTCTATCTTCGTAGAACTTCAGACTTCCATGGGGGCCAACTATTCAGAGGAGAAACATCGGGCTCGAATTTATCTTTAAATCAACTTAGGGCGAAAATTACATATTTTATTCGCAGAGCGGATCCTGACAGTTCACCCGCAGGTCATGATCCGAGGAAAGTTGCTTCATCATTAAACTTCTTTAACTTTATGGATTTTGAACACCTTCGTTCATACACTGGCTGGAAGTCTTCCAGGGTATTCTTTCGCCACTATGCTAAGCAAGTGGAGCAGCTAAAGAGGTCTGTGGTAGCAGTTGGTTGCGTCGTTAACCCTGCTGTTTAACTCTGCGAGGAACAGCGGAATCATTTGGGACTTGGATTCTTGGGTGAATAGTTAGTTATATATGTTGATATAACTGGTAGTGTAGGCTCTCAGAGCCCACAGTGACTGTTCCAACGTTATGGTGATGGTAACACAAGTACAGACAGGTGTGCCAAGCGTTTGCCAACGCTATTGTCAGCGAAGTAGTAACATGGACGTTAAGTTTGATACCGGGGTATGTGTAAGTGACACATATGTTTTCTTTCAGATAATCATTCATCCATGCACTACAGTACTTGTGAAAATTGTTGGTCATCCACCTAGCATATGTACATATTTATGGTGACCATGTCTATTTATTGTTTCTCAATAAACTTGTTCTCGGGAACCTTGCGTCTCCTTCACCTATATTTTTGATTTCATATTGTTTTTTGAGCATTTAGCCTATGTATATTAATCGGGGATATCTATAATAGCCTATTCCTTAATGCAAAGCCTGGATTATACTGGTTTATACTTTCCTTAGCAATAAGGACTCCACCCCTTTCTGAGGATGGTGGTAGCAGCAAGTTTAATCCTACGCAGATATAACCTTTTGTCTAATTTTACTTCGACCAGGGTGCTGGTCGGGACTTTTTCTTTTGGATACTGTAGTCCCGTAAGACTTCGCTTCATATAGAGTGAGACCACTATATGGTACTGGCTGGCGAGTGATTCATACATAGGTATATGTACTCTTAGTTCGTTTCTAGAGTCTAGTAGGACTCCTCCCTGTAGGGGGCAGGAAGCACTCTCATGGCTTATGATTAGTGAAAAGATGTATAACGGTAACATCTTAGGTCTGTCAGTCGAGTTGACTAAGAAACATTCTTGAGGAGTACGGCACGTATTGAGAATCCACAGATACAGTAATGCTCTGGTATACTTCCATCAGGACGACATGGCTTGAGCCCAAAAAACGGATTTTGAGCGAAGCGAAAAATCTATTTTTGGGTAAGATAGCCATGTCGTCCTGATGGACCCGCCCTGCTCCTTTTCAAAAATAAATAAGAGTGAAAAGGATAGTAGGACCCCTCCCTACATACAGTATCTGTAGCACCTCGTGTATCGCTACAAGGAATACAGATGGCGCCGTGAGCGGCGCAGGGCACGCTTTCGAAACGGTGAGGAGGGATGCCTTATGAACGGCTCCCCCCTTTCTTATCGTTTTCGTTTTCTTGCCATTTTACCCCTACGAAGTGTTAACTCTATTCGGGGTATAGATTGCTATGAGGCGTGTCAAGAATACGTCCACTGATATTTACGATATCCCTAAGGTCTTTTTTAGGGATACTCGCTCCAGGAGTTAGAATTCTGGGTACCTGAAGGTAAATTCTCTGGGAATATCGCCGTAGTTGTAATATACCCTAGGAAGCTGCCTTTAAGGAACTTCCATCAGGACGACATGGCTATCTTACCCAAAAATAGATTTTTCGCTTCGCTCAAAATCCGTTTATTATTATTATTATTATTATTATTATTATTATTATTATTATTATTATTACTAGCTAAACTACAACCCTAGTTGGAAAAGTAGGATGCTATAAGCCTTATAATGGGCTCCAACAGGGAAAATAACCCAGTGGTTATATGTATGTTGATTATCCGATAAAAAAAGCGTGCAACAGGCACTATTCATGTTGAAAATTTTATAGAAAAGCTTAACCATAATCTAAATAATGATCAGGAAAGCATATCATAATCAAAGTAAACATCAGGAAATTATATCTAAAAAACCAAAATCTAATTAAAAAAAGTAATGCTAAGAGTTAAACAAATCTATCGTCAGGAAAAGTTGAAGTAATGCTTTGCCCTGAGGAAATCCATAGATAATTCAATAGAATATTAATGGTTTTAAAACCCTATTTGCAATATGATTACAGCATATGAACAGTACTATCCCTTTGTAGGAAATTACTCTCTAGCATCTCGTTCAGTCCCTTCTGATGATGCATTAGGAGCTGCGTTCTATATTCATAATAATGTAATTTGATGCTGGGATTTTTAACACATCAGAAATTCAATTATCTTGAGTTAAAGTTTATTTGAATATTAACTCTCTTTAATATTCATCATCATCATCATCTCCCTCTACGCCTATTGACGCAAAGAGCCTCACTTAGATTTCGCCAGTCGTCTCTATCCTGAGTTTTTAAATCAGTACTTCTCCATTCATCACCTTCTACTTTACACTTCATAGTCCTCAGCCATGTAAGCTTGGGTCTTCAAACTCTTCTAGTGCCTTGTGAAGCCCAGTTATATGTATAATCAACCCTATAACTATGATTTGAAACATTTAGCTAAAGGTTTTTCAGATAAGCAAGGAGATTTCCTACTGATTGGAGACTTCAATGCCCACAATCCCATTTGGGATACTAATTTTATGAATATTAATACAAATGGTTCCAAGATTGTATAACGAGTGTCTGATCATAACTTATTACTCAAAAACTCCTGGAACATATTCCTCAATAGACTTAACTTTTTGTTCCAACAATATTCTTGATTGGTTTGAATGGAACATACTAGACGACCTTTATAGCATATAGCAGTGACCATTTCCATATATTAATAACCACGTTAGGATGCACAAAGTCTTCCCATTCAGCGTTATAATACAAATAACGCTAACTGTGATAAGTTTAAGTTTTATATGCGTCACATACCTCCTTTCACTTATTCACAAGACATGATGAAACAAAGGAATTCTTTGTGGACTTTATCAGACAAGCAGCTGATAAATCTATGCCTCTGCCTAATGCTTGACCAATGAAGCGCTCGGTCCCTTGGTGATCAGGTACATTGGCCGAATTGATAAAGAAAAGGCACGCAATTGGAAGAAAACCAGAAAGTTTAAATAAAATAATTAGAAATTTGAGTACTGGTTCCCTGATATTATTATTATTATTATTGTTATTATTATTATTATTATTATTATTATTATTATTATTATTATTTTTATTATTACTTCTAGGTAAGTTACAACCCTAGTTGGAAAAGCAAGATGCTATAAGCCCAAGGGCTCCAACAGGGACAAATATCCCACTGAAGAAAGGAAATAAAGAAATAAACAAACTTTGAGAGAAGTAAAAAACAATTGATATAAAAAATATTAGGAGAAGAAATGCAATTAACAAACCCATTGAAATTAGTGTATCAAAACATTATTTTTATAAGATTTCTACTAAATTTAGAAACGAAGCAATGAGATATGATACTCTTATATCGGAAAATACTAGACTGAGGATCATAGAAAAAAATTAAATGTTTACTATAGCAGACCTATAAGACATGCAAGAATGCATAGTGGGTGACTAGTTTATAATACACAAGCCATCTCAAATATTATTGGGATTAATATTAAAAGGATAAGCAGCATTGATAATCTGGATGCCCACTTTAGATCTATTAAGAAAAGAAGTTGAGAAATGGGTACGTTTATAGGAAATCTTTTTCTTAGGAGACAAAGAAACACTAGGTAGTAGATTGGCCAGGGCACCAACCACCCGTTGAGATACTACCGCTAGAGAGTCAGGGGTACTTTGACTGGCCAGACAGCACTAAATTGGATCCTTCTCTCTGGTTACGGTTCATTTTCCCCTTGCCTACACACACATACACCAAATAGTCTTGCCTATGTTTAACATATTCTCTTCTGTCCTCATACAACTGACAACACCAAACAATTCTTCA
Organism: Palaemon carinicauda; assembly: GCF_036898095.1. Lineage (NCBI taxonomy): Eukaryota > Metazoa > Arthropoda > Malacostraca > Decapoda > Palaemonidae > Palaemon > Palaemon carinicauda. The sequence goes on along the minus strand of NC_090750.1, from coordinate 52,963,243 downwards.
CCCAAGGGGTTACTGCACTGCAATTATTCAGTGGCCACTTTCCTCTTGATAAGTGTAGAAGAGACTCTTTAGCTATGGTAAGCAGCTCTTCTAGGAGAAGGACGCTCCCAAATCAAACCATTGTTCTTTAGTACCATGGTCTTCCAGTGTCTTGAGTTAGAGTTCTCTTGCTTGAGGGTACACTCAGGCACACTGTTCTATCTTTTTTTAATATTAAACTTAGCCGGTGATTATATAAGCTGCAGCTCTGCTGCCCGACAGAAAAAACTATACGTTCAAAATCCGCCAGCGATCGCTATGCAGGTAGGGGGTGTACTTCAACAGCGCCATCTGTCGTGCAGGTACTCAGTACTCAATGTAAACACAGAACTCAATTTTCTCTCTGTCATGCCACCGGCAAGACCTACTAAATTCGCTGTTGCTTACTGGATTGGTTTTCACATATTTTGGTGAAGTACACATTTCTAGTTTTGAGCTTTCGCTTTGCAGACGTTATCTTCATTAAATCCTTGCATTCTTTTGTTGATATCGGATTATTTGTTGACGACTTGGATAGTTTTTTTGAATTCCCCTTTGACTAATTCAAGATGGCTGACCCTTCTCAAGTCCCTAAATACAGAAAGTGTAGTGCTAGGGACTGTTCAAGGCGTCTTCCGAAGGCCTCTATCGATCCGCACACCGTTTGTTCCAATTGTCGGGATAAAACCTGTCAATTGGAAGATCGATGTGAGGAATGCGTTGGGCTTTCGGAATTCGATTTTCTTGAATTCCAGAAATATTCACGTAGGCTAGAGAGAGATAGAGTCAGGAGAAGTTCATCTCGCTCCGTTGATATTTCCTCTCCTCATGCCCCACAACCTATTCCTTCCCCTGTAGTGGTTGCTCCTGATCCCCCTTCTAGCACTCAACAACCTTCGATGGCAGATATGATGCGTGCCATTCAGGCTCTGGGTGAGAGAGTCGAGTCTTTGGCCAGTGACCGTAACCAGCTCATGGCAGACGTCAAGGAGCTGAAGTGTAAGAGTGCAGTGGGTAGTGATAAAGTGAGTGGTAGTGTTGTGGATAGTGTTGTGGATAGTGTTGCGCTTGAGGGTTCGTCTGTTCGTGCCTGTCGTCCTCCCAGTCCGGGACCTCTTGCATGCTCCCAAGCCCAGGGGAGAAGCAATGTCGTACGATCAAAGGGTTCGAGAGGCTTTAATCAGCGAACAGACGTTCCCTCCGTGGTTTCGGGCGTATCTACCCAAGATCGCCCCACCCACACGAAGACGAGAGAGCCCATTTATTCCTCGTCTGCGGAAGAGGTTTCTCATAAGAATCCATGGACCAAGGTCTCGCGGCCTCTTAAGCGCAAGTCGGTCCCTTCCGCGCAAGTCCAACGGCCCAGTTGTAGCCACTGGGTCAGTTCGGACTCGCTGCAGTCTTCCGACGACTGCTCACCTCCTAAGAGAGGCAAAGCGGTACCGCATCAGGCAGTAACTCCGTCTGTTGCCGCACCTGCTCCTGTAGACCCTAAGTGGTCTTTGCTGCAGACCATGCAATCACAGTTAACGTCATTGATGCAGGACTTTCGTGCGGAGAAGGTTGACGCTGCACCAACCTCTAGCCTACAACCAACCACGGTTGTGCGTCCGGTGGACGCTGAGGCTACCTTCTCCCGCACTCCATCTGTGAGAGTCCCGCCACCCATGCGTTCCAGTGTACCCTGCCAGCCGCATGTTGACGTTCAGTGACGCACGGAACCTTCCGTTGACGTTCGCGAGATACAACAACAACCTAAGTTGTTTTGTTTTGACGCGGTGCGTCAACCTCCGCAACCCAGTGTGGTTACCTCTACTCGCCCACAGCAGACTAGACAGTCTGGAGTAGACGCTTTGCGCCCCCGCGCTGCCATGGTTGTTGCCAGTTCACAGACTGGGCAACAGTTCCATGACGTTGCGTCCGGTTCAGTCACGCGTGCACCCGTGCTGCCGGACTCAGCTGACCAGCCGATTGCTACTCCTTTGCCGCTTCCTCCTCAGCTTTCAGATGATGGACTCTCTGATGATGACGACGCTGCACACATTGACGACCCGCATACGGACATCGACGAACCCAAGACCACGCAACCCTCCTTGGACTTTAGAAAAGTTCTTGCTTTGTTCAAGGAGATGTTTCCTGATCAGTTTGTGCCTGCGGCTCCACGCTCTCCTCCGTCAGAGTTCGCTTTAGGCACGCAGTCATCAGCGCCTGCCTTCACGAAACTCGTCCTCGCCCGCTCGTCCAAGAGAGCCTTACGAGTGTTAGGAGATTGGATGCAGTCCAAAAAGAACCTTGGGAAGACAGCATTTACGTTTCCCCCTGCAAGACTCTCTTCCAGATCGAGCGTCTGGTATGCCACGGGAGAAGTTCTCGGCTTGGGAGTTCCTGCCTCTGCCCAGGGCGACTTCTCAAGTCTAGTAGACTCTCCCCGCAGGCTGGCCATGAGACGCTCTAAGATTTGTTGGTCTCCTTCAGACTTAGACCATCTGTTGAAAGGAGTGTTTAGAGCCTTCGAGGTCTTTAACTTTTTGGACTGGTGTCTGGGAGCTTTGAGCAGGAAGATCTCCCCTTCTGACAAGGAAGCTTCCTTGCTCATTATGTCCTGTATGGACAAGGCCATACGTGACGGATCCAGTGAGCTTGCGGCTTCGTTCGTTTCTGGGGTCCTCAAGAAACGGGAAAACCTTTGCTCTTTCCTGTCAACTGGAGTAACACCGTGTCAGAGATTGGAACTTCTGTTTGCTCCTCTCTCAAAGTGCCTTTTCCTAGAGGACTTGATAAAGGAGATTGCTGCCTCCTTGATTCAAAAAGACACTCATGACCTGGTTGCGTCCTCTGCCCGCAAAGCCACCCCTTTGCCTACCTTGTCTAGACCCAGGATGGACACTCCAGCGTCCAGATTCATTCCGCCCTTTCGTGGCAGAGCCTCCAGCAGAGGAGGTGCTCGTGCCGAAGGGAGACGTGGGAAGAAGAAAGGTACCAAGTCCTTTAAGGGCAGAGTCTGACTGCCACCTTCTTCAGACAGCAGTGGGAGCCAGACTCAAGAACTTCTGGCAGACCTGGGAGAAAAGGGGCGCAGATGCACAATCTGTGAAGTTGCTCAGAGAAGGGTACAAGATCCCGTTTGTACGCAAACCCCCTCTAGCAACGTCTCCCATCGATCTCTCTCCCAGGTACAGAGAGGAAGACAAGAGATTAGCTTTGAAGCAGGAGGTGTCTCTCTTACTAGAAAAGGGAGCGGTAGTCAAAGTCTTGGACCATCAATCCCCGGGCTTCTACAACCGTCTCTTCTTAGTGGTAAAGAAGACAGGAGGGTGGAGGCCGGTGCTAGACGTCAGTGCGCTGAATGTCTTTGTCACAAAGCAGACGTTCGCCATGGAGACCACAAAGTCCGTTCTAGCAGCGGTCAGGAAGGAAGACTGGATGGTCTCCTTAGACCTAAGGGACGCTTACTTTCACGTCCCCATCCACCCAGAATCCCAACCTTTGCTGAGATTCGTTTAAAAAAGGTTGTCTACCAATTTCAAGCCCTGTGCTTTGGCCTAAGCACAGCTCCTCTTGTATTTACGAGGCTGATGAGGAATATTGCCAAATTCCTGCATTTAGCGGATATCAGAGCCTCCCTCTATTTGGACGACTGGCTTCTAAGAGCTTCTTCCAGTCGTCGCTGTCTGGAGAATCTAAAGTGGACTCTAGATCTGACCAAGGAATTGGGTCTCCTGGTCAATATGGAAAAGTCCCAACTGGTCCCATCCCAAACTATACAGTAGTGTACTTAGGGATGGAGATTCACAGTCAAGCTTTTCGGGCTTTTCCGTCGGCCCCCAGAATAAGTCAAGCCCAAGGATGCATCCAGAACATGCTAAAGAAGGAACGATGTTCAGTCAGACAGTGGATGAGTCTGATAGGGACGCTTTCATCCCTGGAACAGTTCATTTCGTTAGGGAGACTACACCTCCGTCCCCTTCAATTTCACCTAGCTGTTTACTGGAAAAAGGACAAGACGCTAGAAGCGGTCTCGATCCCCATTTCCGAGAAGATGAAGTCATCACTGACTTGGTGGAAGGACAACATCAACCTCAGAGAGGGTCTGCCCCTGGCTGTTCAGACCCCCAACCACGTTCTCTTCTCGGACGCATCGGACACGGGCTGGGGTGCGACATTAGACGGTCGGGAATGCTCGGGAACTTGGAACTCGAATCAAAGAACGTTACATATCAACTGCAAGGAGCTACTGGCAGTTCATCTGGCCTTGAAAAGCTTCAAGTCCCTCCTGCAAGGCAAAGTGGTGGAGGTGAACTCAGACAACACCACGGCCTTGGCGTACATCTCCAAGCAAGGAGGGACCCATTCTATGATGTACGAGATCGCAAGGGACCTCCTCACCTGGTCAAGAGATCTAAACCTTTCTCTAGTAACGAGGTTCATTCAAGGCAACATGAATGTCATGGCGGATTGCCTCAGTCGGAAGGGTCAAATCATTCCAACAGAATGGACCCTACACAAGGATGTGTGCAAGAGACTATGGGCCACATGGGGCCAACCTACCATAGATCTCTTTGCAACCTCGATGACCAAGAGGCTCCCAATATATTGCTCACCAATCCCGGACCCAGCAGCAGTTCATATAGATGCCTTTCTACTGGATTGGTCCCATCTAGACCTTTATGCATTCCCCCGTTCAAGATTGTCAACAAGGTACTACAGAAGTTCGCCTCTCACGAAGGGACAAGGTTGACGTTAGTTGCTCCCCTCTGGCCCGCGAGAGAATGGTTCACCGAGGTACTTCAATGGCTGGTGGACGTTCCCAGAACTCTTCCTCTAAGAGTGGACCTTCTACGTCAGCCACACGTAAAGAAGGTACACCCAAAGCCTCCACGCTCTTCGTCTGACTGCCTTCAGACTATCGAAAGACTCACTAGAGCTAGAGGCTTTTCGAAGGAGGCAGCCAGGGCGATTGCTAGAGCAAGGAGGACATCCACTCTTAGAGTCTACCAGTCGAAGTGGGAAGTCTTCCGAAACTGGTGCAAGTCGGTATCAGTATCCTCGACCAGTACCTCTGTAACCCAAATAGCTGACTTCCTATTATACCTGAGGAAGGAAAGATCTCTTTCAGCTCCCACTATCAAAGGTTACAGAAGCATGTTAGCAGCAGTCTTCCGTCACAGAGGCTTAGATCTTTCTAACAACAAAGATCTACAGGACCTCCTTAAGTCTTTTGAGACCTCGAAGGAGCGTCGTTTGGCTACACCGGGTTGGAATTTAGACGTGGTACTAAGATTCCTTATGTCAGAAAGGTTCGAGCCACTACAATCAGCCTCCTTTAAAGATCTCACTTTAAAGACTCTTTTCCTCGTTTGCTTAGCAACAGCTAAAAGAGTCAGTGAGATTCACGCCTTCAGCAGGAACATCGGATTTTCATCTGAGACGGCTACATGTTCTTTACAGCTTGGTTTTCTAGCCAAAAACGAGCTACCTTCTCGTCCTTGGCCGAAATCGTTCGATATTCCAAGCCTTTCAAATTTGGTTGGAAATGAACTAGAAAGAGTCTTATGCCCTGTTAGAGCTCTTAAGTTCTATTTAAGACGAACTAAACCTTTACGAGGACAGTCAGAAGCTTTATGGTGTGCTATTAAGAAACCTTCTTTGCCTATGTCAAAGAATGCAGTTTCCTATTATATCAGACTGTTGATACGAGAAGCTCATTCCCATCTGAATGAGGAAGACCATGCTTTGCTGAAGGTAAGGACACATAAAGTTAGAGCTGTCGCAACTTCAGTGGCCTTTAAACAAAATAGATCTCTGCAGAGTATAATGGACGCAACCTATTGGAGAAGCAAGTCAGTGTTCGCGTCTTTTTATCTTAAAGATGTCCAGTCTCTTTACGAGAACTGCTACACCCTGGGACCATTCGTAGCAGCGAGTGCAGTAGTGGGTGAGGGCTCAACCACTACATTCCCCTAATTCCATAACCTTTTTTAATCTTTCTCTTGAAATGTTTTTTATTGTTGTTTTTTGGGTTGCCCGGAAGGCTAAGAAGCCTTTCGCATCCTGGTTGATTTGGCGGGTGGTCAAATTCTTTTCTTGAGAAGCGCCTAGATTAGAGGTTTTGATGAGGTCCTGTAGTATGGGTTGCAACCCTTGATACTCCAGCTCCTAGGAGTCGCTCAGCATCCTAAGAGGATCGCGAGGCTCAGTAAGGAAGACGTACTTAAAAAAGGCAGAGTAATTGTTCAAGTCGACTTCCTTACCAGGTACTTATTTATTTTATGTTTGTTATTTTGAATAACTGCTAAAATGAAATACAAAATCCTTAGCTCATAATAATGTAAACAATTAATGCTGGTCTCTACCCACCCCCCTGGGTGTGAATCAGCTTATATAATCACCGGCTAAGTTTAATATTGAAAAATGTTATTTTTATAATAAAATAAATTTTTGAATATACTTACCCGGTGATTATATATTAAAGGACCCTCCCTTCCTCCCCAATAGAGACCCAGTGGACCGAGGAGAAAATTGAGTTCTGTGTTTACATTGAGTACTGAGTACCTGCACGACAGATGGCGCTGTTGAAGTACACCCCCTACCTGCATAGCGATCGCTGGCGGATTTTGAACGTAGAGTTTTTTCTGTCGGGCAGCAGAGCTGCAGCTTATATAATCACCGGGTAAGTATATTCAAAAATTTATTTTATTATAAAAATAACATATTTCTCTTCCTCTTGTTTTGTTAAAGGTTTTTATAGTCTATATAGGAAATATTTGTTTTAATGTTAATACTGTTCTTTAGATATTTTACTTTTCCTTGTTTCTTTTCCTCACTGAGCTATTCTCCCTTGGGCTTATAGCATCCTGCTTATCCAACTAGAGTTGTAGCTTAGCAAGTAATAATAGTAAAGGCTTAACAGCTGTTACAGCTTTGTCGAAGTCAGGAAAATAAGAGAGGTTTTAAAGGTAATTTTTATTTTTCCCAAGTACAAAATATCCTCATCTTACAATCATCCGTAGATAAAAACACAAATCCAACTGAAAATAATAAATATAATATAAAGAAATACTGTAATAAACAATATTATATAATTTAATATAGTAAGCAAAACAACATTTGCAATAAACTTATAATTTTAATTCGTATTTGTTGACTTTTGTAGCTGGAGGCATAGGAGTCAGGTTATGCCTACCCTAGCCTAAGAGTTAACAATATTTAACTTACGAACCTTTTCTTATTACCTATTAATTTTGTATATTGAGGATCTTCTGTAATTAGTAAAATTACTTATTACTTTTAAAATGGTATTTTATTTTTTTTGTTAATAGAAATGTAACTATAAGAGAGATTACCATATGTGGATGAGATCATGGTGAGGGGCAGATGGAGATGGTTTGGGCATGCTCTTCGCACTCCCCAAGAGAGATTAGTTCACCAAACTTTCAACTGGGCTCCACAAGGCGCTAGAAGAGTTGGAAGACCCAGGCCTACATGGCTGAGGACTATGAAGTGTGAAGTTGGAGACGATGTTTGGAGAGGTATTGAATTAAAAGCTTAAGATAGAGACAACTGGCAAAATCTAATCAGGGCCCTTTGCGTCAATTGGCGTAGGAGGAGATGATGATGATATACTTATCTTTACATCTACACGTCTGTTTTTGTACTGAGCTGCTTTGCCGATCATGGCCCTCTTGCTTGCAGCATTGTCCTTGTCAAATTAGACTTATATTTTATGAATATGCTGCTTATAAGTATTGAATTAAAAGCTCAAGATAGAGATGACTGGCGAAATCTAACCGAGGTCCTTTGCGTCAAAGGCGTGGGAGGAGGAGATGATGTAAACACAGATAGGTTTTGGACAGCAAATAATCTGACATTTTATGTTTTTCAGATTTTAATGTTTTTACAAAACAGGCCTAATAGATAAAATTTTATGTATTTTTCATAGGTTTGAATTTCTAACTTATTTTTTATGAATAAGATTTGATATATATATTTTATCTCCCAATAAATTTGAGCCAGCTCTGTAGGAATCAAATGTGACTAGTGGGATCTGGTAAATTTTCATTCATTTGATAGTGATAATAATAATAATAATAATAATAATAATAGTAATAGTGATCCAAGTAGACGTACAGCTTGACTTGTAAATGATAATGACATGAGTGAGGGGACCTCAAAAGACTTTTGACTTGGTAAAGAGAAAGCTTCTCTTGAAAGTATGAACAAAAATAAGGCGCTAATTGTCTCCCTCCATTTTCAGAGACAGGCTTGGACACATGCTAGCCAAGCAGGTCAGCCTACGGCACCGCAACAAGAAGTCCAAAGCCGTGAGCGCGGCGCAGTCCAGTTTAGCCTCGCCGCTGAGCAAGCTCAGCCACCACTCGTCCTCGGAAAGAGTGGCCCGGGGGCTGCGACACCCAACTACGCCCTCACTCCCGACGCCGTCAGCTTGTCTTCAGTCACGCCCAAGAGACAAGTGGCCAAGAAGCAGTCGAAAGGTCTTCCCGTTGCTGGCGACAAAGAGTCTCCTGTTAGTTTGACGTTGCCTCCTGGACTTGCTGAAGAGACCCAGCGTTCCTAGCAGAGGAGAGCAAGTAGAGGAGACGAGAAAATGTGCCGCAGACTTCTTCTGATGTAATCAGTTTATTTATCTACTTTCAGTTAATTTTTCTGATAATTTAAGATAATTTTTCATTATTTTTAGGATACGAGAAAATTTGCTGCATTCTTTTCTGATATTTTCAGTTCATTTTTCATCTTTTATTTTATGGTGACGAGGCATACTGTATTATGTTAATGTTAATTGTAGATATTTCATTGTAAAGTAATTGTAATTTGTTCCGCCCCGTAAATAACGGCACATTGTTCGATACTTCTGTAGGTTGGCATCATTGTTATCTGTTACTACATTTCCTATGCAGTTACTCTTGATTCTCGTTATATATATTTTATGTCATACTTTATCCGTTTATTCCTGAACAGGAACAAAAGAAATCCTTTAACATCAGATTAACTCTTGACCCTTTTTAACATTATACATTAATCAACTCACAGGCCCAAGGGGTAAGCTTAACGATTGCTCTGTAAGTACTTATGGGACACATGTCATTGGCAAAGAGTTGTTATATGCAAACACACATAGACACCAAATTAAACATTTGTTCTTGCACGTAATACGGACATTCGACCTGTGATAGGGTTATGACCTCAGCAAAGCTGGAACGACCATTTTAACTTTAACGTGGAAGCATCAGTAGTTGGCACAATATTGTTTGATTTCCGCTGTTAGATGGTACACGGACATATTTCTCGGCATTCAAATGTGGCCGTTATAAGGAATAAATGTTCTTTCAGGCAGTCATGTTCGAGGGTTATCAAGGGAAGAAACCAAGGCTATACAGTATTTCCTAATACATAAATGTAATTGTGTGACTGATTTTTGCTACTTACCGTTATCCAGCATCCTTGTTCTTGTCGGGTGGCATGTCTGTTGCTGTTCTTTCCATTGTTCGGTAGCTGTACCACGATGGCAACAGTGGGATCCTAAGGAAATTAGTTTTCTTTTGACATCGCTAGAGCTGCGTCGGAAGAAGAGTTCCTTGTCTTTTGATCCTGGAAGGCACTAAGGACATTGAGTATCACCTGGTTGTACTATTGTGATCTCTTTTGCCCGGAGAGCATCGTCATTGACCTGCATGACACTGTAGAAGGCGAACATTGAGTTTTCTCGTGTCCCCTGACTCGTCTTGGCTATAACTTTTGAAGAAGAACTAGCAGAACACATTATTTAAGAAGTTAGTGAAGTCTGGTTGACGTTTCACTCCCTGCTGGAGATAGGGCAGTAACACGAACCTACCTTCTTCATTAAGTACCGATAGGTGTACCATAGCGGGATAAAACATCAGCACACACAACACTGCAAGGTGTCTGGGTAATCGGTATGGGTTTTTTCAAACCTTTTACAATGCTTTGTCTCGTGTCAAGAGTTGTTTTATAGTGGGATTAAATATTGGTTCTCACAACTCTAGTAGGATCTTAACACACGCGGTGCTGATCATGTTGGAAGACCCTCCGTCTTCCTGAATGATCTCCCTCTCTAACAGGAGAGAGATGCAGTGAGTGTGGAAGATGTATCGCTATTGCTGTATCTCCTTCGCCAATTGCAGAGTTTCAGAGACGACGACTGAAACACAGGACTGATTAGGTGGGTCTCTCAAGATATTGACTGATTCCTCATCATGGTTTCTTGAGAGGAACAACGCTGTGCCGAAACTCGACCCTCCTAAGGTGAATGTGTATCGGTGCAAAGTACAGGGACTTACACTCCTGCTATCAGTGTTAGGTTTCATGCAAGAGTGAGACCATGCTGGTTAGGATGTTGGCAGTCCTTTTAACGGACTCAAGTTTGTATACAAAATTATTCTAAAATAATTGTAGTCTTTTGGCTATTTACGAAATCGATCAATAAACACAGTTATACATAATGAAAAAAATTCTCATTTAATTAATTTTGGAGTTGAATAATTAAGGTTTTGTAGAGCTTTCATTTCCTCCATATTCAGGATTCCATTTATTAAGTTTTCTTATTCATACAAAGTGTCGTTTGTATCTTTCTTATGTAGAAATCTTGGCAGCAGCTTCAAAAATACAGTCCCATTCAATGACAGCGTTGGCTTATTGATTTCCAAACCTTCGTACTTTAGTAGGATTATGCTTTTGGCGAAGCTGGATACGGCTGTTATAAGTCGAAACGTGGTGGCGATAGTTACTGCTTGGTGGCAGGGAAGACACGCTCACCAACAGAGCTTCAGGTTAGAGTACCAGAGAATTTCTTGGCACTCCAGCTTTCAGGAAATGCCAGACAACTTTCAGGATATTGACCACAGATTCTTGGATACCTTTCCTCTTGGTCAGATGGTAGTTGCTGAATGGATTGCGTAGCAAACCTAGTTCTCTAACAGGAAAAGAAGCATCACCTACAACAGTGTTTTCCCAACCTTGGGGTAAATTACCCCAGTGGGGTAATGGACTCATAGTCTTTGGTTAATGGATGTTCTGTGTGAGATTAAGTACCTTGACCAAGTTGATTTTGATATACTTAAAGATGGAAAATTTTTTATTTTTGCAGGATCATTAAATAAATTCAGCCAATAGCGGGCTATGTGACCAATGCAGTTCATCAGGTGACTGCAAAAAAAAAGCATCCAATACTGTATTACCGGGTATATATACTGTATTCAATGGGGGTAATTGATAACTGCGAGATTGGTTTTTGGGTTAATCGTTTCAAAAAGGTTAAGGAAACGCTCTCCTACAAGATGGAGGTCTTGACGTAAGTCTAGAACGAGAGGTGAGATTAACTGGCCTTTCCCTCCTCTTTCTTCCCCTGCCCTTCGGGTGCAGCATTCACGTTTGATTCACGATCGAGCAACATTTTTTAAAGGCAAGGGGAGGATGGATAGAATATATGCAAATCCAATTCTTATAAATGACAATATATTCAGACATCATATCATCTAAGATAGGCATGGGCCACTGTTCACCAAGTGTGGGGCACCTCTTACTTTATCAAAGTGAGTGAAGGCCGTATGGTAATACACATATTCGAGAAATATTACATACCCAATATATACTGATTTTTTTATTTTTGCAGTTCTTCCTTGCTTCATTTGCCTTATCATGAACGTTTACATAAAACTGACACTGTTTGATTATTTCCTGATGATAATAATGATGATTACTGGTATAGATAAATATAGTTTGATATATTTTAGTAACCTAGAGTCTTGGGGGACTGGCCACAAGGGGGCCGCAGGTTGCCCATGCCTGCTCTAGATGGATACGAGTTCTTACATAACTGTCAAGCTGTCTTCTGGTTGGGACCTAACCTAACACGTGTGATATCTTTATCTCCAGGTTGTTGGTAGGTTCACACATTTACCAAGGCACTTCCCCCAATTTTGGGGGTTATCCGACATCAAACAAATGAAAAGGGGACCTTTCCTCTCTCCGTTCCTCCCTGCCTGACAAGGGACTCAACCGAGTTCGGCTGGTATTGCTAGGGTGCCACAGCCCACCCTCCCCCGTTATCCATCACAGACGAAGCTCCATAATGCTGAATCCCCTACTGCTGCTACCTCCGCAGTCATCCAAGGCGACCGGAGGGAGCAGCGGGGCCTACCGGAACTACGTCACAATCGCTCGCCATTCATTCCTATTTCTAGCAGGTTCACAGGAGTCATTACGTCTACTTTTTTTACAGGATCAAGTACTTTGACAATTGCTGGGGAAGTGAACCACCCAGTTTTGGTTATAGGAACATCCTTCCTTCCTGAGGATGAGTCTCCTATCAGAGAATGATGGTTTGTAATTGTTTAGGAACAAATAACAAATTTTTAAAAATAATTTGTATTTTTCCTAACTATACAAACCATCGCTTCATAGTCCTCAGCCATGTAGGCCTGAGTCTTCCAACTCTTCTAGTGCCTTGTGGAGGCCAGTTGAAAGTTTGGTGAACTAATCTCTTGGGGAGTGCGAAGAGCATGCCCAAACCAAAGCTCAAGATAGAGACGCCTGGGGAAATCTAACTAAGGCCCTTTGCATCAATAGGGGTAGGAGATGATGATGATGATGATAATGCAAAACCAAGTCTTTTTAAGTTACAATGCTAACCCGCTAAGGTTCAAAATCAGGTGCATTGCCTACAGTCGAGTTGGAGGGGCTCACCCTCAGCATGCCAGTAACTACAACTGCTTCGTTAACAATAATTAAAAATTTAACAGCCTTTCAAGCTTTGACAAAGTTGTAGTCCTTTTTAAGGACTCGAATTTGTATACAGTACAGTAGTTTTGAAAAAATCAGACTTTAAGAATATTTTGATTTTTTATCCACCTTTTTATGATCATCTTATGCTACAGATGGGTCTGAGTAGAGTAGATACAAATGGCTATTTGTACAGTATTGCCTTTTTTCTCCTGTCTTCAGGATTTATGAGGAATGTTATCCGGGTCAGTTTAATTCTGAGAATTAAGTCTAATTATGATTGATGCATGTTTTAAAAATTGTATTTTTATACTTTAGTTGATATTGTATTTGAGATTAGAGAAGGTTTCTTAAATTTGGTTTCTGTACTTTGTATATTACAAGGGAAAATTTTAAATATTTAACTTAGCCGGTGAATATATAGCTGCAACTCTGTTGCTCGACAGACAAAAAAAAAACTGTACAAAAAAACTCGCCAGCGATCGCTATACAGGTTGCGGGTGTGCCCATCAGCGCCAACTGTCGGCCAGATACCATACTTCATGTAAACAAAGACTCAATTTCTTCTCTGTCGACGTGTCGACAAGACGTACTTTTACTCACTGTAGAACCTGGAGTTTTCTCAACATATTTGGTGAAGTACTTCATTTTGGTTTGAGCTTTCGCAGTGCAGGTGTTTTATCTTCATCTTAAATCTTGAACTCGTTTTGGATAGATTTATTTTTTGGTGACAAAGAGAGTATGGACTTTCTTTGACTTTTAAATGGCCGACCCTTCCCTTAGACGGAGGTGTGTTTAGGCTTTTAGTAATTATCTTATCACGTTATGAATTAATTATAGATTTTCCTCTATATATTTTATATCTCACCGCCTTTATTAGGCCTCTTCGATTAACTTTCCATTTATAATAAACATGAAAAAATAAATTTTAATGTTTTGTTTATATGCGACCTTTCCTGAGAGTAGGCGGTCCTAACTTGGAAACCGAAGTTAAACAACGTTGAGCCCTTTCAATCGTAAATAGCTTTTAAAGAGCTAATGATTTAAAACTTTTTATATGAATATCTTTAATAAATATTTTATGAAAGAATTTCTTTGAATAGTCTTCGTACTGTTTTCAAAGATGAACTAACGTTTAGTTTATTTATGCTACGCAGTTTGCGCTCTATCGTTACGATAGAGGGAGAGAGTATCACGGTTTCACTTTGCAGAAAGAGTAAATCGATTCTGACGTTTTGTTCATTCTTCTTTCAAAGCTTAAATGTTTTAAATTCTATTTTAAAGGAACTTTTTAATTGAAAAACCTTTCAGTTTTTTTCCTTTGGTCAAATAACATGTTTTTTTGACGAAATGTAATTGGGCTCTTCTCTTAAGTGCGAAATCAAGAGAGAAAGAGAGAGAGAGATAGAGACGGAGGGAGAGAGAGGAGAGAAAACGTTCCGTTCAAGCGGGTAACGTTGTTCTCGAGTTACTCTCGTCCCTAGTCTCTGTACGGGGAGAAAGGATAAAACGTTTTTAGTTTTATTCTCGTCCCCAGGCAATGTACGGTGAGAGATTGAAAACGTAGTTTTGAATGAACTAGTGTTTATTCTCTTCCCCAACCACTGAATTTTTTTTTTATCTTAAAAGATGTTTACTGTTTTTTTGCTGGTATTAATGTGCTTGCATTATACGACTGATTTCGCATTTACTACCTTTTGATGAGGGTAGAATTGCGTGCTTCAGGTAGAAATCAGTAAAAGTTTCGATTTCAGTGAAATAAGTGCAAAACAGAAAATCGTAGTGATAAAGTGATATTGCGCAAAGTGTTACAGTGTTGCGTCCGAGGGTTCGTCTGTTCGTGCCTGTCGTTCACCTAGTCCGGGACCTCTTGCAAGCTCCCAAGCCCAGGGGAGAAGTAATGTCGTACGACTTATGGGTTCGAGAGGCCTTGATCAGCGAACAGACGTTTCCCTCTATGGTATCGGGTGTATCTTACCAAGATCTCCCCTACCATAAGGCGAGAGAGACAATTTTCTCCTCGTCATCCGAAGGCTTTTCGCATAAGAAACCTGAAACAAGGTTTCTAGGCCCTTAAGCGAAAGTCAGTCCTTTCAGGACAGGTCCAGCGTCCTGGTTGCAGCCATTAGGACAGCTCTGACCCTATGCAGTCATCGGAAAACTGCTCGCCGCCTAACAAAAGCGTAACACAGACTCCGAGAGTCTTTTTTGTTGGCAAAGTGTTGCGGTCACAGACGTTACCCTCGTCTCTTACCGCAACCATTTCCGTTGATCCTTAATGGGTTGTACGGCAAGACATGCAGAATATGCTTGCCTCCCTTATGGAAGACTATTCTGCCGATTAGTCCGTTGAGCCTAGCTGTTTATCTCATCGATATCCTGGCTTTCAGCCAACCTAACGTTCCTTTGTGCATCCTGTTGACGTTGGCGTAGCTAAGTCACGTCAGTCAGGTTGTTTAGAACCACACTCGATGCGGTCTCGTGTGGATTTTCAGCCACATTTGGACGTTAGGCCACTTGCTGATGCTCCTGTTGACGTTCAGGACGTTCGCTAACAATCGGAGTTGACTTGTTTTGACGCTGTGCGTCAACCTCCGCATTCTAGAGTTGTTTTGACTGCTCAGTCTAGGCAGTCAAAGCAGTCTCGAGTGGACGCTGTGCGTCCTCACGCACCTGTTGTTGTTGACAGTTCAGTTGTTGACAGTTCACAGACTGTCAAGCAGTTACATGACGTTGCGTCCTGGTCCGCTACTAATGCACCAGTGCGTGTGGACTCTGCTTGTAAAGCATTGCCACCACGGTAGGTCTCTCCCTTGCTTGAGACTCAGCTATTATCGGACAAGGTTCCTTTAGATGAGGAAGTTGCTGTTCCCCCTCCTACTGATATTCCCTTGAGGACTCTGTCAGACGGAGAGGAGCCTAAAGCTGCTTAGCCCTCTATGGACTTTAATTAAATCATGCTGATTTTTAAGGATCTTTGTCCGGATCTTTTTGTAACTGCTGCTCCTCGTTCGCCTAAACGTCAGAGCTTACACTAGGCCTAGCTACTTCGAAGCCGTTGTTTATAAGCTAGTGCTCTCTCGCTCTCCTAGAGAGCTTTACGTTTGCTAGGCGACTGGTTTATCACCAGGAGGAGTTTGGGGGATACAGCCTTTGCTTTCCCTTCTTTTAAACTGGCTTATAGAGCGAGAGTCTGATATGACACGAGAGAAGTTCTCGGCTTGGGAGTTCCTGCCTCTGCCCAGATAGACTTCTCAAATCTCGTAGACTCTCCCTGGCGCCTGGCCAGGAGACGCTCCAAGTTTTTTACAGGTCAACTTCACAGCTGTTTTCGAGCCTTTGAAGTTTTGCTGTACAATTATGTCATGCATAAACAAGGCTTTCAGGGATGGAAAGCGGTACCGCCTCAGTCGCTAACCCCGTCTGTTGCCGCACCTGCTCCCGTAGACCCTAAATGGGCTTTGCTGCAAGACATGCAGTCCAAGCTTGCGTCCTTGATAGAGGGCTTTAATGCGGAGAAGGTTGCTGCTGAACCTTCTGGCCAACAACCTTCCAAGCGGTCGGTTGTGCGTTCTGTTGACGCTGAGGTAACCTTCTCGCGTCTACCAGTTGAGGTGGTTCCTCCACCGATGCGACCCAGTGTGGGTTGCCAGCCGCACGTTGACGTTAAGCGACGCTCGGAGGTGGTT
Organism: Palaemon carinicauda; assembly: GCF_036898095.1. Classification (NCBI taxonomy): domain Eukaryota; kingdom Metazoa; phylum Arthropoda; class Malacostraca; order Decapoda; family Palaemonidae; genus Palaemon; species Palaemon carinicauda. Next base: position 52,946,780 of record NC_090750.1, on the reverse strand, counting down.
GTTGACGTTCAGGACGTTCAACAACCATCAGAGGTGACTTGTTTTGACGCGGTGCGTCAACCTCCGCAACCCGGTATGGTGTTGACTGCACAACCCAGACGGTCTAGACAGTCTCGGGTGGACGCTGTGCTTCCTCGCGCACCCATGGTTGTTGACAGTTCACAGACTGTGCAGCAGTTCCATGACGTTGCGTCCGGCTCCGTCACGCATGCACCAGTGCGACCGGACTCAGCGAGCCAGACGTTGCCCACTCCGTTGCCGTTTCCTCATCAGTTTTCGGATGAGGAACTATCTGATGAGGACGTTGCTGAACAACAAGACGATCAGCCCCCAGAATAGATCAAGCCCTGCTATCCATCCAGAAGATGCCGAAGAAGGAACGCTGCTCAGTCAGGCTGTGGATGAGTCTGGTGGGGACGCTGTCATCCCTGGAACAGTTTGTATCACTAGGAAGACTACACCTCCGTCCTCTTCAATACCATCTGGCTTTTCACTGGAAAAAGGACAAGACGCTAGAAGCGGTCTCGATCCCGATTTCCGGAAAGATAAAGTCTTGTCTGACTTGGTGGAAGGACAATATCAACCTAAGAGAGGGTCTTCCCCTGGCTGTTCAGACTCCCCACAACGTTCTCTTCTCGGACGCATCGGACTTGGGCTGGGGCGCGACACTGGACGGTCGGGAATGCTCAGGTCTGTGGAACTCGAGTCAGAGGAGCATGCATATCAACTGCAAGGAGCTGTTGGCATTTCATCTGGCCTTGAAAAGCTTCGAGTATCTCCTTCGAGGCAAAGTGGTGGAAGTAAACTCGGACAACACCACGGTCTTGGCGTACATCTCCAAACAAGGAGGTACCCACTCACTGACGTTGTACGAGATCGCAAGGGACCTGCTCATCTGGTCAAAAGGTCAAGACATCTCCCTAGTAACGAGGTTCATCCAAGGCGACTTGAACGTCATAGCAGATTGTCTCAGTCGGAAAGGGCAAGTAATTCCAACCGAATGGACCCTCCACAAGGATGTGTGCAAGAGACTTTGGGCCACTTGGGGTCAACCAACCATAGATCTCTTTGCAACCTCGCTGACCAAGAGACTTCCAATCTATTGCTCTCCAGTCCCGGACCCAGCAGCAATACATATAGATGCCTTCCTCCTAGATTGGTCACATCTGGATCTCTACGCATTCCCACCGTTCAAGATTGTCAACAAGGTACTGCAGAAGTTCGCCTCTCACGAAGGGACAAGGTTGACGTTAGTTGCTCCCCTTTGGCCCGCGAGAGAATGGTTCACCGAGGTACTTCGATGGTTAGTAGACGTTCCCAGAAGTCTTCCTCTAAGGGTAGACCTTCTACGTCAGCCACACGTAAAGAAGGTACTCCAAAGCCTCCACGCTCTTCGTCTGACTGCCTTCAGACTATCGAAAGACTCTCGAGAGCTAGAGGCTTTTCGAAGGAGGCAGCCAGTGCGATTGCTAGAGCAAGGAGAGCGTCTACCATTAGAGTCTACCAATCGAAGTGGGAAGTCTTCCGAGACTGGTGCAAGTCAGTTTCTGTATCCTCGACCAGTACCTCTGTAGCTCAAATAGCTGATTTTCTCTTATACCTGAGAAAAGGACGATCCCTTTCAGCTCCCACTATCAAGGGCTACAGAAGCATGTTGGCATCGGTCTTCCGGCATAGAGGCTTAGATCTTTCCAACATAAAGATCTGCAAGACCTCCTTAAGTCTTTTGAGATCACCAAGGAGCGTCGTTTGGCTACCCCTGGATGGAATTTAGTCGTGGTACTAAGATTCCTCATGTCAGACAGGTTGGAGCTGTTACAATCAGCCTCCCTGAAAGATCTCACTCTTAAGACTCTTTTCCTGGTATGCTTAGCCTCGGCTAAAAGAGTCAGTGAGATTCATGCCTTCAGCAAGAACATCGGATTTTCGTCGGAAAAAGCCACTTGTTCGCTGCAACTTGGTTTTCTAGCCAAAAATGAGCTGCCTTCTTGGCCTTGGCCTAAATCTTTCGATATTCCCAGCTTATCGGAGATCGTAGGCAATGAACTAGAAAGAGTCTTATGCCCTGTTAGAGCTCTTAAGTTCTATTTAAAGCGTACTAAACCTTTACGAGGCCAATCTGAAGCTTTATGGTGTTCAGTTAAGAAACCATCCTTGCCTATGTCAAAGAATGCTTGGTCATACTTTATCAGATTGTTAATACGAGAAGCTCATTCACATCTGAGTGAGGAAGACCGAACTTTGCTTAAGGTGAAGACGCACGAAGTTACAGCTGTAGCAACTTCCGTGGCCTTTAAGCAAAATATATCTCTGCAAAGTATAATGGACGCAAACTATTGGAGAAGCAAGTCAGTGTTCGCGTCATTTTACTTGAAAGATGTCCAGTCTCTTTACGAGAACTGCTACACACTGGGACCATTCGTAGCAGCGAGTGCAGTAGTGGGTGAGGGCTCAACCACTACAATTCCCTAATTCTATATCCTTTTAATCTGTCTCTTGAAATGTTGTTTTTTATGGGTTGTCCGGAAGGCTAAGAAGCCTTTCGCATCCTGGTTGATTTGGCGGGTGGTCAAAGTCATTTCTTGAGAGCGCCCAGATTAGGGGTTTGATGAGGTCCTGTTGTATGGGTTGCAGCCCTTGATACTTCAGCTCCTAGGGGTCTGTCAGCATCCTAAGAGGATCGCGAGGCTCCGTAAGGAAGACGTACAGTGGAACCTCTACACACGAACGTATCTACATCCGAATTTTCCAACATCCGAAGTAAAATTCGAGCAAATTTTTGACTCTACACCCGAATTTTATTTCGACACACGAAGTAAACATTACGCCATTGAGCGTCGAGTGCTCAGTTCTCTTTTCATGTGTGTATCGTGTGGTTGTCCTCTGTTTGGTCTGTTATTAACAGTGCTTATTTTCTTCCTTTTCTCACATTTCCTTTTTGATTTTACCTATAATCATGGTGCCTAAGAAGCTAAGTTTCAGTACAGGAAGAAGGCAATTCTTTCATTAGAATTGAAGCAAGAAATTATAGAAAAACATGAGAGCAGTGTGCATGTGAGTGATACTGTATGGCTAAACAATATGGCCGGAATAGGCTTATTATCTCGAGGATCATCAAGCTGAAGGCAGCCATTAAAGCAAATAACCATCGAAGGGGATCACTATTATTACAAGACATCTTAGCAATACCCTGGAAGAGATAGAACGCCTTTTGTTGATAGGGATAAAGGACAAAGAGATTGTTGGCAACGATCATTTGTGAGAAGGGCCAGCGTGATGAACAGTAAGAAAGAAAAAAGTGAAGCAAAGAAAACCATGATAGCATTAACAAGCTCTTTTAAATAAGACTTCTCTCTTTTTCTGTTTCTCTCTAAACATAGCATTAACATGTTCTTTAAATAAAATCTCTCTCTCTCTCTCTCTCTCTCTCTCTCTCTCTCTCTCTCTCTCTCTCTCTCTTCTTCTTCTTCTTCTTCTTCTTCGCTGTTATAGTGTTAGATACGTCTATTATTTTTTTCCGAGAGAGAGAGAGAGAGAGATTAAACAAAAATGTGTTTAGAGTACATATGATTTTTAACAGCGTCAAGAGTTGAAAAACAATTAAATGTAACTAAGAAAGTAATAACAGCTAATCTGAATTCCTTTATTAACTAAAACAGGAATTGCTACGCAGTAAGAGAGACGGTCGGGGAGGAGGTAGAGATGGTGACTGCGATAACATACCGTAACTCGTCACTGAAAGTGATGAAAATAAAAAATCAAAAGAAAAAAATGTAAAAAATATGAAATATAAAAATAAAAAAAAAATAAATAAGCTAAGTTAGATTAAAATTTCCGTAGTTTAAGTTACGGTATGTTATCGCAGTCACCATCTCTACCTCCTCACCGATTGTGTCTCCTCGTGCGTGTGTGTGTGTTTGCGCATACGCACACGAGTGTGTTTGTATCAATATTTGTTTTAGTTAATAAAGGAATTCAGATTCGCTGATATTGTTTTTTTAGTTACATTTAACTGTCTTTCAACTCGTTAACACTGTTAAAAATCATATGTACACAACACATTTTTGTTTAATCTCTCATTTTTGTTTAATCTCTCATTTTTGCTTAATCTCTCTCTCTCTCTCTCTCTCTCTCTCTCTCTCTCTCTCTCTCTCTCTCTCTCTCTCTCTCTCTCTCTCAGTTAAAATTAATAGATGTCTCTAACACTAACAGTGAAGAAGAACAAGAGAGAGAGAGAGAGAGAGAGTATTTATTTAAAGAACATGTTAACACCATGTCTACCTTCTCGCCGATCGTCCATCTCCGGCGTAGCAAATCCTACACCTGCGTTGGCCTGTCTCTAAGGTAAAGTGGCAATAAAACACATTTTTTATTTATTATTTCTTTATAATTATCTTTTTTACATGCTTCTTACATATTATGCAGTAATGTTATTATGTGTAATTATGTGTAGCCATTTATTAAGGATTTATTATGGGTTTTTAGGCTGAGGAACGAATTAAATGAATTACCATGTATTCTTATGGGAAAATTCGTTTCTACATCCGAACATTTTCTACATCCGAAGTTGGTTCTGGAACGGATTAAATTCGTATGTAGAGGTACCACTGTACTTATAAGGCAGAGTAATCGTCTAAGTCGACTTCCTTACCAGGTACCTATTTATTTTGTTTTTGTTATTTTGATAACTTCTAAAATGAAATAAAAACTCTTAGCTCATAAGATGTAAACATATTTAACTGGTCTCTACCCACCACCCTGGGTGTGAATCGGCTATATATTCACCGGCTAAGTTAAATATTTAAAAATGATATTTTAATTATAAAATAAATTTTTGAATATACTTACCCGGTGAATATATAAATTAAACGACCCTCCCTTCCTCCCCAATAGAGACGCAGTGGGATGAGAAGAAATTGAGTCTTTGTTTACATGGAGTATGGTATCTGGCCGACAGTTGGCGCTGATGGGCACACCCGCAACCTGTATAACGATCGCTGGCGAGTTTTTTTGTACAGTTTTTTTTTTGTCTGTCGAGCAACAGAGTTGCAGCTATATATTCACCGGGTAAGTATATTCAAAAATTTATTTTATAATTAAAATATAATTTTTCACTAATATTAAGAAACAATATTTTCAGAAATTTCTCTGTTGGATAGTGAGGAAAAAAAGTTCCTTTCCACAAAGATAAAAAGTTTTACTGTACCTAATATTGAGATTAAAAGTTTTACCCCGTTTGTGTGTTTGTTTGTGAACAGCTTCCTACCCACAATTTTAATGGTAGAGTAATGAAACTTGCAGGGATTAACTTATGAAAAAAGCTGCAAATCATTAAATTTTGGAAGGTCAAGATAGAAAATCAAGCAAAATGTCCAATTCACATAATCAGCCATAAGTTTGGACATCATTGTCACAGAAACTTCAAACTTGGTTCATATTTGAACGTATGGAAATCCACGCTAATTAATACATCTTAAGGTCAAGTTTGAGAAATAAGCTGCTGTGGCGGAGGTCTGCACTCTACTGAGTGCCCCTCTAGTTATATCTCCTATTGTTGACATGGCGTATCCCTGCCTCAACCACTCCATGAGTCCTAGTTCAAAGTAGCCATGCCTGTCGGGTGGGAGGAGTTACCCGCTGTTCGGCAGTTAGTTGCGTTGAACTTGTTAAAAATTTTAACGGCTTTGTTAAAGTCATAAAGGTAGAGGGTTAAAGAAAATGCAAATAAAATCAAATAATTGTTATATTTAAAAGTAAAGTTTTAGGAAAATACTTTTGGATATATTAAGATAGAAAAGAATAATGGTTTTTATTTCCAAGTCACTTTTTTATGCAGGAACAAAACACAAAATAGTAACCCTAACAATAAGTTACGTGTTTGCTTGCGTGTGACTGTCCGTGGAATGCTATCATCAACGAGGAGGTAAAACACAAAACAAAATCAGGATGATAATACACCAATCGAGTGTAATTCCACTTAGCACCAAGATCATTAAAGAAAGACACACCATAGTAATGACAGATGTAATCTTCCATAGCACGAAGATAACTTAATATGCGGTAGTCTACATAAGGAAAATTGAAAGATGTGTATGTGTAGAAATGCTCTACAGTTTCGTCCACCGCTGGACCTCTTCTTGGAGCGTATAATAAACGCTCCAAGAAGAGGTTCAGTGGCGGACGAAATTGTAGAGCATTTCTACATAAACACATCTTTCAATTTTCCTTATGTAGACTACCGCATACCATAGTAATGATGTCTCTTGTCCAATACGCAGAAGGTCCTCAACATACAAACATTCTTCTTACGAAAGTTCTGAGATAAAAACACAAATCCAACAAAAAACAACAAAGATAAGATAAAGAAAAACTGTAATAAAACAATATTGTATCATTTGATACAGTAAGCAAAATTACCTTTTTAATAACCTGATATCTATTTCAGATGAAACCTGACTATTTGTTGACTTTTGTAGCTGGAAATCAGAGGCATTGGATTCAGGTTAGGCCTACCATAGGCCAAAATTGAACAAATTTTGTCTTGCAAAGAATTTGATTTAAAAATAGCTTCTTGGAACTTATTAAGTTTGTAATCAAAGAACCTTTTATATAGCATAAGAGATCAGCGGTAAGGTATCAGTAAGTGGCTGAATCGGTGGGCCTGAACGATGCCAAAATTAATTTGAATTCATCAGTGGATTCTACTCCGTGCTTCCACTATACTTGAGATAATCTTGGTATCGCCCTCGACTTAAAGTTTGGTACATATTCTTTTCAGAACATCACGCCCAAGGCTGCAAACAAATGAAAATTTCTGCGATGCTTCTCGTATCCACAGAGAAGATGCTATTAGTGTCTCATGCTTCAGATACTGTATATTGTTTTATTATTACTGAGCATTTGTGTCCTTCGATGTCTCACAGAAGTCCCTGCTGCTTCCTCCAGTCACCTTGGATGACCGCGGAGGTAGCACCAGTAAGGGACTCAGTGTTATGAAGCTTCATCTCTGGTGGATAATGGTGGAGGGTGGGCTGTGGCACCCTAGCAGTACCAGCCGAACTCGGTTGAGTCCCTTGTCAGGCTGGGAGGAACGTAAAGAGCAAAGGTCCCCTTTTTTTCATTTGTTTGATGTCGGCTACCCCCAGAAATTGTGGGAAGTGCCTTGGTATATGTATGTATTTGTGTCCTAGTCTGGATGACCTCATCTTCCAGGACTTTTTACGTTTTATAGCTCGAAGTGGAGCTTTCCTCTTTACAGTAATGGTAATTAGGTTTTAGATTATAGTCGAAGTGTATCCTGTTTGATCATCTTGGACAATCTCTGTTTTAGAAGAAGAGAGCGTTCAAAATTGCAACCTTTAGGGATTTGTCTCGGATCATTTTGGGCACTCCTGAGTGATGTGCGCAATGGCGAGCCGTGTTTGTTTAGCACTCTGGGTGAGGCGCACGTGAAGTAACCCATTGCTCTGAGCCTCTAACCAGCTAAGCGCGCATACTACCACAGACTCAGGAGAGGAGGGGTTTAGTAAGGACAGGTGTCCCATGTCAACGGATAATGAGGAATCGGAACATGGGTTTTTTTATTTATTACAAAAAGGTTCGTGAATATACTGTGTACAGCCGATTCTCTCAGGTGAGTACCTTGTCTACCGATCGCTCAACTGGTACTGACTAACTCTCACAAGCAAGATGCAATCTTGCTCTCTCAACATGCTGAATTGTTAGGTTTTGTGGAGTTCTCCACTGTGATGGAAATACACTGTCATATTATGATTCTAGGGACACACGCATAACAGAGTTCAGTGATCGTGCCCTCCAATTCAACTCTCTATATAAAACACATATTTTGCTTACAAGGATTAGGACACAGGTCAATTACCCTATGCGAGCGGTCAGAAGAATTGGCATGCTGGTGCGCTGTGGTGCTGTACATGTGTGCAATCCATAGAGCTTGTGCTCTCAGATGAAGGCATTTTCTCGTCAACAGAGGGATCTCTCGGTGGGGCCCTGTACCAGAGTGATGGCACGTTGGAGGCATGTTAACACTAAGCATGTCTACTCCAATGGGGTGACCGCACTCACTTGTTAAGCGTGCTGATGTTTTGTAATGGTAAGCTCGCTGTTTGCAAAAGAGGCCCGGCGAGCAGAATTCCAATCCAGTTGGTAAACGACGATACAAACAGCACTTGCGAGAATACGTATTTCTTGTGAGCTCGTGTATCCAAAGAAGGATACGACCCCCCTTTGGGAAGAAGCTTGTTCCTCCCGATACAGTTTTCTTCCAACTTGTAGACAATTGCAGAAGTCTGACCCAAGAGTGGAATTTTAGCCCTGTTCGAGTTCAGATCCAAAAAGACGATGAGCCAAGACGATGAAGATATTTCCATTTCGAAGACGAGTCCAAAGCTGAAGCACGGTATTGTCACAGAGAACAAGAGTCCAAGAATAAGGAGAGAAAATTTTCCAGAAAGTGATTCACCGACAAATTCTCCAGCCAGTGGAAGAACACTGGGCTAGAGAGTGCATTTTTTGGGCAAATTAGGTATGTCTATTCAGACAATATACTACTGAGTGAATTTACTATTGTATCATTGAAAAGACTCAAGAAGACCATTTTTAAGAGATTATTCTTAATTTTCTTTTCACAAGGGATATGTTTTATAGGCTTATATAGTTACTGGGAGTATTAGTATTTTTTTTCAGCCATTCTATATAAACTAAAGTAACAAGAATACCTTTTGTATCAAGTTAACTAATCATACATAATCTTGTATTAACTACATAATGCATATATCTATGTATATTTACCATCAAATATGCAATATTTACTGCTAAAAGTAATTTCAAATTACATGATATAAGGATTATTAAGTCAAATTAATTATCAGATTCGCAATTTCTTACTAACACATCAAAGCTTCAGTTGGCAAATCCTTTTTTGATATGTGCTTATTCTTTCTCAGTGAACCGGTCAGTCGAGCAAAGAAGACATCTGATCAAATCTACATTCGTTGTTTTTCTTGAAAATGATTCTCAAAATTTTTGAATTCATAGTTTCTTGCTTCTTAGTTTGCGTACCGAACGTGTTTCATACAGGCTCATTGCCTTTTTTGTTTATCTGTCGCCCAATATCGTATTGATAATAGAAAGGCACCAGCCACCTGATGAGACACTACCGCTAGAGAGTTACTGGATCCTTTGACGGTCAGACAGTACTACATTGGATCCCTCTCTGGTTGCGGCTCATTTCATCTTTTCCGACACATACACAGAATAGGCTGGCCTATTTAAACATAATCGTTTTTCCTCATACGCTTGACAACCCTGAAATTACCAAACAATTCTTCTTCGCTCAAGAGGTTAATTACTGCGCTGTAATTGTTCAGCGGCTACTTTCCTCTTGGTAAGGGTAGAAGAGAGACTTTAGCAATGGTAAGCAGCTCTTCTAGGAGAAAGACTCCAAAATCAAACCATTGTTCTCTATTCTTTGAATAGTGCCATAGCCTCTGTACCACAGTCTCCCACTGTCTTGGGTTAGAGATCTCTTACTTGAGGGTATATTTGAGCACACTATTCTATCTTATTTCTCTTCTTGTTATTTTGAAGTTTCTATAGTTTATATATGAACGATTTATTTCAATGTTGTTTGAGGCCTTGGGATTATAACATCCTGCTTCTCCAACTAGAATTGTAGCTTAGCAAATAATGATAATAGTAATAATAATGATAAAAATAATAATAGTAATATCCTTGCCATTGCATGTTTCATGTTTTTTTTTATTTTTGTAACATTGTTGGCCACAACTGTTTGTATATAAGCTTGTTATCGGTTAGTACCTAATAGCTTACTTTCCACATTGGTGACCTCGGAGTGATAAAGCTTTGCAGTTTCCAAGCAGAATCTCTCAAACAGGTCAAGATCAACATCAAGTCCTGAAGAAATTGTGCACAAAATTACGTAAATAATTTTTATAAAGTCTGCATCCATTCTAAGAATTTCAGAAGTAATTTCATAGTCCTAAAAAAACTATTTCCAGCAATAAGGTCGCATTCTTTTAATTCTGAATGAAGTTGTTTCTAAAGACTTACACCAGTTATTTCATCAAACCCCACTTTACAGGTACAGTATAGACAAGGTTATCCAAAAGAATTTTTTATTCATCTAGACAGAAGTTGCTTGCTAATAAAATCCTTAAGAGAGAGTGTTCTAACAAGTCCTGGAAGTTGATCTCTGCTGAGAAGTCAGAAATGTTCCATTCACTAATGGGAGAGCATTCTACTTTTGGGTACAGATATATTCTAGGGCTTTTTTACTTAAGTGTTGGTAAGATGGCTTAGAAAGGGAACGGAGAAATAATAAAACCAGAGCTTCATCAGGGAAATGAGTCACAGCTGATTCTAAGTTTAGTGAACTAATCTCTCTCGGGGAGTGTGAAGAGCATGTCCAAACCATCTCCATCTACCCCTCACCATGATCACATCCACATATGGCACTCGAGTAATCTGTCTGATAGTTTCATTTTTAATCCTGTCCTGCCATTCAACTCCCAATATTCTTCTGAGGGCTTTGTTCTCAAATCTAAAAAAGCTGTTGGATATTTTTTCATCATACCATGATTCCACAAAGCACCAGAAGAGTTGGAAGACTCAGGCTTACATGGCTGAGGACTATGAAGTGGAAAGTAGGAAATGATGACTGGAGAAGTATTGATTTAAAAGCTCAAGATAGAGACGACTGGGGAAATCTAATCGAGGCCGTTTTGCGTCAATAGGCGTAGGAGGAGATGACGATGATGATAAGGATTGTAAATTGTTTACTTGTACAGTACTTGAAATGTTCCCATGTGTTTAAACACACTTAGATTGACCCTCTCTTTTCAAAACATCAGGAAATGCAAAATAAATTCTAGAAGGGGACAAAGATGTAAGTTCAGCCGTTTTTTCTGCATTTTGTTTCAAGTGAAGCATCTTAGAAGAGTAATCCTCTTGAGGTTGGTGAACTGTTATTTTAGAGCAGGAGTTATATGAATCTAATTACACACTTGTTAGGAAATAAAAGGACAGCCATATTAGATGTAGTTTTGGGTGTAGAATCCAAAAAAATTGGCACTTTTGAGATATTTTTAAATTTTAGTGTTCTGTTGATGGGAGAAGTACAAGAGGAAGGCCTTGGGTGGATAGATGAAGGGAAGAAAGCTCTGGGTGATAGGAGGATAGATGTGATAGAGGCAAGAGAGGGAGCTAGAAATAGGAATGAATGGCGAGCGATTGTGACGCAGTTCTGGTAGGCCCTGCTACTTCCTCTGGTCGCCTTGGATGATTGCGGAGGTAGCAGCAGTAGGGGATTCAGTGTTATGAACCTTCATCTGTGGTGAATAACAGGGGAGGGTGGGCTGTGGCACCCTAATAGTACCAGCTGAACTCGGTTGAGTCCCTTGTCAGGCTGGGAGGAACGTAGAGAGGAAAGGTCCTTGTTGGGTTTGCAATGAAACAACGTCCTGGTGACCGAACTTTATTACAAGATACTCAAGAGCCGACTGACTCGCAACAGCGTATGCAGATGCATGGCTGAAAAACATATCATACACATATCGTACATCCCCCCCTAAAGATTATACTTATACATGGCAAAAAAAATGAAAGGGGGAAATACCGGAACATATCGTACATCACCCCTCAAGAACATACTTATACATGGCAAAAATAAAAGGGGGAAATGTCACTAAATCAATGAGAAATGAGAGAAAAAAAAATTAAAGCTAACTTTTCGATACATCCACAAAAACAAAATAAAATACATAAATTCTCTGGAAAGAAATATCAATTCCTGATGCAATTACATACAACAGATAATAACATCATTCTACAAAGTATTTGAGCCACTTGGGTTTACCGGCAGCCCTTCTCGGCCTACTAACGACGTTGGGCTCCTGTATGGGGTGTGTTACCTGTTCTGTCGGGGTATGGCTTGCGGAGGTCTCGTGCTGAGACACGGGCATGCCAGAGGGCGGAGCGATGACTCTCGGGTGTCGTCTATTCCTTTTTGATAGCCTGCCACTCCCGTTGAGCTTGACGGTGTACTGACGATGGGGCTTTGTTTCCGTTACTATGCCCATTCTATCCCACTGCTTGGTAGCTTGGTTTTGTATGCGTACATGGGTACCTAGTTTGATGGGCGGCAGTCTTCTGGTAGTGCCAGGGATGTGCATCACCTCCTGCGACCTTGCCACTTGTAACTCCCTTCGACGTATCGTCTGCCTCCAATATCTGTCTACTAACAGGTGTCTCCTGGCCGTTGGTACCCCATCGCGCAGCTGGCGACCCGTTGCAAACTGAGACGGCGACTTGTTAATCTCCCTGAGAGGAGTGTTGAGATACTGAAGTATCGCCAGGTCCGTTTTGTCCGACTCAAGGGCTCCACCCTTTAACATGTTTTCTCGGAGTAGCCTCTTTGCCGATTTGACAGCTGCTTCTGCCCTGCCGTTAGACTGGGGATACTTGGCCGATGACAGCCGGACCTTGACTCCCCATCTCCTGAAGAAGGCCTCCATCTCCTCGCTGGCCAAGTTCGTACCTCCGTCAGTCGATAATTGTTCCGGGGCTCCCCAACGCGAGAAATATGATCGAAGGTGGTTGCTGATTTTGTTAGACGTGGCACCATTGGGAAATGAGCTACTTCTAACCAACCTGTTAGTCTATCTGTATATACCATGTATACACTGCCTTCTATCTGGAACATATCTGCGACGACTTGCTGGAAGGGGTATTCCGCAGGGGGCGTGTGCATCATTTCTTCAGGAGGCAGTGAGGGGGCGTGTTCATCGCATGAAATGCATTGGGCACAGTGATGCTGAAGGTCCCCTTCTATTCCCGGCCAAAGGACCGACTGCATGGCTCTTCTAAGCATAGAGTTGAGGCCTCGGTGTCCTGTGTGTTGGTTAGCGGCTACCTGGCGGCGTAAATACTCGGGGATGACTAAACGAACACATCCTTGGTCCACTGAGTATGTCACCAGATCCGGGTTGATGGCTAGCCGGTCCCAAACGCTGAAGAAGGGATGAAGGCAGGCAAGTTCTTGCGATTTCTGTTGGGACCAGTCGCCCGCTGCAACCCTGGCAAGCAAGAGCTAATATACAGGGTCATTAGATGCGGCGCTCCTGACGCAGTCTTCATCCAACGCGATGATGTTCGGTTCCAAGGCAGCCACGGTTGCTCATGCCACTGCCACTTGAATGTCATCTTCCAAATCCACGTCGGAAGCTTTGTGGGATGCTCGCATGGTCGGGTACCTTGAAAGAAAATCCGAGGCAGTGTTCCTTTTTCCCGGCAGGTATTTCATGTGGAACTTGAACTGGAGTGTCTTCTCTTTCAGGTTGAATAATCTTGGGTTGATGACGTCGTTGAGGGCTCTGTCACCCAGCAGTTTGACGAGTGGACGGTGGTCCGTGATGATGGTGAGATTAGGACACCCAAGTAGGAACAACCTGGCCTTCCTCAAGCACCAGGTAACTTCCAGGGCTTCTCCTTCTACGGGACCATACCCAGCTTCAGAGGGGGTGAGGTGTCGACTACCACACAGGGCAAGGTGCCAGCCGCCCTTGCAACAAAAGGGGCTGTCAGCTGACTGACAAACGCAATACTGCTGAAGGACTACGAAACCGATGCCTTCCTTGCTCCAATCCGTCATTATCGTCGTAGGGCGTGTCTTGTCGTAATATGCCAAGCCGTCCTTGGCTAATTGACAGATGACCTCCTGTGCCTGCCAGAGTTTGTCACGTAGCTGACTATCCCAGTAGACATTTTTTCCGGTGGGTTTTCTGAGGAGGTCCCTAAAGGGCTCCATGATGGGCGCTGTTGCAAGAAAGGGAGCTAATTGATTCACGAATCCGAACCACGACCTAATATCCGTGATGGAGGGCTTCTCTGGCATATGGGAGTTACGAATGGCGTCTAGTCGTTCGTCTGCGGGCTTGTATGACTCCCATCCCTGGTGATAACCGACGAAAGTAACCTCTCTCTTGCAGAATTTAAACTTCTCGGGCTCGAGTGTGATACCTGCAGAGGCACACGTTGACAGGAATTCATATACATGCCAGAACGCCTCTTCGATGCTGTGATCGTAAAGCAAAGTGTCGTCCATGCATTTATGCTTTCTGGTGATGTCTTGCAGGGCATCATCGAACCTTTTCTGTAGGCGTCGGATGCCGAACAGTGACCCATGGGTGTTCTACGATAATGGTATCGTCCCCATGGGGTGATAAAGGTCGTGAGTGGGCGGCTGTCCTCGTCCAATTCCACCTGATGGAAACCCCAGTGGGCGTCCACCGTAGTCTTGTACGTGTGAATGGGGATGCTTGAAATCATGTCGAAGGGTGCCGGTGTGTGATGAGTCTCACGAAGACAGTGGGCATTGAGGCGCTGGAAGTCTACTGTGCGGCGAGGTTGGCCCGTCTTCTTGGCTACGACGACCATCCTCGCACACCATTCCGTTGCATCCCCCACTGGGACTGGTTCTATCACACCCTTCCGAACGTCCTCGTCAAGTTGGGCCTTGACCTCCTCTTCCCAATGCTTAGGGATTCTTGCAGGCGTGTGACATGCATAAGGTACGGCATCAGGCAACAAATGGATGTGGTGCTGCTTGCCCGTCATTACAGGTAAAGGTTCCCTGGTTGTGTTGAAGGTTGTTGATGAGACCCGCTGTAATAACCATTCCTCAAGTCTTGGTATATTCTCCTCCACAGGCAGGATGGGTAAGGTGGCTGGCTTCATTGTCTTAGGGGAGTTAGGCCGTGCGACTTCTTCGTTAAGCACATCAGCTGATGCAACGAGATGGTAGGGGTGAGGGAAGCCAGGCGGTACTATTCCCAGCTCCTTACAGGCATTCAGCGATACAGTATATAGAAGTTCTTGGCCGTCGGCACAAAGTAAACCTCCTGCTTCGTGCGTCGCCCACCTATATCAATGAAGCATGCCGTTGATCCGAGACATCTCACTCAGAGATTAGCTACGTCCCTCAGACCTGTTTGCGGCTGCAACCCCAGGGGATTTATTTGCAGGCTTGAAAGAATCGTGGGTCCGGCAACGCAGATCTGTGCTCCTGTATCTGCTACGACGAGTGTAGATACTGAATTCCCGTTCCTATGGGAAACACAAGCCTTGATTGTAGGGTGGGGGGAGAGGTGTGTGTCTGCAACAATCACTAAACTCGAGGCAAGCGTCGCTTTCTTCGTACTTCTGCAGCATTTCTGAAAATGCCCTACCATTTGGCATCCATGGCACGTCATACCTTTTGCTGGGCACAACGCTCGACCAATTTCCGCAACGCTTTGCATTGAAGTTGCCGCACAACACTGCGACGTCTGGCTCTACGTCATCACTCGAGGCGCCAGCAGACTCCCTCTCATCAATAGCGACGCGCGGGACACTTTCAACGTCTTGGCGTGCAGCTTCGAAAGTGCAGCACAGTGCCTGAAGGGCATCTACACTTTTAAATGTATCACATGCCTGAAAAACATGCCTTTTTAATACAGGGTCACTGAGGCCTACCATTATTTTCTGCAACAGCATGTATTCTATCAAGCACTCTCCGCATTTAGGACACTGAAAATCACAGTCGGTGGCCTTCTGAGCACACCTCGAAAAATAGTCGCTCACTGACTCCTCGTGCCCTTGTGCAAGGGCAAAGAATTCAGACCACTGCACTGCCTGATTCAACGACCACAACACAATATTCTCGATGGCGTCCAGAGCCGCGTCTGGGGCGAGGGCATTCCATTTGGCATCTGAATACCAAGCGTCCAGCAAACGTTGCAACGCCAGCACACAGTTGAGCCTAATGTGCAGGACAACATCCTGCGGCAGGAACTTGTTAAGGTGGATCCAACACGTCATCGAACGTCTCCAGGATCTGAACGCTGCCGAGGACATTACCGCATCACACTTCTCAGGGGCAGCAGAGACAGGAACTTTACTGGCACGTGCTCCGGAACCGGGAAGGGCATCCTGAAGGGAACGGATGGCGCGTTGCTGGTCTGCAATTAACTTCTGTGCTTGCATCACGGCCTATGACAAGGCCCTTGGCATCACAGGTGAGGCACGCCTCGGCGTGGCCTGGGGTGGTCGACGTATCTGGGGCATGGCTTGGTTCTCATCCTACTCACTGCGCCATGTTGAGTTTGCAATGAAACAACGTCCTGGTGACCAAACTTTATTACAAGATACTCAAGAGCCGACTGACTCGCAACAGCGTATGCAGATGCATGCTCGGCAGCTCATGTCCGAAAAACATATCGTACAGTCCCCTTTTTTTTCATTTTTTTGATGTCGGCTAACCCCCAAAATTGGGGGAATTGCTTTGGTATATGTATGTATGTAGTGTTCTGTACCTTTTTCAAGCTTTTTTTACATATTGTAAATAATTATTTTCCTTTATCAAGTACAGTAATAATATAACTAAACACTTCTAAGAGTACAAAGGTACCATAAGTCTACTAGCCACCTGGCTAGTACAGTGGTGACGGGTTTGCCTAGCATTCGCATGGCAGCAGATTGATCCTAGCCTGGAACCGTGAGTTTAAGCTATTTGCTGGAGAGACCACTGCTGTGGTTGGACACCACAGTGGGGTGTTGGGCTTGATTGGCTGACGTTCTGGTAAGCATCTATTCTAATGAAACTGGGACTGAAACCACACACCTTTAACCTTGACCTTTAAACATACAAAAAAAAATTAGACTATCCTTCAATAGTTTTCTTATTAAATGTAATAGCTGTATGTTTTACAAAGAAAACAATTGACCAGTAAATAAGCAACAGAAATTAGACAAAGTTGAAATCATCGTGGTCATTGTCACCGTCATCTGAATCTGGATTGCCTAATAAGTTTGAATACTCATTGTCATTGTCATATTGGTGCGTGTGTGTATGTATGTATGTATGTATGGAACACTCATCAGAGTATGGCAAACCACTATGAATTTATAGACCATGAGAAAATTTTGATTCTGTCTAAAACCTCAGCAGTAATGAAAGTCCTTTAAAGACAAGGAATGGATGGATCTTATGTTAGAACACTTGAAGATATCTATACGGGAAGTATAGCAATCCTAAAACTACGTAAAGATAGTGAGAAAATAACGATTGAGAAAGGAGTTGGACAGGGAGACCCCATCTAAATTATTCACATCATACATTGAAGTTTTTAAGAATTTAGATTGGGGAAATGTAGGAATTGATATAAATGGGGGAATACCTTAACAACTTAAGATTTGCAGATGACATAGTTGTGTTTAGTGAATTACAAAAGACAATAGAAGATTTGAATAGAAAGCAGAAATGTAGGACTGAAACTGAATATGAGTAAAGCTAAGATAATGTTCAATAAACATGCAGAGACAACATCTAAGAGTTATGGGTGAATGTCTAGAGATTGTTAATGGATATACATACTTAGGACAGACAGTAAGTGTTTCCCCAATACACGAGACCGAAATTAAAAAAACGATAAGCATTGAATGGAGAGCTTTTGGAAAACAAAATGAGACAATGAAAAATATCACTTTCTCCAAAAGAAATATTGTTTAATCAGATGGTTCTACCAGTTTCAACTTAGGCATCAGAAACTTGGAGCCTTACTAAAGCTTTAGAACACAAGCTAGTTACAACTCAAAGAGCTATGGAAAGAATAATGATGGGAATAACTCTGAGACAAAAAAAAAAAAAAAAAAAAAAGAGCAACATGAATACGAGAGCAAACGAAAGTAAAGGATTAACAACTTGTAAGAAAAAGAAACGAACATGGTCAGGACTTATAATGAGAATGACAGGCAATAGATGGACATTAAGAATAACAGAATGGGTCCCTAGAGATTGCAAAAGAAGCAGGGGAAAGAAGAGAAGGATATGGATTGACGAACTAAGACAATTATCCGTTATAGACTGGCATTGAAAGGCCATAAACAGATAGAAGTGGAAGGACATGTCTGAGGCCTTTGTCCTGCAGTGGACTAGTAAAGGTTGATGATGGAGATACATGTATATATATGTATATATATATATATATATATATATATATATATATATATATATATATGTATATATACATATAAATACACACACACATATATATACATATATACTGTATATATATATATATATATATATATATATATATATATATATATATATATATATATATACATATATACAGGTATATACTCATACTGTATATACCGGTGCATATATATATATATATATATATATATATATATATATATATATATACCTACTCATTTATAGAAACATATTCACATGAATATATACATTGTACATAGATATGTATGTATGCATATATAATACGAAATATTTAAAATACTTTGCCTTAAGGACCCCCCCCCCCCCCCCCCATCCCCCTTCACTTACAACTCGAATTAAATAGCTAATTCGTATGGCGAAGGCCAGACTAGGGGTTCGAGTCCCGCTCAAACTCGTTAGTTCTTTTTGGTCACTGCAATCTCACTAACCTCACCCTCCTTGTGAGCTAAGGATGGGAGTGGGTTTGGAGGAGCCTCTAGGTCTATCTGCCGAGTCATGAGCAGCCATTGCCTGGCCCTCCTTGGTCCTAGCTTGGGTGGAGAGGAGGCTTGGGCATTGTCCTGCTTGACAGGGCAATGCCACTTTCCCTTGCCTCTGCCATTCATGAGTGGCCTTTAAACCTCTGAACACACCTGAGTATCAGCTTAGTATCAGCTTGGATAGTGGAGTTGGGAGTATAAAAGTTGTTACCTAACACATTCGTATTCCTCCGCTATTAATTTTGTCTTCCAAGCGTCACTAGCAGTAACGTATCCTCATAATTTGCAATAGGATTTAAGTTTCAGTCGTACAATTTTCAGCAGCACTGTTTTACATGTATTTTCTCCATATGACAAAATCCAAATTTACTGTTTTTATTTAATTAGTAATAAATAAGTAAATTATTGTACAATTTCTGACTCCATTTAGTGTGTATTGAATAACACATGTAGATATCAGTGTTGAGAGCTCTGTATAACTTACAGACTTTGATCGCACAATATAGAAGTACAATCATTTCAGTAGAGATATTAAAACAAAGACATGAACACTTTAAATTCTGTGGGGGGGGGGTGGGGGGGGGGTAAGAAGACCCCTCTCATGGGGTGGGGGGGGGCAAGATGTTCATAGTGGTATATAGTCCAAGTGCATTCATGTACGAGTACTAATATTGATCAAAATATTAGAATGTTGACATGCTTATCTGACATTATAATTTCTCAATCAACTTTGTAATGAGTATGAACTTCTATTCCATTATTATTATTATTATTATTATTATTATTATTATGTCATTTATCTTAATTTAATATCTGTGTTATCTTAGCTATGTCTTTTCCAATTTCATCCATATTTATTTCCTTATTTCCTTTCCTCACTGGGCTATTTTTCCCTGTTGGAGCCCTTGGGGTTATAGCATCCTGCTCTTCCAACTAGAGTTGTAGCCCAGCTAATAATAATAATAATAATAATAATAATGTCATTTAATAACTTACAAGTCGAATTAATTATCATAATTCTTATAATTATAATTAATTTCATTAATATTTGGAGACCAAAAAGCCATTATTCTTACCATGGATAATGACGACTTGTAAATATTCCAAGTATCTTATATTGCTAAAATATATTAGAGAAATTATTTTCATAAATTTTTGGGGTTATAAATGCTCAAGTTATTACAGAGATTAATTTCAGTCAGTGACTTTCTGTATGTAAAATACATAACCTGTCTTTTGAAGAACCAAACCACCTTGTTTGCTTGTTTGCCAAGATCTTTGAGTTCTTGAATTCTGTTATTATGAATCTAAATTTTGATTTAATCCCATTTAAAATTTGGCATATTAATTTAAATAAATTTAGTATTAATCTATGTCAAATATGTTATTGAATATATCACTGTCCATGATATAATTTCGTTTTAAGAATACCCTTTGAAATCAAAATTGATTGGAAGACTCCAGCCAATAGGAGGACAGCTTCTAACTATCTTAGCCAAAGAACGAAAGTTCAAGCCAACGAGTGACTGGCTTACAAAGGGGTTCTGTTGGAACCCTCTGATTGGCTGAGGGAAATTCCTTGGTTTTCAGTGCATTTCCCTACGAGCCCTGGAGGTGTGAAGGTCAGTGGAGTGTTGGTTCCTCAAATTTGATTTTAATTTTTCAAATATGTTAATTGGTAGGATTATACATCGTAGTAGCCATTTTATTTGTTGATAAGGAAACGTTGGTTTGATTAAAATGCAAAAATATAATGAAAATTGGCCAATTCCTAGACATAATTAAAGACATGTCTGAAGCCTTTGTCCGGCTGTGGACTAGAAACTGCTGCATTTGTGTGTGTGTGTATATATATATATATATATATATATATATATATATATATATATATATATATATATATATATATATATATATATATATATATGTATGTGTGTGTATGTATGTATATATAATGTAGCCTTTTCTAGTCAAGTGCAGGACAAAGGCTTCAAACATGTCTTTATCCATGTCTGGGGTCTGGCCATTTTTCATCATCATGCTGGCCACTGCGGATTGGTAATAGGAGATTTTCGTCTTCTCTCACAGCAAACCAACCTAGTATAGGTGCCCCTGACCAGTACACCTTTGCTGATCATGGCGATACGCAAACCCTTTCACCACGTTTAGGTATCCCCACTTGGAAAGGATTATTTTGATATGTCTGAGGTAATTGAAAAACAGGAAGCCATTTACGAGGCCATAAACACGATATGAAATACGTACATTTGTTTAATATATATTACTGGAAAGATTAGTCACCGGGTGGGGGTGGGGGCGTAGAGTAACTACCTATCATTAAGGTGTGAATGACAGGTGATTTGATGGTTGGACCAAGTGGCCAACGAAATTTAGACTTTTTTTATCCACGATTAATGTTGGTCAGAGTTGAAGTTATTTATTTTGTTTTGCCTTTTTTAATTGTAAAATCGGTAAAGTTTTGGATTCAACCAAATTGGGAAATGTATTATTTTAATATATTTTCCTAGTAAAGCACGTGATAACAAAACACTTCTTCTCAATACATTATTGTCGCTAATGCATACTTACAGAGAAAAAAATATTTCAGGAATTGAAGGTCTTGACTTTTTCTAAGTTTAGTGTATATCTTTCCATGGGCACGCAAGGTAGCTCTTGTTAGTTTGTATATCTGTTTTCATCTTAAACAAAACACTTCTTCTCAATACATTATTGTCGCTAATGCATACTTACAGAGAAAAAAAATATTTCAGGAATTGAAGGTCTTGACTTTTTCTAAGTTTAGTGTATATCTTTCCATGGGCACGCAAGGTAGCTCTTGTTAGTTTGTATATCTGTTTTCATCTTACTTGGCTCCTCCCCATTGCGCAATGTGACAATATTTACTTGAATGCGCATTTGCTCCTCCCACTAATGTCGCTCCTCCAATCAAAATACTACTGGGTTCTTTTCAAGGGTTATTATTGGACGATTCATTGGTCTCTCAGTCTTGTTTCAAGGATCTGTTTTTCGTGCAATATAACATTGTAAACGATACTATTTTGTTTTTTTCCCTATTTCATTATGGGAGAAACCCGTGATTGTCGTTTGTTTTCGGTTTTCAAAAGTTCCGGTTTCTATATTTTCATCACACGTCATTTTACTGTCATGGATCCTCCGGTACGGTTGTGTGAAATATGTCGTTATTCCTATTTTGATGTGATCGGCCGATTTCATGGGAATTATAATGGAACTCCTGAAGTAGTGAATCGTTTTCTAAGGGAGCATTCCGTATTACCTTTGTGTCCAGTGTGGCAAATGTGATTCGCCTTTACATTTTCGTGAGGATAGACATGTGTGGTATTGTACCAAATCTGAACGTATTCCAGTACTTGATGATTCAGAAGAGGGTCAACCACAACCTTCCACATCTTCATCGTCATCTTCCGTTTAAGGTAAGAAGTGATTTAACAAAATATATATATTCAAATTTACCCCTGGTTAAAGGGGGGGTCGCAAGGGGGGGCGAAGCCCCCCCCCCGGTAGGGGTACAGGGCCCCTAGGTTAGGTTAGGTGGGTTTGTTAGGTTCTGTGGTGCCCTGAAAATTACTGTGGCCTTAAGGGGGGGTCGCAGGGGGGGCGAAGCCCCCCCGGTAGGGGTACAGGGCCCCTAGGTTAGGTTAGGTGGGTTTGTTAGGTTCTGTGGTGCCTTGAAAATTACTGTGGCCATAAGGGGGGGTCGCAGGGGGGGCAAAGCCCCCCCCGGTAGGGGTACAGGGCCCCTAGGTTAGGTTAGGTGGGTTTGTTAGGTTCTGTGGTGCCCTGAAAATTACTGTGGCCTTAAGGGGGGGTCGCAGGGGGGGCGAAGCCCCCCCCGGTAGGGGTACAGGGCCCCTAGGTTAGGTTAGGTGGGTTTGTTAGGTTCTGTGGTGCCTTGAAAATTACTTTGGCCATAAGGGGGGGTCGCAGGGGGGGCGAAGCCCCCCCCGGTAGGGGTACAGGGCCCCTAGGTTAGGTTAGGTGGGTTTGTTAGGTTCTGTGGTGCCCTGAAAATTACTGTGGCTTTAAGGGGGGGTCGCTGGGGGGCCCTACCCCCCTCCCCCCGGTAGGCCTAGTTAGGGGTATGGGGGAGGGGTGCTGGAACATTAATTATTCATTTATTGCAAATATCATTCAATGCCCCAACACCCTCCCCCCCCCCCTTCCCCCACCCAAAACCCCGGTTCCCAAAGGGTGTCCCCCATAATTGGTGGGATGAACTAGGGTATACATAGTAAATCTCTAAATCGGTTGGTTTGCAGTCAAAATAAACGTTAAATTCATTGAAACCACACTATTTCTGATGCAACAAATATATTTTTATTGCATTTTTCCAAATTTGGCTGAAACTAAAAATTTACCGTAAAATCTTATGCTTGTGGGATTAATGCTAATTATAAAGATTCATTGAATTTGATTAATTTATCAATACAGCGAACTGATATGTCCATTTCTTGTGTATTTAATTTATATATTACTGGTGTATTTTTTTAATTTACTACTTATTCTAGTTACTTATTAACGTTTTGATAAAAATAATGATTCCTGATGTAATATATTAATGTAATTGTAATTAATACTGAAGGTATTAATTTTTACGGGCTTAATCTAGTGATATAATCAAGTCATTATTAAACAGTTTGCTTATATTACTGCCACTAAGTAATTAGTTGTGTTAATATATTAAATATTAAAAGGTGTAGTTGATTACTTGTTATTAATTATAGGTGTAATTGTTATTCGATATTAATTTAGAAGTAGTTTTGAGCATTTAGGCCTATTTGTGGCTTTGATACCAATTATTGGAAAATCTCGAAATCTCTATGACCAATTCATAGTTCGTTTACAAATGTTTTCAGAAGCATTTTTGTTTTTACAAAAAATCTGTTCTCCCAAAATGTGTCTTCATTCGGAAAATATGTTTTAATATTTATTTACAAGACAACGCTCTCCATATACTGCCAAACTAAGTTGTTTTCCTCTTTTACTGAAATAACTCAAAAGTGTCAATATTTGTGAATTTTATATTTTATGGGCACTTTTGAGTAATTACTCTTATTTCTAATTTAGTATATATTTTGAATTTATATCAAATATACGCTGGCATCACAAACTTCCGTTTGGTTGACTGTGTTGTCAGTAGAGGTCGTTTAGTGAGGAAACCAGGCTAGTTTTTTTTACGATTCATTAGTTTTCTTTATAATTAACTCGTTTCCCGTGTGGCGAATTGTTTCAAATTATGAAAAAGTAATAGAGGAAAACAATAGCTTAGCATAATATGGCAGTATCTTATTAAATTTCGTAGTGCTGAAGAAGGGTGCATTGTTATTTTTATACTGTAAATAGTTTTACCCAGGAGTTGGGTTAAATCCCCCAGAATTTGTGGTTAAATTCCCCTTATGTTTCGTGGTTGAATACTCCAGAATTTGTGGTTGAATCCCCCACGTCTTGTGGTTGAATCCCTCCTATGTTTCGTGGTTAAATACCCCAAGTCTTGTGGTTCAATCCCCCCTATGTATCGTGGTTAAATGTCCCAAAATTTGTGGTTGAATCTCCCAGGTCTTGTGGTTGAATCCCCTTATGTTTTGTGGTTAAATCTCGCAGAATTTGTGGTTAAATCCCCCCAGGTTTCGTGGTTAAATCTCCTTAGGATTCGTGGCTAAATTCCCAGAATTCATGGTTAAATCCCCTTATGTTCCGTAGTTAAATCCCCCAGGTTTCGTTGTTAAATTTCCTTAGGATTTGTGATTAAATTCCCCAGAATTCTTGGTTAAATCCCCCTTATGTTTCGTGGTTAAATCCACCAGAATTCTTGGTTAAATCCCCCCTATGTTTCGTGGTTAAATCCCCCCTATGTTTCGTGGTTAAATCTCCCAGAATTTGTGGTTAAATCCCCCTTATGTTTCGTGGTTAAATCCCCCAGAAGTCTTGGTTAAATCCCCCTTATGTTTCGTGGTTAAATCCCCAGAATTTATGGTTAAATCCCCCAGAATTTATGGTTAAATCCCCCAGAATTTTTGGTTGAATCTCCCAGAATTTGTGGTTGAATCTCCCAGAATTTGTGGTTGAAACCCCCTATGTTTCGTAATTAAATCTCCCAGAATTTGTGGTTGAATCCCCCCTATGTTTCATGGTTAAATCTCCCAGAATTTGTGGTTGAATCCCCCCTATGTTTCATGGTTAAATCTCCCAGAATTTGTGGTTGAATTCCCCCTATGTTTCGTGGTTAAATGTCCCAGAATTTGTGGTTGAATCCCCCCTATGTTACGTGGTTAAATCTCCCAGATTGTGGTTGAATCCCCCCTATGTTTCGTGGTTAAATCTCCCAGAATTTGTGGTTGAATCCCCCCTATGTTTCGTGGTTAAATCTTCCAGAATTTGTGGTTGAATCTCCCCCATGTTTTGTGGTTAAATCTCCCAGAATTTGTGGTTGAATCCCCCCGTATGTTTCGTGGTTAAATCTCTCGGAATTTGTGGTTGAATCCCCTCTGTTTCGTGATTAAATCTCCCAGAATTTGTGGTTGAATCCCCCCTATGTTTCGTGGTTAAATCCCCCAGAATTTGTGGTTGAATCCCCCTAATGTTTCGTGGTTAAATCCCCCAGAATTTGTGGTTGAATCCCCCTGTTTTGTGGTTAAATCCCCCAGAATTTGTGGTTGAATCCCCCCTATGTTTCATGGTTAAATCCCCTAGAATTTGTGGTTGAATCCCCCCTATGTTTCGTGGTTAAATCTCCCAGAATTTGTGGTTGAATCCCCCCTATGTTTCGTGGTTAAATCTCCCAGAATTTGTGGTTGAATCCCCCCTATGTTTCGTGGTTAAATCTCCCAGAATTTGTGGTTGAATCCCCCCTATGTTTCGTGGTTAAATCTTCCAGAATTTGTGGTTGAATCTCCCCCATGTTTTGTGGTTAAATCTCCCAGAATTTGTGGTTGAATCCCCCCGTATGTTTCGTGGTTAAATCTCTCAGAATTTGTGGTTGAATCCCCTCTATGTTTCGTGATTAAATCTCCCAGAATTTGTGGTTGAATCCCCCCTATGTTTCGTGGTTAAATCCCCCAGAATTTGTGGTTGAATCCCCCTAATGTTTCGTGGTTGAATCCCCCAGAATTTGTGGTTGAATCCCCCTGTTTTGTGGTTGAATCCCCCAGAATTTGTGGTTGAATCCCCCTGTTTTGTGGTTAAATCCCCCAGAACTTGTGGTTGAATCCCCCCTATGTTTCATGGTTAAATCCCCTAGAATTTGTGGTTGAATCCCCCCTATGTTTCGTGGTTGAATCCCTCCTATGTTTCGTGGTTAAATCCCCCAGAATTTGTGGTTGAATCCCCCAGGTCTTGTGGTTGAATCCCCCAGGTCTTGTGGTTGAATCCCCCAGGTCTTGTGGTTGAATCCCCCTTATGTTTCATGGTTAAATCCCCAAGAATTTGCAGTTGAATCCCCCCTATGTTTCATGGTTAAATCTCCCAGAATTTGTGGTTGAATCCCCCACGTCTTGTGGTTGAATCCCCCCTATGTTTCGTGGTTAAATCCCCCCAGGTTTCCTAATTAAATCTCCTTAGGAATCATGGCTAAATCCCCAGAATTTTTGGTTAAATCCCCCTTATGTTTCGCGGTTAAATCCCCCAGGTCTCTTGGTTAAATTTTCTCCTTAGGATTTGTGGCGAAATCCCCAGAATTTGTGGTTAAATCCCTTTTGTTTCTTGGTTAAATCCCCCATGTTTTGTGGTTAAATCTCCTTAGGATTCGTAGCTAATTCCCCAGAATTCGTGGTTAAAACCCCCTTATGTTTCGTTGTTAAATCTCCCCAGGTTTCGTGTTTAAATCTACTTAGGATTCGTGGCTAAATCTAGAGAATTTGTGGTTAAATCCCCCTTATGTTTCGCGGTTAAATCCCCCAGGTTTCGTGGTTAAATCTCCTTAGGATTTGTGGCGAAATCCCCAGAATTTGTGGTTAAATCACCTTTGTTTCTTGGTTAAATCCCCCATGTTTCGTGGTTAAATCCCCTTAGGATTCGTAGCTAAATCCCCAGAGTTCGTGGTTGAATCCCGCTTATGTACCCTTGTTAAATCCCCCAGGTTTTGTGGTTAAATCTCCTTAGGATTCTTGGCTAAATCTCCTTAGGATTCCTGGTTAAATCCCCAGAAATTGCAGTTAAATCCCCCTAATGTTTAGTTGTTAAATCCCACCAGGTTTCGTGGTTAAATCCCCCCATGTTTCGTGGTTAAATCTCCTTAGGATTATAAGGCTAAATCTCCAGAATTCGTGGCTAAATCCCCAAAATTTGTGGTTAAATCCCCGTTATGTTTCATTGTTAAATCTCCCCAGGTTTCGTGTTTAAATCTCCTTAGGATTCGTGGCTAAATCTCCAGAATTTGTGGTTAAATCCCCCTTATGTTTTGTGGTTAAATCTCCCTTATGTTTCCTTGTTAAATCCCCCCAGGTTTTGTGATTAAATCTCCTTAGTATTCGTGGCTAAATCTTCTTAGGATTTGTGGCTAAATCCCAGAAGATGCAGTTAAATCCCCTCTGTTTCGTGTTTAAATCTCCTTAGGATTCATGGCTAAATCTTCAGAATTGTTGGAATCAGACGAGGAGGACAAAGAGCTGATCATTATTCAATGTTGTTAGTGTTCTTAAAATTTTTCATTTTTCCTTGTTTCCTTTCCTCACTGGGCTATTTTCCCCGTTGGGACCCCTGGCCTTATAGCTTCGTGCTTTTCCAAATAGGGTTGCAGTTTAGTTTGTATTAATAATGATAATAATAATAATAATAATAATGTACTTAGAGATATCTAATTTGTGGATTTAAGGATTTAAATGATTAATGTTCATAAAATCACATTAATTCAATATCTTTTCTTTTGGGAAATTTTTAGTGGAAAATTAGTCTTTGTTGCATGTGTGGGTGAAAATGGAGATTTATATATATATATATATATATATATATATATATATATATATATATATATACATACATATATATATATATATATATATATATATATATATATATATATATACATACATACATATATATATATATATATATATATATATATATACATACATACATACATATATATATATATATATATATATATATATATATATATATATATACATATATATATATATATATATATATATATATATATATGTATATATATATATGTATATATATGTGTGTATATATATATATATATATATATATATATATATATATATATATATATATATATATTGGTTTTAGCTAATTATTTCATTGAATATCATGTTATTGGAGTTTTTATTTTATTACCTCCGCCAACGAAGTTGGAAGGTGGTTATGTTTTACCCCCTGTTTGTTTGTGTGTGTTTGTGAACAGCTTCCTGGCGACAATTTCAATCGTAATGAAACTTGCAGAGATTAACTCTTATGTAAAAAGCTGGAAATTATTAAATTTTGGAAGGTCAAGGTTGAAGGTCAAGGTCATGGTCAAGCAAAATGTCCAATTCACGTAATCAGCCATAAGTTTGGACATCGTTGTCACAGAGACTTCAAACTTGGTTCATAATTGAGTGTATGAAAATCCACGCTAATTAATACATGTTAAGGTCAAAGGTCAAGTTCAAGGTCGAGTTAAAGGTCATGAAATAAGCTGTTGCAGGGGAGGTCTGCGCTCAACTGAGTACCCCTCTATTTAGTGAATATGTACACACACACACACACACACAGTAGGGATGCACAGTTTTTTTAATTTATTGTAGGGTAATTGTATTTTATATGATTGTACGTAGGTTTAATGTACTTGAAAATATGATTTTCAAATGTGGTATAGTTTTCACGAAGTATCCGGGGGTATTGGAGACCTGTAAGAATGTCAACTGTCCTTGGAAATTGATAAATCTTTAGAATTTTGATATTTTGACATTTCAAAAAGCAAAAGGACGAGAAATCAGATAGAACAGCATGCCAGAGTGTACCCCCAAGCAAGAGAACTCTAATCCAAGACAGTGGAAGACCATGGTAGAGGTTATGGCACTACCCAAGACCAGAGAACAATGGTTTGATTTTGGAGTGGTCTTCTCCTAGAAGAGTTGTTTACTATGGATAGTCTCTTTTCTTCCATTATTATTATTATTATTATTATTTGCTAAGCTACAACCCTAGCTGGAAAAGCAAAATGCTATAAGCCCAGGGGCCCAACAGGGAAAATAGCCCAGTAAGGAAAGGAAAGAAGGAAAAATAAAATATTTTAAGAAGAGTAACATTAAAATAAATATTTCCTATATAAACTATGAAAACTTTAACAAAACAAGAGGAAGAGAAATTAAATAGAATAGTGTGCCTGATTGTACCCTCAAGCAAGAGAACTCTAACCCAAGACAGTGGAAGACCATGGTACAGAGGTTATGGCACTACCCAAGACTAGAGAACAATGGTTTGATTTTGGAGTGTCCTTCTCCTAGAAGAGCTGCTTACCATAGCTAAAGAGTCTCTTCTACCCTTACTAAGAGGAAAGTAGCCACAGAACAAATACAGTGCAGTAGTTAACCCCTTGAGCGAAGAAGAATTGTTTAGTAACCTCAGTGTTGTCAGGTGTGTGAGGACAGAGGAGAATCTGTTAAGAATAGGCCAGACTATTCGGCGTATGTGTAGGCAAAGAGAAAGAACCGTAACCAAAGAGAAGGATCCAACGTAGTACTGTCTGGCCAGTCAAAGGACCCCATAACTCTCTGGCGGTAGTATTTCAACGGGCGGCTGGTGCCTTGGCCAACCTACTACCTCATTACTCTTAAGAGGAAAGTAGCCACTGAACAATTACAATTAACCAGTTGTACAAGCAAATTTATTTGGTAATCTGTGTTGTCAGTTGTATGAGGGCAGACGAGAATGTGGAAGAGTAGGCCTACTTTTGTAAAGTTAAACTTTTTGTACAGATTGTAGTCTACATGGGATATAGGAGGAAGTCTATAAGGGATTTTCCAAGATAGCTTAAAGGATAATGCTCGATTTTCCTTTGCATTGCATGTAAGATGTATCAATCTTTATTGACTTTTAATGTTGTATGTAACCAATTGAATTTAAAATTTTACAGGTGCTGTTCTAATCTAGAAGTCACGGACGAAGAGCTTCTAACTGCTTCATTGGAGATCAAACTCTAAACTCAAGGTGAGAGTAAAAGGATACTTTCAACTTCAAAAGATAATGGAGTAATGTAAAGTTTAATCATGAGTAATATAATGAGAACAAAGTCTGTAGTAATATTTTGAAGCCATTGACAAAAGAGAAAAAATCAAATATTTAATTCAAGATTCCAAAGTGTTAAAAAATTGCATTAAAAACGTTAAAAATCCTGGAATAAATGTTGCCAGGCATTTACCTTTTTAAAAACAAATATATTGACGTAAAGGAGTGATATTACGGTCACCAAACCGTAAAATATAATAACAAAGTGGGGTATAAATTACGGTCACCTGTATTTTACTGAAATGCGACTGAGAACTAATTTTCACGGAGAATTTCCAATTAGAATTACGGTTTTTTTTTCAACAGTGTAGTGTTAGGACTACTGTAGTTCTGGCGCATATTTTGAAAGATATTGGTATATCTATATAATGTTTGATATTTGATCCGAATTAAAATTCTTTATTATAATTACTATGTACATGATGACTTTATTTTTTTTTTTTTTATAAAGTTAGTCTATTTATTATTTGAAGATTTTGTGTGCCATTTAGTCAGCTGTGCACTAATCACTTATTATTATTATTATTATTATTATCATTATTATTATTATTATTATTGTTATTATTATTATTATTACTTACTAAGCTACAACCCTTGTTGGAAAAGCAGGATGCTATAAGGCCAGGGGCTCCAACAGGGAAAATTGCCCATTGAGGAAAGGAAAGAAGGGAAGATAAAATATTGTAAGAAAGAGTAACATTAAAATAAATATTTCCTATATAAACTATAAATACTTTAACAAAACCAGTGAAAGAGAAATTAGATAGAACAGTGTGCCTGAGTGTACCCTCAAGCAAGAGAACTCTAACCCAAGACAGTGGAAGACCATGGTACAGGGGCTGTGGCACTACCCAAGACTAGAGAACTATAGTTTGATTTTGGAGTGTCCTTCTCCTAGAAGAGTTGCTTACCATAGCTTAGAGAGTCTCTTTTACCCTTACTAAGAGGAAAGTAGCCACTGAACAATTACAGTGCAGTAGTTAATCCCTTGAACAAAGAAGAATTGTTTAGTAATCTCAGTGTTGTCAGGTGTATGAGAACAGAGGAGAATATGTAAAGAATAGGCCAGACTATTCGGTATATGTGTAAGCAAAGTGAAAGACCGTAACCAGAGAGAAGGATCCAATGTAGTACTGTCTGGCCAGCAAAGGACCCCATAACTCTCTGGCGGTAGTATCTCAAACGGGCGGCTGTAACTATTTTTTTTATTTCTTAGTGAAGAAGGTTGTCCTACCACCAGTTATACATCAGATTTTATTCTTTCATGAACATTTATTGACTATATAAGCATTTGAATATGTTGTGTACATTACCTAGAAGTTTTAGTTACTGGAGAGACATCCAATATTAGTGACAGGATTGTTGTTGATGTATAGGATAGTTTGTGGTTAGTAGAATAATAAAGTCTAGGTGTTATGGCATGATAAGTTGAATATTTTAATGCTTCATGGGTTATACTAATCAGTATTTTCATTCAGTGGGCTGTGTTAAAACCATGTATTAAAGGTGTGACACTTGAGTCAATCTCTAAACTATGGTAGATTATTCATTGGATGAATATAAATGTTAACATTGAGTAGCTGTATGTTTAAAGGTTTAAAGGCCACTCATGAAGGACACAGGCAAGGGACAGTGACATTGCCTTATTACGCAAGACAATGGCCTGGAGACTGACCATATATGATCATCTCCCAAGCACCCCCTTTCCACCTAACCTAGGGCCAAGGAAGGCCTGACAATGGCTGCTGATGACTCAGCAGATAGATCTATAAGCTCCCCCAGAGCCCCCATACTTAGCTCACAAGGAGGGTGAGGTTGCAGCAACAAAAGGAACTAACAAGTTTGAGCGGGACTTGAAACCCCAGTCTGGCAATCACCAGGCAAGGTTTAGATTATAGCTCACCTTTGGTTTTTATTGGTACAGGTTTCTGGCTTGATGTAGGATACATTTGCAAAAGTATTTATATTACAGTTAGGCAAGAGATTCTGATCCATAGTTTATCCATACAATGAAGCTGGACATCTTTACATCTTAGGATTTAATTATGTGGAATTGGACAGTAAATATGTAAGGGATCAGAGTATAGGTTGAAAGAGTTTTGTTGTAAAAATGATTGAAGTAATTCTCTGGTTAGATGGAAATTTTGAAATTGGATTTAAAACTTTCTTGGGTATTTGTTGAGTGCTTTATGCAAATCTGTATTTTATTGGAATAAGTAGGCAGTTTATGCTATAGATCTCTAGCTATATTAGTGCCAAGAATTTTTTTTTGTGTAGAAAAATATCCATCCAGATCTCAAGCTGATATTTCAATTTTCTCCCCATAGGTTAAAGAACCCATGGCAAGAAGAGAGACGAATTCTTGAAGGAATATGGAAGTCTCGCTGGACCCTCTACAACTGCTGCTGTCAACAAGGATGCATTATTAATTTTACCTTGAAACATGAAGTCTTGGAGTTCCCCTGAAGTTGGCAATCTGATAGGTCTTCAAAAGACATTTAATTCACTCCTTTCGAAGACTCGATTTCATTTTAAGTCTTATACCCGATATGTTTCTTGTTCTTGACCAAATTTATTTAGACTAGTTCACTCTTAAAACTTTTCATAGAAAGTATTTAGTTTCCACTTCGAACATTCAATTTTAACTAGTCATATTTTAGTCTTATAAATTTGTTTAAATTCTTTAAGCATTTTTTAAATTCGATCTTAGTGCTTCATATGGACAACATTTTCAGAATTGCTTTTTCACGACATGAACATTTGTGTTCCATATACTTTGGTATATTTTTAGTTACCAGTAATTTGCGTTTTAAGCTTTGAAAGAATTTAAAGTTTTGATATTTAAGCTTTTTGATCATTTAAGCCCATCGGAATATTCCAACGAAGTAGTTAAATTAGCCTTAGAGCAAAGAAATAGTTTTAAGTTTGGTGAACAAACCTACAAGGAACAAGACTGATATAAGCTTCAGTAATTTATATATATATATATTTTTTTTGTATAATAAGGTTAGTAATTAACTAAGCAGAAAGGTATGAAATAAGTTAATGCATCAGTTTAGTCATGAAAGTGAATTTGATCACTAAAGGTATTCTTTGAAAGTGTCCTGTAAAGTAGGGAAACACATTATGCCTATGTACTTTCATATCAGAAAAAAACATCCTATAGATATCATTGAAATGATTCCCTTATAGTTTTTTCATCCATTTAAAGTCTCGAGTTTTCTCCAGACCAGAAATGTCAAACTTGAGGCCTGCGGGCCAGATGTGGTCCCCGAGACGATTAGATTTTTCAACTTACTATAATTGGTATAACTGAGGAAAATTAACTAAACTGTTAATAAGAATAAAAATGTATTTTTGGCAAGCTAGGATGACCAGCAAGTAAACATAATTTTCAGTCTTGTCCATAAATAATTACCAAATCTTTGATGATCCTCCAAACCATAGTCAAATGCATAATTGGCCCTCAAAGAGATTTGAGTTTGACATTCCTGCTCTAGACTTCTAAGTCAGTGAGTAATATTATCTGTGAATTTGTAACTATTTTAAACAAGTTATCAATACGTGTGACTGCTGGGTTATTAACATTGTTTTACACACTAACTTCTGAAACCTATTATTTGCAATGTTTAAAATTTCTAGAACTGTAACTTCAAACCAATCCTTAATTATTCTTCTGCTTTCGTAAATCATACCATTTAGACTTGGTTTATAGATTATTTTAAAGTTTAAATGAATTTACTTTCATTTTGAGATTAGCTTATTTCAGTAATATTACTTTTATCAATTCTATTTCATAACTTTTAGTTTGCCTAACTAATGTCTGGAGAGTTCGTGATGTCGAAGTTGGTTTCCACGTTGAAAGACATTCAAAATAAGCTAAAATCTTACTGATTTTCAACTTTATCTATCCCTGTACTGCAGCGTAAGCATTGATCCCATAGCTACCTTTATTTAAATCAATACTGGCTAAAATCTGACTTAGTCTTAACTTGGAACATCTTTATCCATGTACTATAGTACAAACATTGATCCCATAGCTATCTTGAATAATTGCTAAAGATAATCCTGTCAAATCCATTTATCTGATTCATTAAGAAATTGACTAAGTTTCTGCATGAATATTTGTCTTTAGTGTTTTTCAATTATAATTTTGCTGTTTAAAACCTTCATAAGTCCGTAATATAACGTAAGACTGAACGAGTTCGTAATTTGATAAGTTTTGATATATAATGCCATAAGTCAGTGAGAAATAGTTGTTATCTGATGGTATCTGATGGAGATCTGTTGAATTACTGATAATACCAGATAGAAATTGCATATTAGATCTCTCTCTCTCTCTCTCTCTCTCTCTCTCTCTCTCTCTCTCTCTCTCCTCTCTCTCTCTCTCTCTCTCTCTCATATACAATTCAGGTTTTTAGTAAGTTACTGTTCTGTTGAAGAAAAATTTTTTGAAATTTATTCTAATTTCAATAAAGTTAAGACGTAATTTTTGACCATTTTTTTCTCCAAATTTTTTCTTCTCAGAAGTTACTTTTAATACAAATTTAATTAAATTTCTAAAAGAGAAATCATTTGTGGAACATTACTGCAGTCACACGTAAGATCCTTGTTTAAAATAGCTGAGAAATTGTCCTAAACTTGATGTTCTTGGAGTTGTTAGTTTTGGATAGTAAGCCTTAGAATGACTTCACTGTTTTGCGCTGAAATAACTGATTCTAAGCAATGTTTTCATTGAAATTTCATGTAATGACCTTATTCATGTGATCTGCTTCACATCAATAGTTACGTAATGTAGGTCAAGTGACTTGATTGAAAGACTTAAGGACATAAGAAAGATTAAAGCTCCAGTTTAGGTATTTGGGGATAAAGTTCTTAAAAGGTTTGAAGTTATGGCAGATTTATAAATTAATGGTAGAGTTATAAGATAGAAAATGTAGAGAACTATTACCAGAATGATTACAGATTTATAAGGATAGTTGTTGGATTTAAGGTCTAGGAAAGAATATTTATGTAACAACTCTATTAGTTATAAAATCTTTAAGAACATATTGCTTGAAGGGTTGAAGGAAAGAGTAGCTAGAAAACTAAAAACCTATTAAAAAGGGGTTAAGGGATGTTGAAGGGAATAGATAAGAGAAAGGTCATGGTGTCAGTGAAGTATAAAAAGAGGTAAAGTACAGAAATTGATTAGTTTAAAGCAAAATAGTTAAGATAAAGATATATTGAATGTTAGTATTTTTGGGGGTAATTAAGTTTATTTAAATTGGACTCCATATTTACTATCAAAAAGCAAATGCAGATGTTTAGCAGGACATGATTCTAAGATGAAAAGTTCAGGGACAAATTTAAAGGAATGTGTATATATAAATGACTAATTAATTTGCCCTTTTATAACGAAAGTAATAATGATTAATGTAGGAATAGTTAATGAGACTAAAGGGGATAGTTTATATTCATTCTAGAAAGGCAGTCTAGAGAAGATATACCTCTTGGTAGCCTTTTGAGAAATTTTTAGAGAAATTATTTCTGTTATCAAATAGTTTACATTTAAATTAAGGAAATCTTTAGAAAATAACTTGAATTTCATCTTATTGGAGATGGGAGCTTTCAAAATGTTTCCATAGGTGGACAATAATCATAAACATTAATGACTGAAATTAATTTCCAATGTTGAAGGAGAAGTTGAAGATCCTTACCATTAGGAAGTGAGGGGGACGAGTCTGTATCTTACGGGTTTGAAGTATGTCATTATTAGGTAACTTCTAAAAAAAAAAACATCTCTTTTTGAAACATTAGTGATTAACCTAGAATTAGCTTTGAAAACTAGCGATTAACCTAGAATTAGCTCTGAAAACTAGTGATTAACCTAGAATTAGTTCTGAAATCTAGTGATTAACCTAGAATTAGCTTTGAAAACTAGTGATTAACCTAGGATTAGCTCTGAAAACTAGTAATTAACCTAGAATTAGTTCTGAAAGCTAGTAATTAACCTAGAATAAGTTCTGAAAGCTAGTGATTAACCTAGAATTAGTTCTAAAAACTCACTTGTTTGAAACACTTCCATTTCCCTTGGGGTGGAAACCAAATCATGCAGACATTGCTTAGAATCATGATGAAAATTGTGAAAATTGTTTTAATTTTAACTTTCAGTTGTCATTTTAAGATGGTTTGAATTCAAGAAAAATATAAGTCAGGCAAGTGGTCGTTATATGGCAATTGTACTCTATGTATAGAGTAAAGATGCATTATTACTGTATAGTTTGCTTATGCATTGCTTCTGACTTCTTTTTATATATTACTGCTGTATCTTCTATTTATACATTATTACTGTATGTTCTATCTATACATTATTATTGTATCTTCTAATTTATGCATTATTACTGTATCTCCTATTTATACATTACTACTGTATCTTTTATTTATGCATTATTACTGCATCTTCTATTTATACATTATTGTTTTATCTTATATTCATACATTATTACTATATCTTCTATTTATGCATTATTATTGTATCTTCTATTCATACACTACTACTGTATTTTGTTTATAAATTGCTATTGTATTATGTAATTTTGATCTGAAAATACATGTTTTAACAATTAAAAACGTAGAAAAGACATTAGCCATGTAAAGTGCAAGAGATTTGTAATCGTAAAGTAAAATACATTATAGAAGACATAAAATACATCCATGGCTTAGCCTTGAATGCCTTAAGATGTCTTCTACAATGTATTTTACTTTACGATTACAAGTCTCTTGCACTTTACATGGCTAATGTCTTTTCTGCATTTATCATTGCTAAAACAAACTATTTCCAGATCAAAATTACAAAATACAGTAGAAATTTATAAGCAGAAGATACAGTAGTGATGAATAAATGGAAGATGTAGTAGTAATGTATGAATAGAAAATACAGTAGCAATGTATGAAGAGAGAAGAAACAGTGGTAATGTATAAAATAGAAGATACAGTATTAATGTATGAGTAGAAAATACAGTATTAATGTATGAGTAGAAAATACAGTATTAATGTATGAATAGAAGATACTATGAAATGTATAAAATAGAAGATACAGTAATAATGTATGTGATAATGTGTATAGCAGAGCAGTAAAACTTTAACTAATTTTGTAAAATTTATCACAATGTAATATAATTATGAAACAAAGTGTAAATAAAAGAAATAAAAACTCATATAAAATTTATAATTTCATTACATCCATAATATTAAAAAAATATATTTAACAATGAAAAAAAAAATTTAAAAAATTACAGTAACCTGGAGTGTTCTCCTTAATCTAACGTTCATATGACTGAGTGTTCTCTCCAGTCGTCCCCCTCCCTCTTCTGGTATCAGTAAAATGCCTTCATTCTCTCTCCTCTGAAAGACCAGAGAGATCATGAAGTATATATAAACCTTGCTTTTTAACTATTATAAACCACAATTGTTCATTATATGACTGGTTTACCCCCTTCCTATGTACAGAACTCGTTCACTCTTCCACTGGTGAAATGAGAGAAATGTCGTGTCTCTTGGTATATTAGTATTATCAAAATGAGGACTATTTACTATGGTAATTCATGTTCAGTTCAATTCTCAAAGTATATTCATTCCTGACAACTCTAGTCTTGTGATAATTAATTTTAGCCTTAAATTCAGTAAAAATAAGTTACTTTAACTCTGGGTTTAAGCATAGTCGACTAAGAGTCGTCTATTTTCTGCTTGTTTTATTTTTAAATTATGAATTAAGAAAAACAAATACGTTTAGAAAATGTCTTTTATTGTAGAAGATTGGTTGCCATACACAAAACAGGTTTCAATACACTTAATAGAAATATTAAGTATACATATGAATACATTACAAATACAATTACAAGTATATCAAATTCTTTAACCCCATTTTCTCAAACTAAACCAACGACAGACAATCATAGAAAACGGATATTTTAGATCCAATAACATGGGATACTAAAATATTTTGTCATCTTTGATTTTTCTGAACATTGGAATGAGTTTGAAGTACAGATTTAAGATTACAAGTGTCATGATTGTGTAAATTAGTTTAAGTTTCCAATAAAAAAAGAGAAGGAAATGGAAAGCCCACCAAGGCCCGCCCCTTCCCACCTGGTAACAAAAGATTAATTAGGCATTTTGTTTTGTGAACGAACAAAGTCACCAGGCCCTTGAATGCTTTCCATTTCCTTCTCTTTTGAAATTTTTTATTGAAAATCTTACAGACATCAATGCAATGATTGTGAATTAAATACTCCAAGAATATTATGTCTTTTTTTCAAGGTAATGTTATAGTATTCTAATTTTGACATCTTAAATGATAAACCTTTAAACAGTGACAGAGCAAGGGGATTTTTTTCTCAAATCTAAATTTTCATTTAGAAACAATAATTAAATAGAAAAATGGTTGGAGGGAGTGGACACCCCATCAGTCTTATATTTCAATTCCACCACGATCAATTACTCCAGAAACCTTTTGCCCTCTCAAAAGCAGACAGGAACCACAACTGCCCAAAGGCATCTCTCTCATCCGTCCCATTTCATGTGCATGATTGAGTCGGGTAAAGGAGAAGACACGTGCAAACCACTGCCCTGACTATCCTTACTACTCCTCCTAGCAGATAGGCAGATCGGACCGAAGTACACATTAACCTTGCACGTGGACCACATGAATCAATTTAGTTCCATGTGTAATACATTCTCAAATAAGTCCCCTTTTTGAAAGCTGAACAACCCTTAACCTGACAGTAGGCCTACCTACAAAGCTGAACAATCCTTAACCTGACAGTAGGCCTACCAACAAAGCTGAACAATCCTTAAACTAACTGTAGGCCTACCTACAAAGCTGAAAACCCCTTAAATTAACTGTAGGCCTACCTACAAAGCTGAACAACCCTTAAACTAACAATAGGCCTACCTACAAAGCTGAATAACCCTTAAACTTACAGTAGGCCTACCTACAAAGCTGAATAACCCTTAAACTAACAATAGGCCTACCTACAA
The DNA here is from genome assembly GCF_036898095.1 of Palaemon carinicauda. Lineage (NCBI taxonomy): Eukaryota > Metazoa > Arthropoda > Malacostraca > Decapoda > Palaemonidae > Palaemon > Palaemon carinicauda. Next base: position 52,907,918 of record NC_090750.1, on the reverse strand, counting down.
AGCTGAACAACCCTTAAACTAACAATAGGCCTACCTACAAAGCTGAACAACCCTTAAACTAACAATAGGCCTACCTACAAAGCTGAACAACCCTTAAACTAACAATAGGCCTACCTACAAAGCTGAACAACCCTTAAACTAACAATAGGCCTACCTACAAAGCTGAATAACCCTTAAACTTACAGTAGGCCTACCTACAAAGCTGAATAACCCTTAAACTAACAATAGGCCTACCTACAAAGCTGAACAACCCTTAAACTAACAATAGGCCTACCTACAAAGCTGAATAACCCTTAAACTTACAGTAGGCCTACCTACAAAGCTGAATAACCCTTAAACTAACAATAGGCCTACCTACAAAGCTGAACAACCCTTAAACTAACAATAGGCCTACCTACAAAGCTGAACAACCCTTAAACTAACAATAGGCCTACCTACAAAGCTGAATAACCCTTAAACTTACAGTAGGCCTACCTACAAAGCTGAATAACCCTTAAACTAACAATAGGCCTACCTACAAAGCTGAACAACCTTAAACTAACAATAGGCCTACCTACAAAGCTGAAAACCCCTTAAACTAACTGTAGGCCTACCTACAAAGCTGAACAACCCTTAAACTAACAGTAAGGCTACCTACCAATCAGAGATTTTACCCAAGTGTTACATTGCCTAGTACTTAATCCTATCATACACACACACCAACTAATCGAACAGTAGGCCTACTTGATAAAAATTAGTCTACAGTATAAACACACACACACACGCTCGCTGCCTAGGCCTGAATAAATTCTATTGACATTACCTGCTCCTGAACATCTCTTACTAAAACTATGGACAAGCTTAAGGAGATTTTGAATTATTCGGAATCCTTCTCTCTTATATGAATACTTTTAAGTCCAAGTCTACCTTTAAGGGAATATCTTTGGCATTATAAACTTCGCATTTACGATCTTAATAGTCAGTAGATTTTTTAATAATTTGGAAAAATAGTTACATTAAACCATATGTGAATTATAATTTTAATCTGAGTTTCATTATCAGAAAGTCATCATAAGATTAATGTCAAAGTTATAACTTAAGAAAATAATATTAGGCCATTATGTGGTTTGAAAAGGTTATTAGTAATGTAAAAACAATCCATAGGTATGATAATATTCCTCTTTAACTGTTAAATTATCCGTAATGTTAAGGATAGTGGAGGATCTCTAGTTATCCAAGATGTGGCCCAATTGGTTGGCTTCTAACCAAAATGTCTGCATTTGGACTATCATGAATACTGAAGATAACTGGAATTTGAATTTGATTTGAAAAGAATTAATCCTAAGACTTGCAAAATATCTATATTTCAATAGGATGAACTAATGCCTTTATTCCTTCATAAAAATCAATTCCATTTATTAAAAGAAACTTTTGAAAAATCAGAATTATATACTACGTATCATTTGTAAATTTCATTGCTTATGGTAAAAGCATGAACCTTAGATTTGTTCCCTAACAACGATTTGTGGGGAAAAAAAACCCTTAAGTTTGTCCTTCACATTATTAAAGAATATTTCTATTTCTATAAATTTCACACTCGCCACCTTTCCTATCGCCTCATCTTAATGTGGCCACGTAAGAAGTCAACACAATAGATTCATAAAATAACGTAATATAATTTTGAGTCTATAGATAAAAACAATTAGGATATACCAATCTGGTAAGGTGCTCAACTGATTAAGCTACTATTGAAACAATCTTTAGATTTAATCTTGAAAGAATTAATGCAAAAACAAGTGAAATTACTTTAAAATGATTAACCATTGGATTTGATTTTTCATATATGCATTCAATTACTCATGACAATGATCTTTAAAATCTACGATTCAACTATCAAATAAATTTAAGGACCAGAATTATTTGATTTGAAACGTCCCTTTGGCCAAGAATTATTTGATTTGAAACGTCCCTTTGGCCAAGAATTATTTGATTTGAAACGTCCCTTTGGCCAAGAATTATTTGATTTGAAACGTCCCTTTGGCCAAGAATTATTTGATTTGAAACGTCCCATTAGCCAAGAATTATTTGATTTGAAACGTCCCTTTGGCCAATTATGGAAGGAAACTAATATTGTCCATGAAATAAAATAGATTTCTAGAGCTGCCTACTGAACGAAGTTTACCCTAATCTCAATATTTAAACTCACAATCTCCTATGATTTAGTATAAATCTAGATTCAATTTTTGGTGTTAACCTTAGGTAAAGACACTTGCTAACCTTGATTTAACCCAACAAAAACTAATCTAAGTGTCTCACTAAGATAACCTTTACACAGATCTATTAAAATCAGCACACAAACTAATTTTCACCGAAGACAACACTAGTAGGATAAACTCCTTTCTGTAGACTAGATCCTCCTTGCAACACTTACACCAGATATCATCCAACCACTCGTTCATTGCTTGTTATAGATATACTGATGTACAAGGAATGCATTGTTCTGTATCAACTAATTCTTAAATTCAATCCAAAGGTTTGATTTTAAGTCGTAGAGTAGGAACATGAGTGTGTAGAGCAGCAACATAAGTGGTAGAGTGGCAACATAAGTGGTAGAGCAGCAAGATAAGTGGTAGAGCAATAACATAAGTGGTGGAGTAGCAATATAAGAGGTAGAGTAGGAACATAATTGGTAGAGCAGCAACATAATTAGTAGAGTAGGAACATAAGTGGTAGAGTATGAACATAAGTGGTAGAGTAGCAACATAAGTGGTAGAGCAGCAACATAAGTGGTAGAGCAGCAACAGAAGTGTGTAGAGCAGCAACAGAAGTGTGTAGAGCAGCAACAGAAGTGGTAGAGTAGCAACATTAAGTTGTGGAATATCAGATATTACTGCCATAAACCAATGATAAAAATTATATTAAAAAGATTTGCGTAGTGACAAACTTACTTTTTTCGTGTCCCCTTAAGTTACTTAAAGATTACAGTAATATCTATATTAAAATTAATGCAAGTGAAGATATTTGAGAAATGTACTTTACCCTATTTTAAGAGATATATAATTCCACTTAGATAATCTTTACTACCTTTTTTTGTAAAAGATAATTCCACCGATTATTAACTAAATCTAAATCTACCACTTGAAATTCAAAACTATCTGACCAAATCAGTAAAAGTTTTCTGTATTTAACATCAATATGAAAATATCAAAACGCTCAACATAACTCGAAAAAGTTGCGAGTTTCAAATAAAGATTTAGTGGCTAATTTGTAATTTAAATGCTGGTTACATGAAACATTAAGACATTAATATCTCTGAAACCTGATTTTCCAGGATTTTTCTTATAATACTTACATAAATTCGGATAAAGTGCTTTGAAGACTAATGCACTAACTTCTAGTTTTAGATTATATTAAGTTGCTACACATTTACTCAACATGGACGTAAGTTAACAAGAGTTTTAAACAGTTTAATCAATAGTTTATGACGTTAATCTTAAATGTATTAGCATTTAAACATAAGGGACTTTAGCATAAGCAGATCAGAGTTTATCAAACTTTCAGTTAATTCAACAGTTTTTGGCTTTAGTTGTCTGGAAAGAATAGAGTAGAACTTATGATCTTGTTACACGTGAATAACCTAAATTGTAAACTCAAATCTCAAGTGTCATTAGAATTAAAAGAAATGGCGAGTTATATAGTTTATTAAAATATAACAAGCTTCAGAGGCTTATCAGGTTATGTCGAAATTTTTCTGAATGACAAAGTTTCCATGCACAAAAAGAGGAATATAACTTCAGAGTGGTTAAGTTTTGTAAATTACTACACAAGATGCATTCCTGTACATCAGTATCAGAGTACGTCTATAAAATCTAATCTCGAAAAGTCCAACTTTAGTTTGGAACCTTTTGCCTAATCATGGAGAAATTTTAGAAACACAAACCGAGAGAAGATTAAACTAAATAAAATCTAACCCCTAAGCTAGGTTACCTGATCCTGAATTACAAAAACAAGGACTGTAATAATCCCTTAATTCCACTAATCAACATTGGCAGTAACTCCCCACTAACAACTAAAACTATACCAACAACAATATATTCAAGAATGCATTATACACTTCTTCTAAAATGACTTACAGCAGTTCTTTATCCCTCCTTTATATAATGAACAGAAACAGTAGGAATCAGATATCTTGGGACATTCATAATCCCAGCTGGACCTCTTTTCAGAGAGCTCGGGTATCTCAGTATAATGGAAAGCACTGGATTGTAAGACTGATAATGTCAACACTTTTTAAAGAATATTAAAAGTTTAAAGCTAAATTTATCTTTCCAACTTTTTGATTTTCATTGACAGATAAACTTGAAAACATTTAACAATAAAGTTACTAATTTCACATTAACATTGAAAACTCAAACATTCTTGGGCATTTTAAGTCACTCTCTTGACAGAAATTTGTTCACAACTCAATTTACACAATACATAACAAATTTGATATAGTTTAAACTGAAATGACAGTGTATACATAACAGAAACCTGTTCCATTTGACATTACAATCTCCTACAATTCAAGATTTAAGATTTTTAAAAAGTTTTAAACTAAATTTTAAAAATATTTAAAAGTATGAAACATCAAAAATTTAAAATCATTTGAGGCTTTAAAGATCCTTTAACAAGACTGAATTATTAATCATGACTAGAATTGACAAGGCAGAATCTACCCTGACAAGATTTCAGGGAAACCAAATTGGACTGAACATGTTCACCATAGCACACAGTCTAGCATTTTGACAAGACAACATAACCAAGTTAACAGTCTTCTTTTCTCATTAAACCAACAAAAGAATGAATGAGTTCCGTACATGGGAAGTTTATAAACAGCCTAAATGAGCAGTGGTTCTAGTCAAAAGCAAGATATATACTTCATGGGCCCTCTGACCTTTCAGTGGTGAGGAATACGGCAAATACTGATACCAGAATAAGGAGGGGGCCAGATGGGGAGGGAGGCTCAGTCATATGAACGTTCCCTTTCTTTTTTTCTTTTTTTTTTAAATCTTTCCAAATTGGGAGGTGGATGGATCAAGGAGTGGGAATGGGAGTACTGAAACTTTAGCTATGTATTAGAGTGAACAATCTGATTCGAACATGTTGCAAGATTTCACAAAATACTGCCCTGCGTCATTTTCAAAATTTCAAAGTTAATTTCAAGGTATGTTCATGTAGCTTAAGAGAAGGTGAAGAATAATATTAATACTAGCCAAAGCTCTACCATTTCACACACTCGCATACTAGCCCTCACACTTCCAAGCACTACTAGCCATTTCACACCAAAGTCCTCCTAAACATTTCACACCAAGGTTTTCCTAGCTATTTCACAGTGCCCAAGGCCCTCTTAGCCATTTCACACCAGTTTTCCAAGCCATTTCACACCAGTCTTCCAAGCTATTTCACAGTGACCAAAGGGCTCCCAGTCATTTCACACGAGTCTTCCGAGCCATTTCACACCAAAGCCCTACTAGCCATTTCACACCAAAGCCCTACTAGCCATTTCACACCTGTTTTCCAAGCCATTTCACACCACACTCCTAGCCATTTCACAGTGACCAAACCCTCCTAGCAATTTCACACCAAAGTCCTCCTAGCCAATCAACATATCAGCCTTTCGACCTTCCTAAAAGCACAACATTTCTTATACTTAGATTTAAGTTTCTCTAACAAGATGCAATTAAAATATGAAAAAAAAACATATACCTTTTTCTTTCATTCACAGTATACTCCTATAATCTTCTCTATACACTAACTTGAGAGAGAGAGAGAGAGAGAGAGAGAGAGAGAGAGAGAGAGAGAGAGAGAGAGAGAGAGAGAGAGAGAGAGAGAGAGAGAGAATTGAAGATTTTCAACATGGGGACGGAGGATGGACTTTTCATCAAATACTAAATCTTACAAAATTAAGAATAAAAAGCGGGATAAGTTTTTATACAAATTACAGACATTAAGATATTTAATCTGGATTTTTAAATGTAGGACCAATAGTGTATTTAAACTTTAGATTTCTTCAAATACATTTGTTAATTATTACCCTTTATGAAATTCAAAAGGCAATGTATGGGATCAACTATTTAAGGTACACTACTGAAACTTGAAAGGGTTTTGTATTAAGGAACCTTAAGCTTATAGGACAAAGAAAAATTGAAAAGCTAAACAAGAACACACCTTGAAATAAGCATTTGAAGCAGCTCAATTTAAAGGCTACAAAAATAAGGAAAATTAAACTATGTATACTTAAACTAAAACCTCATTTCCATCAACTGAAAGTTTTGGCACCAAATGATTCAGTAATCTTATATGAGCTAATCATTCTTAATATGATAACACTACAGTTTGAAATTTTCCCAACTAATTTACGAACATGTTCCCATTGCCTGAACTTTAAAAATCATATAGATTACAAACTAAAAAATGTTTTAAAATTCATAAAGGTTCTCAAAATCTTAATAGAAATACTCAATTCTTGAAAGTCAAAATTGACAAATGATAAAATCTTAGGAAAACTTTGGTTCTAGGGTCTCATGATTTGAATGTCCAAGCTTACTGGATCAAATAAATAAATCTAGACTAATATTTAACTGAAACAGCCCTACCTCTATCTGAAATAGCCCATCTTCTACCTGAAATAACTCTCTTGAAATAGCCCAGCCTCTACATGAAATAACTCCTACGTGAAATGGCCCAACCTCTACATGAAACCGCTCAGTCCCTACCTGAAACAGCCCAGCATCTACCTGCAATAGCCCAGCCTCTACCTTAAATTGCCCACCCTCTACCTTAAATAACTACTCCTTGAAAGAGCACAGCCTCTACCTGAAATAACTCCTACCTGAAACAGCCCAGACTCTACCCGAAAAAGCTAAGCCTCTACTTAAAATAGCCCACCCTCTACATGAAAGAACTCCTACCTGAAATAAACTCCTACTTGGCATATCCCAGTCTCTACCACAAAGAACTCCTACCTGAAAGAACCCAGCATCTATCTGAAATATCCTGTCCTCTACTGAAAGAACTCCTACCTGAAATGACTCCTACTTGAAATAGCTCACCTTCTATCTGAAAGAGCTCTTACCTGAAAGAACGTCTAAATTACTCCTTCCTGAAATAACTCGTACCCGAAATAACTCCTACCTAAATTAACTCCTATTTGAAGAAGCCCAGCCCCTCCCTGAAATATCTTTTACAGGACTATCAAAAATTTCATAACCATTATTTCCACAATAAGATTTTCCCCAGATGCCACCAGTTTGATGAGAATGAGATATAATTTAGCTCTAAAAGACTTCATGTTAGCTCACCCAATATTGCAATCTTAGTTATTGACATGGATTTATATAGCTCTAAATTGATTTTTAACTAAATTTTAGTCATCCACTATTCATTAAAGCAATTTCGAATGGGAATTTAATGTATAAAAACTAAATACATGAAACTAAAAATGAAAGAATTTAGGTAAATCAGCAAGCTAGCAATGTAACTTAGCACACCGTCCAAGACTTAAAAGGATGATGCACATTAAGGACTATTCTGGATTAGTCCTGCGGGATCTGGACTCTCCTATTAAAGTTCTTCAGTGGAAGCAGAGCAAGTGGAACTTCTAGAACACCATGTTGGGCCATTGGATTTTGGGTGTAGGAAGTTGTCCCTATTCCAATTACTTTTCAACCATGAGGATTTAAAGGCCACGTTAACCTGAAAGTCAAAAGTGTTAATAGGAACTCACAGAAAATTGGTAATGAAGATTTATAAAGTACAAATTTAGTATTGTTTTCAGTAATTTTTGAACAATATTGTATTTTTAATAAATCAGTTCAATCGAAAACAAATTAGGATGACTTAGCCCCAAAAATTGGGATATTTGAAGCCACAAAAAGTAAGATATTTCAAGTCCCCAAAATTAAAATATTTTAAGCCCTCAAAAGTAATATATTTCAAGCTCCCAAAAGCGATATTTTTTACGTCACCAGAAGTAGGATATTTAAGCCCCAAATGTAAGATATTTTAAGCCCAAAGTAGGATATTTTAAGCCCATAAAAGGTATTTTAATTTTCCGAAAGTAGGATATTTTAAGCCCTAAAAGTAAGATATTTTAAGCCCACCGAAGTAAGATATTTTAAGCTTCAAAACGATTAAGATAATTTAAGCCACGAAAATTATGATATTCTAACGACCAAAAAATCATGATATTCCATTGAAGAAATTAAGATATTTCTGGATAACAAATTTAGGATATCTTAAGAACTAGTAAAACGATATGCTCGAGTACCTGAGTCAAGTTTTCAACAGTGAATTCACGCAAATACAAGTAAAAAGACCTTTGCTAATCAAAAATTAAACTACGTTGAATTAACATCTACAGTGCACCACACATGGCGCACTGACTTCACTACCCACTCATGATAACAATTTAACTTAACTAATTTACAGCTTTACACACTAACATGAAAATATTAGCAAAAATATGTTGATTTTAGTTTTGTCATATAAAAGGTTATTAATTTCACATCTAAACGGAGATATAGAATTAAACTCTAAACTTACTCGAGTTTAAAACAAATATTTAAAGAAAAAAAATCATGTATTCAATCTGAGCTTTCCAACTAACAAGATTAACTAAAAAGAAAAATCTTTCAACAAAAATTATGTATAATTCTTTAATCTAACACAGTTTGAGCAAATCCCATCACCTAAAGTTTAATCTAAAGTCTCCACTACTTGAAATTCTCATAAAATGGAAAACCCATATCTACAAATACTAAATCTTCAATATCAAATATCAGGCTGACATAAGTTTTTAAAGTTTATGAAATATCTGCTTTGATGTTAATGTTTTTAAAATATTTTAGTCTAATTGTTCATCATTTCTCAGATCATTTATTTATTCCCTTATTTCCTTTCCTCACTGGCTATTTTTCCCTGTTGGAGCCCTTGGGCTTACAGCATGTTGCTTTTCCAACTAGGGTTGTAGCTTAGTTAGTAATAAAAATAACAAGAGTAATAATATTTAGGCTACTCAGCCCAGTCTAAAATCCCTAGTCTGTACTCCACTAAATGTCACAAAATCTATTCTAGATTCTAAAAAATTCCACATTTAAAATCAATTTTATCATCCAAATGAAGTTTACAGTATTAGATAACTGAAGATGTCATACTTATCTCGTCTCATATAGAAGATAGGAGACTGAAGACCTTATCAGACAATTTATCAACTTCTTGGACATCAACGTCTGCGCCTCTTCCAGGCTTCAGTTCCATACCAAACTGGAACACAAATCTGGAAAGAATGGAAAAGGTTATTTCAACAGATTTTTTTGCTTTTGCCTACTGTATATAACTAATTCTTCCTAAAATTTTGACAAAAAAGTAAACTTGAAGTTTTGTTGTCCAAAAAAGTAGGTGACTATTATTTAATGTCTAAGCCAGTTTTACATAACTAATTTTTCCAAATATTATTTAACCAAAACAGTAAAATTTAAGTTTTGTTGTCCCAAAATGTAGGTGACTATTATTTAATGTCTAAATGGAGATCTAGAATTAAACTATACTTGCATTTATATTTTTCTTTTTACAAAAAATGCATTGATTAAATCAAAGCCTGCCAACTATCTGGAATTAATAAAAGAAAGGCATGAATCAAAAATTTATGACAGTTTGATCAACTTTTTCTTTTTACAAAAATGAATAGATTTAATCAAAGCTTGCCAACTATCTGGAATTAGTAAAAAAAGTATGAACCAAAAATTTATATTTTGATCAAACACTGCTTAAGTGAAATCCTATGAGGCCTATCATCAGTTTCAAATTACGGACAAA